>NC_089681.1:11160547-11501085 GCF_031753505.1 Anomalospiza imberbis | reverse complement strand
AGGAGTGGCTTTGTTAGGGGACAGTGAGGGAAATACTGCTTCAAATACGCTAAGCCTAGTTAAGGCATTTCCTGACAAGTTGGAGATTTCATTATGACTAGCTTCAGCAGTAAGTACCTTATGACTGTTACATGGAGGGAAATTTTGCAATTACTACCCCACATTCCCCTTAATTCCACCAATTGCCATTCCCTGTATGGTTGTTGCTTCTCTTGTCAGCAGTAATTTTTCTTCTCTTATGAATTGCAGTGGTTAGTGCCCTGTCCAGAGAGCTCCATGGAGATTTTTTGGGCATTCTACTTTCAACCATTTCTCTATGTGAAGAAACCTGCATTTGGGAGATGAATTTGATTTTCTACAGTTTTTTGCTGTTCCTTTGTATGGCTTCTCATTTCTTTTAGTTTAGGATTTTCTATATTTCTGTTTAGAATTGTCTGTAGGCTGCTCTTTCTGCAGCCTAATACGTGAAGTATGTTGCAGGTCAGAGAAATGAGATTTTCAAAGAAATCTTTGATGAAAGCTTTCTGAGGAGCTGTCCATGTATGCAGGAGAAAAAGTGACCTGTACCCTCAGTGCTGCAGAAGCAATCAGTCTCCTGCTTAAATTCCTCTTGGTCTTTATAGTCTGGAGTGCTGTGGCAAGCTTCACTCCTGTGTAGACAGAGGGGGGAGATGAGACAGTGCTCTCCTACACAGGTTTGTGTCCTCTCACTGCTGAGCATCACTGCTGTCTTCTCCAAGCCTGTTGTCAATCTGTTCTTAAAGGGTGTGGGTTGGTTGAGAGTTTTTTCAAGATCTACTGTCCAACTTGAATTATCAACAGTTTTGAGTAGACCAGAACTGGGGGTGCAGAGGGTAGTCTTAACACTTTTGGATCTGTAAATGAAGGACTTACTAAAAATGTCAGCAAAAATACTTAGTTTTATCTTGAATTGAGACTGTATTTTTTTCCTCCAAAAGATGGAACTAAATCAGGGAGTCAGAGAGCTTGTGTTCCTCTGCTGTCAGCAGTAACTTGAAACCTGCTGGCAAAGTGTGTATTTATCTGCTACTGGGGCATATGAAGACAACTGCCTACTACCACTGTTGCTAATGGCTCAAGTGATGGGTGTTTGTGTTACGAGTGTTTTAAAGTGTAAAAGTGTTAAAGTGTAAAAGTGTTTACAGTCAAAATTTCCAGGCAATGGTATACCATTCCTCTTCTGCCTTGAATCATGGGAAAATCAATGTGTAGCCTTGAATTTCAGAACAAACTAATACGTAGTGCCAGAGGTAGAACTGACATGTCCTACTTCCTTTAAATGGAAATTTTGACTTTTGTTAGCCAATACTATAAAGATATGAAAGTATGTATATATTCGTCTTAATCCACATTATCTGTGCTTAAGCATTCATTTTAAGTACATTTGTATTTGTAAATTTGGAGCCTTCCTGTAATTTCATGGTATTCCAGGCTATTTTGTGTTTAAGACAGTCTGCAGTGGAAGTGAATGCATCTTTAGATTGGTGTGTACTGGCTGCAGGACAGCTGTAATACCCTAAATAACAAATACTCATGTGGTAACTTTTGCACAGGAAGAGGTAGTTGTGAAAAATCTTTAGAAATTCTGCTAACTTGTGGATGTATACAGGAAACTAAAGTAAATATGAACTCAGATGTTAGGAAATGCAAGTTTTGGGTAAATTTTAGATGAGTGTTACTACAGGATGTATTAAATCAGTGCTGACTGGACTCTGCTATTGCAACTTCTGTTTTAACACTGTGGGTTCATGATACATAATTTAGTCCTGATTGATTATGGTCTAAATCAGCATTAAGGCACCTGAGCATGATTGGTCTCTTCAGAACTGAGAAAATGAACCCTTGCTAGTCACTTTATTCAATTTTGTTCTTTAATATTTAGGGAGACTTTTCAGAATAATATCCCTGTTTCCATTATAATAAGAGATCATAAAGTCGTACGAGCTGGAATTCCTAACTGCAAGCTGCATACTCAGCCAGCTAATTTTAACATGATGCACATGGGCCTTTGAAAATGAAATTATGACCTTGAACTGGGCTTTCTGCGAGTAAAAAATGTAATATTGCAAAATGTATAATCTCTGAGTGGTGAGGGAAATTACTTGTGAAGAAATGCTTACTAAACTCAACATATTTAGCCTAGATAAGAGGGAGACTACAATATGCACTTCAATGGTATTTTGTGGCAGTAGCTAAAAGCATATGCAGACAGTTTGGAATGCATTCCTTAGATATGAATTAGAAATAAGATTAGAATAACTTTTGATTAGATAATAGAAAGGCACTCATCCAGCACTTGCAAAGTGTTTGATTTTTGTGTTAAGCTAGGTTGTTGGTCTACAGAGTGCAACGTTTGAGTATTTTGGAGAGTTGTCTGGCTTTGTAGCTGGAGTCTGGCTGGAGGCTATTCAGCAGTCAGTGTGCTCATGGTCTGCTGGAAAAGAGTCAGTGCCTTGAATCTCTTTACCATGGATCTCCACTGTCACCCTCATGTATGAAATAAAAGCAGCAGCAGGGCTTGCAGAGTGAATAACAGACAATGCCTTTTGAATATTTCAAAAGCCTGATGTAATTATTACATTTTAATTATTTTTGATACTGTAGTGCTGCTAAACCAGTGGTTGGTGGGATTTGTGAGAAGGAGTTGTGGGATGGTGTTGAGGAGAGAAAAGTCTTCTCTAATGTTTTGTTCCTTAGTGAGATCAGGTCAGCTGGTGTGTTCTGATTAGCCTACGGTGGAGTCTGTTGTCGAGAAACCTTGAAGGTGCTGGGATCTCTGCCCTGGTGAGCTGTAAAACTTTACACCCCCATACAGTCACAGTTTCTTATCATGTGCACCCAAGTTCTGCCCTTCATCTGCTCCCTACTAGGGAGGGGCAGAAATGCTCTTGACTCTTCAAGGGAAGGGGAAGCAGAGGAGCCTTGCATGGCAGGTTATTCCGTGTGCACTGTAGAACAATGAGAGTTTTTAAAAGGCAAATAGAATAGCTTGTAATGTAAGTTTTCTTTTAAATCTTGTTTAAGAGATGGGGAGGAAAGTGGCTGGGAGCAACATAGGAGATTTACTCTTAGCTCTCAGCACCCTATGAATTGAACTTCAGACAGAAAATGGACTGTGGTATCTGTCAATGAGGAGAAATAGGGTATGGACAACAACTGACTTGTACACAGTCCTTCAGATCTATCTGTGTGTCCAAGGGCAGGGTATGATTGTTTGTTAGTGGCATGTTCAGCAATTTCCCAGGATGTGTGTAATGTTTGAAGGAACAGCATCAGGGAAACAGCAGTGAACAGTATTGAGACTTAAAGCAGGCTGGTGGATGGGTGGAATGGTCAGTGCAGGAAGAATGTAGAACAGGATGTATTTGGAGAGAATGTCCCTCTTGCTGAGATATGTTCTGCCCCTTTGAGCTTTATATTAATACATCTCTCAAGTTGAATGCAACATTATTACTCTTCACCTAAAATTTATACTGTTAGGAAAGACAGCATTTGTACAGCTCTCTTGGTATTTAACAATGCACTTCTTTTTCCCTAAAAAAATATTTAAAATATTTAGGCCACTGTAGTTTCTTTGAGTATGATTAATTTTGGCCATGGGAGGAGAATGACAGTTATTTGCTACACAAACCTTTCCTGTGATTCATGGAGTGTCCTTTGTGTCAGCCTTGAAGGAGGCATTTCATATGCTTCCTAGCAGGAAGGAAAAATAGTGTGATCATAGTTACCAGATAGGACATGGAAACTGGGTGGGAGGGAAGGGAAAGGGGAGAGGGAAATGCTGATTATTCAGAAGAAAGTTGCAGGAATGCCAATATTCTGTCTGCAGTATCCATTCATCTACTTAATGAAAAATGGATACATACCAAGCCTATATATAATTAAGGGTAATGTCACAACTGTAATTGTCATGTTCACAAAATAGCATAGCTTATTATGTAACTTCTTTTGTGTAAATATATCTTAGCACTTTTCCTTTGTTTCCTTGATCCATCACTGTTTCAATATGGTGTGATGTTTCTGTCTCTGAGCGATGTGTTTTGGATTTTGCTCCCAAACTGATGGCTACCTACAATTGTGTCAGCTTTCTGCAGAAATAGGTTTTTATCTTCTAACATAATAACACAGTTAGCAACTTAAGCAATGTGCCAGCTTGCCAGATCAGAAGACATTTTCCTTTCTTCACCAAAAAAAGTAATTTGAAAAGCTGTACTACAATTTTCTTCCTTAAAGTAGCAGCACAGATTGGCTACTTAAGTACTTTTAAAGAATGCTCCATCAAATGACAGCCCCTAATGCTGCATGGCAGACTTTGGGGCTCTTTCACAGAGTCTAGCTGCTTCTAGCTGCTTTCTCTGTACCTGGAAACTGCAGGATAGGAATAAATGGGAGTAGCAGAAGTGGAAACATAGGTTTCCTCACTTCCTGATTTCCTGCATGGATTCAGGGCTTGTGGCTGGCTGTCCTCCTGCAGTTGGCAGCATTTGGTGTGGTACATGCAGCTGTGTCAGGAATATACAGCTGTGGCTGTTCAGCCTTGTAGCACCTACAGAGGGTCCTTTTCTAAGCAGATGCACAGCAACGTTAGAATGGGAAAGCAGAGGTGTAGTTAGAGATGAAAGGAGTTGAATCAGGAGGAATGTAGAAGAGAATAAAAGTAGATATGAATTACTAATCACATGACCTGCATTAATTGATTTTCCCTGGCAATTAGAATTTTCCTGCTTGAATCAGCCATACTATCAATTCTTCCATTATTTCCTGTGTTATAAAATGCTAGCTTTGTTTTGATTTTCCTGTAGCTGTGTTTATTGGGGATAAGAGATCTAATTATAGCTGTGAAGTATACTGTACTGAGAGGGCATTTAGGTTTATTCTGCCTATTTCTGAGGCAATGTGATGACTCATGAAATATAACTTTTGCAGAATATGTCCTGATTGCCTAATGACTAGGTGTTGGTAGATGAAATTACACATACTCTCTCTTGTTCACATGAAACTAGGGAAGTGTCTTTCTGAGTAAGCTGTTTGTTCAAGTTATCCAAGAAATGTCAAAGATTACAGTTGCAAAATGAGAAAAAAAAGTGCATGTTTGAGTAGCTTGAAAACACCTGCTGAGCCTTACAAATGCATTAGATATTCACGGCATGAATACTTGTAAATAAAATATTTGTGAAGAAAAAATGCTGCCTGAAAATAATGCAATTGATCACCCATGTTCCACATATTTTATTTTGCAGATGATGAAGAAGATGTTAACAATATGGAAAAAGTCATGTTAGAATATGCTACAATGGATAGACAACTTAATCATTATATAAAAGCATTTGAAGAAACCATAAATCAGGTAAAGTATCTCTTTTCATTAAGCTATGGAAACATACCCTTATTTAAATATTATCTTTTAAAGGACACAAGTGTTACATTTAAACAATACGCAATTGGAAAGACAGCTCTTTGGCAAGTATAAAATACTGAACTTGCCAGTACAACTGTTTTTTTCCCAGCTTCCTAGAGGGTGGCAGAGTTTTTAACTTCTCCCCACCAAACCTGCACCGTTAGGAATATGGGTAATGCTTTGGGAAGGATTGAGGACACTGTAGTTAAGACCCCCTGCTCTCAGGTGATACCACCTCATCTATTGTGGAAGATGGAAGTGAGGCAGATGATTTCAGGAACAAGCCGATGGCTGTGGCTGCAGAGAAGCGATGTTTTAAAGCCTGCTTGCCACTGCCTTCCTGCCACCTGACTCGGCTGGTAAAGGGTGAGCTGGCGGATTGCTCGCTGCATGAACCGGAGCCTCGCTCTGCCCCCGGACAAAGGACGGACAAAGGACGGACAAAGGACGGACAAAGGACGGACCAACTCCGGGCGCGGTGGCGGCGCCGCCGGTGGCCGCCAGGGGGGGCCGTGCCCACGCGCTGCCCGTCCCGGGCTCGGCGCGTGCCCGTCCCGGGTTCGGCGCGTGCCCGTCCCGGGTTCGGCGCGTTCCCGTCCCGGGCTCGGCGCGTCCCCGGCCCTGGCTCGGCGCGTCCCCGTCCCGGGCTCGGCGCGTCCCCGTCCCGGGTTCGGCGCGTTCCCGTCCCGGGTTCGGCGCGTGCCCGTCCCGGGTTCGGCGCGTGCCCGTCCCGGGTTCGGCGCGTTCCCGTCCCGGGTTCGGCGCGTCCCCGTCCCGGGTTCGGCGCGTGCCCGGCCCGGGCTCGGCGCGTGCCCGGCCCGGGCTCGGCGCGTTCCCGTCCCGGGTTCGGCGCGTTCCCGGCCCTGGCTCGGCGCGTTCCCGTCCCGGGTTCGGCGCGTTCCCGTCCCGAGCTCGGCGCGTTCCCGTCCCGGGTTCGGCGCGTCCCCGGCCCGGGCTCGGCGCGTCCCCGGCCCGGGTTCGGCGCGTGCCCGTCCCGGGCTCGGCGCGTTCCCGTCCCGGGTTCGGCGCGTCCCCGGCCCGGGCTCGGCGCGTCCCCGGCCCGGGTTCGGCGCGTGCCCGTCCCGGGTTCGGCGCGTTCCCGTCCCGAGCTCGGCGCGTGCCCGGCCCGGGCTCGGCGCGTTCCCGTCCCGAGCTCGGCGCGTTCCCGGCCCGGCGGGAGCGCGCGGCGGCTCCGCGGCAGAGCCGGGACGGGGAGGGGCCGGTCCAGGGTGGCCGAAGCTCAGTTTCAGGCCATGTCGGTGCCGGGAGAACTCAACTCCCTGAGTAGTGTGTGTCTGCACAGAAACTTCTGGTGTCGCTTTTCTGTGGATTTCTCTAGAAAAGGCAAAAGCACATCCCTGATTTCCCTTCAAGGTGGGAAGTCTGTGTTTCAAAATGTTAAGGTAGTGGAGCTTTTCAATTAAACCCTCCTGGCTGTTATCTTGCTATTGCTTTTTGTTCTTTTAAAAGCAGTAAAAGGAGAACAAAGCAATGCATTTCCCACTAGTTCTGTTGATATGCCTGCATGGTTTTTCTGTTGTAGAAAGGTTTTCCTTTAATTTTTTAAAAATCTGATTAGATGCTCAACTGAAACATCTTAATTCAGATAATTAAATATACATGCTTAAAAGGAGTTCAAAACTATGTCTGCAATAGCAAGTGTGGGACAGCAGTAAATACAGGCACTGTTCCCCATGTAGTCTTTGAATATACATTTTACTTCAGATATCACCATAATTGCAGACCTCCTAGTTTATATTGGATGGTTTAGAACTTTTTCCTTTTATTTGGACTACTCATGATTTTTAAAGCTTTCCTAGTAAATTGTAACACAATCATCATTGTTAGAGACTAATGATGTATATCGAGACTTGAGCGAAACACAGTTGGTTTATATTTTGATTATAAGCCAATTAATAATTGGTGTGTTATTGTTCTAATAGGAATTTTGAGTAATTTTAAAACATGGCTTTTTGACTTCTTTTATTATTTCCATTTATCAGCATTTTTTTCAAGTTTAGGACTCTAAAGAGCAAGTCTGTGCCTTCACCAACAAAGCACTCAAGTCCTGTTTACTTCAGATGTATTTTAAGTTGATATTTAAGATGATATTTTAAGTTGAGCACAGGTGCAAGTGCTTCACTGAAGATACTGTTTTTGGTTTCGGCAGAGCAGTGATACTTTTGTGATTTTTAGGATTGAATTCAGCAGTATCTGTTGTGTGCATATCTGAGCTGGTGTGCAAAAAAATACACCTGGAAGGGTTAGTTTTCCTTTTCCCCTCTTTTTTCCTCTAATGCAGCTTCTTTGTGTCGTTAAAACAAGCTCATTTCCTGTTATTTCAGTCCTAAGGTTTCAAAAATGCAGCTCCAAGATATTTAACGTGTTTTAGAGACTACATGAATTATAATCTTGGTAATGGCTAATTTGTTAGCCTCTAGCCACACTTCCCCTGTCTCTGCTTCCTACTTCACTCTAGGGAATTGTTCGTCCTTTCCCCTGCCAGCATCCAGAACAAACCTTTGTTTGTATATAACTTTGTATGTATGTAACTTCTGCTGTAGAACAGTTACAATCTGTTCTCTGAAAAATAACAGCTCATGCTTTATTTTGGAGGCTAGCTGCATGCCATGCCTCTGGAGCTGCACTGCCCATCTCCAGTTACCTGTCAGAGACAGCTTAACATCTACTTCTGGGAAACAGATACTGTTGCTGAATTTAGGGCTGCACCTGGAAGGAGCTGTAGAATAGCTTGGGTTTAAAATAGCCTCCACTGACTTGCTCCCTGGTTCCATCTGAATTCCTTACCTGAGGGCTTTCTCTCAGGAGTTGCAGCAGGTCATTAATTTTCACAAGCAGACTGTTCTTCGTGGACAAGATTTGTCTCCAGCTGTAAAACACATTTTACCTGATTATTTTATAAGTTTGTATGTTGATGATTTTTCTGGTCTGTAGTTTCCTCATACAGCAGTGAATCTGAAAGTATATTATAGTCTGTGTTTCACCTTCTAACCAGCTGCTTCTAGTGAAATGTCCAATTGGAATTTAGCAAGATAAGAGACAGCAGCAGTTAAAATTCCTGATGTATTATTTTATTATGTGTATCTTTAAATGGCATTGACAAAAAGGTGATATTGTACAACTAAAAGATTGTAATGTAAATAACTTGAAACTAGCATGAGATACAGTCACATGTTTTCTCAAAGCTAGTTTTTTTGTTGATTTAGGCTGCAGTAGGTGGAATGCAGAAGGTGAGACATACCAGCATCCTCTTCTGGTTGAATCAGCAGCCTGTTGAGCAAGAAGTGAGCAATTGAATCACAGTGTTTCCAACAATAGGCTGTGGGAAATCCTTTGTCTGTGGGAACTCCCTGTGCCACTGGATTTTCTTGTACCTGTGTAATGACTGGACTTCTGTTGCTGCTTCTTCTTTCATTTTTAATGGGTATTTTTAAGAGAAATTAGCCAATATTTGGGTCCTTACCATGCAAAGTCCAGACAGCACTCTTATTTTTAGTGTAACAATGAAAGACTGATAGAACTGCAGTATCTCTGGCAGAATTAATTTTTTTTATACTCTTGAAATGGACCCAAATGATTGGAACCCAGGCTCAAGTGTTCCCTACTCTGACAGAGTTCTCAAGTGGCCAGAATGCCAGCATATTGTGTTATCCTAAATATGGATTCTTTCACCCAGTGTGCAGGAAGACAATCCACACAGAGAGTCAAGATACTTAATTTTATTTCATGTCTGTGCCAAGAATGTGTTCTAGGTGGTGAATCCATAAAGCTAACACGTCTTCAATATGCCAGGTGCTCATTTTTATACACTCTGAGCAATAAAAAATTGGCATTTCCCATATATATAACAACCTAATTGTAGTCATTAGCTTTGCATTCTCTTGTCTGCATGTAAAGACCCAGTGCACATTTGTTTTACTGTGCATGCTCTCTGAGGAAGTGGCTTATGTCAGCAGGGCATGGTTGTACCCTACAGACAGGTGTTATACTGAATTTACTTGATGAGCACAATGTTCAAGCAAAGTTGTACTTGGCATTGTAGTTTGATTTATTGTGTTCTCCTGTTCTTGCTTCTTGGGTCATGGCAGTTGCGCCTGCTCCCTTACTTCTACTCTGCTCTCTGGCTTAGCAGGGATGGTGGTGGTGGACTGACCACTCTCTCAGCTTTTCAAGCATTTGGTTTCTTTGGGACTGTAAAAGCTGGGGCAAATTTTTTGAAGTCCCCGGACTTCTCTAGATAAAATTAATTATAGTGTATTGTAGATCAAACTAGAGAATGAGGAAGGTAAAACTGACTTCTAAAGTCATATTATTCCCACTTCTCTTTTCTTCTCCTTTAGGGAAAGAGAACCTGGGCTATTTTGTTTCTTTTGCAGGTGACAGGAAATTGTTGAACGTGGTAATGGCATCTGAAATTGTTGAACGTGGTAATGGCATCTCTGGCAAGGATTGCTTAGTGCTTCCTTTTGCAAGTTACTTCTTTGCCAAACATCACTTTGTCTGCCTTTTGCTAGTCCTGAGCTCTGTGACAGAATGAAATCCAAACCTTAGTGAGGTGGAAGAAGCATAGAGGAGACATATTTAAGAAAAGGACTAAAAGAAGGAAGCACTCAGAATGAGAAGAGGCAGAGGAAAAAGTAAAGGACATGGGCTTGGAAGGTTTTGAGATTATGTAGACATATGGGGAAGAGTCTGGTTGAAAGAGTGCTAGGAAGGAGGTCATATTGAGCTGAAGAAAAGATAGAAATATTAGATGTTGCATTGGTGCTGGAGTTTTATCCCTACTTCTGCTAGAGCTTTCCCACATTGTTCTTGTTGAATCATATCTGTCACTGTCAGTGGCTGCTGACATCTTTGTTTTCTGATTATCCTGCATGGAGACTGATTTGAGCAATTATAATGTAATTTAAAGTTAATTATAGTTTGAACCCAGGGAGTGAAATTTAAATGTTCTTTGTTGGGTTTTATCTGCAAAACTACTACATACACCTGATATAAGTGTATGTCTTGAGAGGATTTGAAGTCTGGATGTGTTGGTCATTTATGCCTGTGTGACTTCACACCTTGTCAAGTGTTCATTCTTCCTTTGCAAAGGTGAGGGGTGCACCATGTTCCTTGTACAAGAGTGATTTTGTCTCTATAGGATGTATAGGAACTATTCTTAAAATTGTTTTGTCTTTTTGGTAATGGTTCTTCCCTTTAGACTAGTAAGGTCCTTGGAGTGTGAATAAGAGGGGATGTTTGTTCAATGGGTCAGTAATTTAAAGTAGATTACTTAGTATTGGGATCTGTTATTTTAGTGAAAAACTGTGTAGGTTGTAATCCTGCAGAGGGATAATTCCCTTCAGTGATGAAGTTGTATTCCAAGTGTGCAGCTTGTGAGTGATCTAAAAGCCTCTGCATAAAACTAAAGAATCCTGTTTTAGAACTACTGTACAGTTAAATTCATGGTCTCTGATTTGCAACCTGTGTAGCAGAATTCTAGTTTCCTCACTTAAAACTCATAGTATAACTTGGATATAACTTGCTGTAGTAACTTGGCTGGTCTTCCTTGGTCTCATAAAAATGAAAGGGACTTAACATCTTTTTTAACCAGCTTCTGCCAGCATAACTTCGTAGGCCAGGAGTCCTATTGGAGAAGGTTCTGCCAATATGTCCAAGTTGTCTCTTTTGACAAAGCAAACTAAAGCAACAAAACATTTCTGCAGTGGTAGCTCCACTTGCAGTGTGGTCTTTGAAGGAACAGTAAGCTCAAGCAGAGGATGTGGTTCCAGCCAGCTCTCATCTTCATTGGCACAGCTATGGCAGCAGAACTAACGTGATGACCAAGTTCAGTGTATGTGGCAAGTGCCAGCAGGGTCATCAGTGACTGCTGCTGCCTGCTAGAGACAGGGTTGTGCTTAAAAATCAGATTGTTGCTTAGTTTTCTGTAGGAATAAATACCAGGAAGACTGTGAATCCCAAGGGATTCATGTGTTTTAACTGATGCGGGACTCTCTGACAGTGACTGACACTGTGATACTTATTACATTGTTGTCAGTGAAACAATTTTTGACATGGAACTTTCTAGTTTCATGGAACAAACAACCCTATTTGGTGCTGACACATTCTTAATAAGCATTCTGCTCTTCTTTTTCCCTCTTGCTACACTGTCATGACAATATGTTTTAGGGCAAAATCCACTGATGATATCCATATCTGCAGCTGTAACCTTCACTGTACAGCTGAGTTCAGAGCATTTCCTCTGACATCAGTGTTTCTTGATTCTGAAATATTGTCAGTTAGCCATGAAAATTTTGGGACCTTCTTTTTATCAAAAAGGTCGTCTGCTGCACAGAAATTGCTCAGGAAGGTCTTTGTGAAGTACTAGAAAAATGGGTTTAGTGGAATGGATATATCTTTTCTTGGGCTGGAAGGGAGAATAAAAAAACTCTTAGTCTTTTGCTGCATTTATCCTGACTCTCTGGTTGTAAAAGCAAATGATTCTATCTTGAAATTCACTCAGAGCGTACTAAGGTGCACCATCAACAGCAACAAGTCAAAATCCTGGTGAAAGATGTTGTACCAATGCCAATGTCTTTGGAGATTTTTTGAGAACTTACTTCATCTTTAGAGGTTTTTTTAACAATGGATCTCCTCTTGGCTGTTATTTTGGTACCTTGAATTCTAATTGGAATTCCTCTTATTTCTAGTTTACTTGCTATCTACTAATGAAGCCACTTCAGACTGATCATTCATCTCAGAGAACAAGCAAAATGTGGGCATTGGATTAAATCCTTATAATGACTTGGGCAGGATAGTTGAGGAAAATAATATGTGACTCTATAATTATGCCTCTGCATATATATATATATGTATATGTATAATGCCACAGGACTTACTAAAGCTTTTACAGGCAAGCTTATTTCTAGCATTAGCTAGCTATGGAGTTTTTTAATATTTTAAAGTTTCTTCAGTACAATTTCTTTGATACAATTTCTAATCAATGATATATTTCTTGCTCTGTCCTACTGCCATCTCCAAACAGTAATTCAAATAATACAGCACTGTTGTCGGCATGTTCTCTGCTTCCTGCAGAAACTGGGACAAAGATGCATTTCAACACATTTCTAATACTTACTTTATAATATTTGCTTTACTTTTTTGTGTTAAAGTCTCCGTATGTGTCAGACTAAGTATTTGATTGAATCCGCTTTTTTATTTTCTGAGAATTAGTGATCTATGTGTGTAGTTCTCTACAGTAATATGTTAGAGTCAACATTTGGTGAGCTGCAATTAAAATATGTTTTTTTAGCAAGCAGCATATGAAGAAGTAGGAATAGTGTTTTATTTTATGTGGGTTATGTAGCCCATCCTCAGTAGTGTGTCTTAGTGTGTCCTAGCAAGCATAAAAATGTGTCCTGCTTTTTGGAGAAGAAACCCTGGAAACTCTTGCATATGGACATAGGTTTGTTTGACTTCACTGTGGCTGCTTACATTGGCCAAGTGAAACATTTTCCTAAATATTTGCAGTGTCAACATTGTAGTTGCTGAAATGGCCCTTGGCTCGTGTGGGTAGGCGTGGGGCAGCAGGGGCCACAGCTGGTTAGCAGTGAAGATTTGGGGGAAAAGAAATGTTGTGGACCTATGGCCATCACATGGATCTGGGACCTCTGTAGATATGGTGGCAGCAGGGATTATATTAAGAACAAACGTGCCAGAGAAGTCCTGAGAACCACATCGTAATTTAAAAACTGTGTTTGCTATGTTGGGCAGCAGTGCTGCCCAGTAGGTAGCAAACTAGCCTGCGATTTAGGAGGACTGGATGCTATTTTCAGGTCTACTAGCAGCTTGTGTGGTTGACCTTGACAAATTGTTTCACTGTGTACTTTGGGCTGGGGTCCTGTGTTTATTAACACTGCATTTGTGCAGCTCCAATCACCTGGTGGGACATGCTCATCAATTAAGCCAGATCACATGATACTGTTTATGCTGGCTGTATTCTGGCTGCAGGACAGACACTACCTGATGGAGCATAACTGTGCAAAATTAGAATTGGCAGAGTGGGTTATACTCAGTTGGTGTGTCATGCAGCTGTGGTGGTTTTGATCTCATACAAGGCATCCTGAAACTGAATTTACCATCTTGCTCAACCACAATCTCAGTCATGTGGATGGCATCCCATATCACTGTCTGTAAAGAGATTTATATTTTTTTCTACCTGAAGGACTCAAAGCTATTTGAATTCAGTTTTTAATGATTTTATTTTAACACTGAAGATTGCAATTTGCAGTCTGAACGTTTTCTGAAATTCCAGAAGGTCACATATAGAGCAACTAATAGTCCCTGTGATTTGTATCCTTACTTTTCTAGGCAGTGTCTGCATTTCAGAGTCAATGTGAGTTAACTCTATCTCTTTTAGCCTAGCCTAGAGAAAGAAGATAAAATATTGAAATGTAATGAAACTGGTGGGTGTTGAGGCAAAATAGCCAGATTAAAAAACTATCTTAATCTCAAATAATGGATTTTTTTTTTTTTTAGATGAAATTTATTACTGGAAACACTGGCGTTGTAGTTTCAGCCGCTCAGTAGTGAAAATAGTATTTCAAATTAATCGTCTCATCTAGAAAGCTCCTGCTGACAGTCAAGGATTTAAATCCTTGACTGGGGGCCAGGGGGTGAAAGTTGAGTGTTAAATCCTGGATGATTCTCAGCAGCAGGAGCTATTGCTTTAAATGAGTTTCTCCTGTTAATTGAACACACCCAAGTTGATCAGTGTCAGTGGGGAGGCAGTTTCTGGAATGCCTTCCATAAAATGTCTCCCTCCAAAGGTTGACTTTTGTTTTAATTACTGTAATTGTTTCCAGAAATCATATGTTGGATACTTTAAAATTAATTCTCCAAAATTTTAAATGTTAAGTTAGTCATTTAAAAACATTTACTTTTTCTCCTTTTTCTCCTAGTATTTTTTTAAACTGATCTTATCAATAAAAATACGCAGTTACCCAGATTTTCCCTCAGCAAAATTCTTAGCAGAATTATAATGAATCACAGATATGTTGCTTATAGCATTAACTAGATCACATTTTTTTTTGGTGGCTGATACTGCCATGAATTTGTTTTTGTTAAAGAATTTCAGCTAAGAAGGAGTTAGTGGTAGGAGCTGCAACTCTCATTCCTAGCTTCCTCATGAATTATATTATTTGGGACTTTTTCTTGTAGAGCTGTTCAATACTCGGTGTAAACAGGAGTGTGCATGCAACTTACTGCATGTCATTTAGAATAGACCAAAGTCATGCAACTTTGTAGTATGGTTTCCTGTGAATGTTTTCACTTTTACAGAACTGTGTATTTGGGGTTTTGTTAAAATGGAGAGCATTTATTTGCTTTATATTTTGATGCTGGGACTTAAGAGTAGCTTTTTGACATTTATTTATTTAAATTGAATAATGGGTTTCTCACAGTTTTTAACACATGTGCTCAACCTGTGCTGCAAATGTCAAATTGTTTTTCTTTCTCATATTCCACATTGCTCCTGTTGAGGGAAGCTAGTGCTGTGATTTCAAAGCAGCAGCATGACTTCTTTGTGTTTGTGATGTGCTGCAGTATGTAACTATGTCCATTCCAGTGCCTACTGAAATTAAAAAAAAAAAAAAAAATCTGCCTTGTAGTATGTATGCATTTTATTATCTTTCCAATTTGAAGAAGAGGTTTCAAAAAATACCTGAATCCTGCCAGAAATCAATACCAGATGTCACAGTATCTCCCAAATGTGGCCCCATTGTTGATAACCTACTGTGAGTTACAAACAGTGTGCTTGATAATAAGGGTTGGCAAGTTGAGCTAATTTCTGGGCTCTCATCTTTTTCATCTGAGCTACATCCGTAGCTTGAGCAAGCTGATTTCACCAGCTGGAGTATTTCTTTTGTCCTTAGACTTGTGTGTTAATACTGATAGTAGATGAAAAATACTATAAAAGACTTAAGAAAATAAGTGTGTACATCAGATGCACTCCAGACTTCCTCATAAAGTGTAAAGTTCCCATGTTTACCTGTACTCACACATACCACACCTGATAAATTCTATAAAACCAGAGAAATTAAAAGCTCAGTGATGTTGCTGCTCTTAACTCTTCTGGCACTCTTCAAATGTGAGTGCCTCGCTGCATTGCCACTGCTTCTGTGTAAACGATTCACAGTGCTTGTTCAACTGGGTACTCATCCACTGTTCAAAGCTGTAGTGATGCTTTTGTTTCCCCTGTTTTGTGGGGAGAAGATTGGATAGTGAGGGCTTGGATGCAGTGGTGAGTTTACAAGAGTTGCTGGGAAGATGGCGACTCTGGTAAGGGAAAACATACAGGGTGTGGTTTTGTGGGGTGTGATAATTGTTGTAATACAAAGTGTGGGCTGTAAATGAAATGTTTCTCCATGGATATTTCTATGCTTAGTTGGAGGTGATCAAGGGATGCAGGTAAAGGCTGGGCTGCGCTAGAGGCAGTTAGGTCCAGTTCAGTAAAACTGTCTCTTGAAAGAGGGAGTTTCTGGAGAAGCTATTAAAAACCCCACTGTATGCCCTTAGTCCTCACAAAACAACCCCACCTTTCCCCACTGCTCTCTGCTAAATTCACTAAGAGTGAGCCATAGCTTTCACCACCATCTCCTCTCAATGGAATTCTGCTGTTCAGATTGGTGGGCAGCTTCTCTGCCTTTTCTCTTGCATCCTGTTTAGGCTTTGGCATCTCTTTCTTACCTTCTTTTGGTGTAACCCAGAGTGGGCTGTTGTTGGTTGGTCACCTGCCCTTGGAGAAGACTCAGCACTGTTGCCTTTTCTCCCACTGACAGCAGTGCTTTGTGTCTCTTGGCAAATGTAATCTGACAGAGCACATGGAAGTATTATTGAACAGTATTTTAGGAGAATCTGGCCCATCAATTATATGTGTCTCTACCAACCCTTTATGGACTAATTGGACCTGAGTTTAGCAAGTCATCCTCCTTAATTGATCGGTTAGGTTGGCAGATGCCTGGCCACCTTCATCAGTCAGGCTTATAAACAAATATCAGACAAATCCTGTCAACCAAATCCTATCAGGTTTATGTGCACAGCATAGGCCACTGTAGTTGTAATGGTTGCTGCAGTTCAGCGTGAGTTTGCACTTGGCCATTTCCAAGCCCTATAAAACTCAGACCCAAACTCCTTATGTTCGTCCTTTCTTATACTAGTTCTTTTCAGCAGTTATTTACTTTTAAATAAAATTTTAATAGTAAGAGATTGTTTTATGGTAAGGGGAAAATCCAGCTAAAGCAAAAAGCATCTATACAGGATTACAGGTGTGGCTTCTGCTCAAGGAGAAACTGTCAGTTAATTCAGGTAAGAGGTGACTATAATAGCAATGTGTAGTCATGGATGGAACAGAAGTGTTTGTTCACCGTGTGTCACATAAAGAGCCATTTAATGAAATTATCCAGCAGCAGGTTTTAAATCAAGAAAAGGAAGTAATTTTTTACACAGTCAATAATTACATTATGGAATTAGTTGCCACAGGATGTTATGGAGACCAAAATCATTAATGAGTTCCAAAAGCTACTGGACAAATTAATAGAAGGAAAAAATCCTTGACAGCTGTTAGATGCAATGATTCAAATACAGTCACTGGCTTGCTAAATCCCTAAAATGCAAGTTGTTAGTTGTAGGGAGAGTATTTGGTGAGAAACAGCTTTTTGCTTCTGCCATTGCTAAAGGGAATAGAATATGCTGGATGGGTCTTTGATGTGAGGTGCCATATCTGAAAGAAGCAGAAAATAAACTGCTTTATTTTAGAAAATCCAGTCTCCACAAGCACTAATGCACCCTGAAATGTATGTTAAATGGCTATGGAGTTTTAGATAAATGACATTTATTCTCTATTTGAAACCTATTTTGAAATATTATTCTATCTAAAAACAACCTTCCACCTCCATAATTTTAATATTTGGAAAGTTTTCAGGATATCTAATAATTTATCTCTCTGTTCTTACTTATATATTTGATTATTTAAAAAATAAGTAAATGAACAGCTCCTGCTCTGGGCATTGTTGCATAATTGAAAAATTCTTAATCTGAAAGCTCATTTCAAATCCATATAGTATAAAACCACATAAACCATTTAATAATTAGGTACGGGCAGATAAAATCCAACTTGAAGTTTGCAGAGCTACACCCACTTGAACCAAAAAAAGGGAGGAATCTTCTGCTAGATTCTTGTCTTGCAGCCAGTTTTCTCCCTTAATGCCCAAAAAAAACCCCCTTAATAACTTGTTCTAAATTACAAATCCTCCTGTATTATTGATGGGAGGAGGTGAACTACATCTCTGTGTGAGTATCAGGTAGGACCCCTTCTTATAAACTTGATGAATTTTCAGCTGAAGTACCTGCTCTGATCTCAACCACACCAAATGGGATAAAATATTTTCCTGGATGGTTAAGTAAAATGCAATGTAGGTTTTTAAACTATTTTGATAGATCATAATCTGAAAGTTTTAAGATCAGTCCTTGAGATTCTTGGATTGGTGAATATAAAAATGCCTTTTATATCCCAATCAACAGTGTCATAAAATAGATATGTGATCCAACTGGGATATATAAATTTGGTCAACTAAGTTGTGGATGTGGTCTGCTTAGTACTGGAGATACTGGATAAGAGACAACAAAGCATGTCTTATTTTTTTAAAAAAAGAAAGCATTAAGTTCATAGCACTGTCAGAAAAATCACAATTCTATGTGTCTTTTCATTACTTGAGGAAAGCTTGGCTCCACCATTTTTGTAACTCTTCTTCAAATAGTTTTTTTGCCTCTCTTAGCCTCATGTTTATGGGTATAAAAACCCCAGCTTCTGTCGGTCATGAGTCCGTGGCCCCTTTCCAGATTTGGGTTTCTCCAAATGTGTCTTGAACTGGGAAGTCTGATATGGAATGCAGTATTTCAGCTATTGCCTAATCAATGCTTCACAGAGGGGAACAATAACTTCTGTTGTTCTGCTGGCCATGCTGCTCCAAATGTAGCCATACCCAATTTGCTAATTAGCAGTGAAAACATTTCCTGAAATTTCACTTAGCATCTACCGTAGCAGAGCTGCTGCAAGGCCAGTCAATCCCTAGAATCTACTGGTGCCTGGGGTTATCCTGCCCCTAGAAAAGCTGTAGAATTCTTCTTGAACTTGGCATTACCAGTTCTGATTTTCCTCAAGGTCCTTCTTGATTAAAGCTCTACTGCTTGATATGTCAAATGCCACCAGATTAGTTATGTCTAGAAGATTGCTGAGAGTGCATTTGGTTTCATCATCCAGGCCTTTGGTGAGGATATTGAACATACTCAGCTCTTCTGTTCAGCACTACAATACACCTCTTGGTACAGGCTACCAGTTGGATGGCAAACTGATGTTTGCTGTGAGCATTACCCTCTGAGCTGGCTGGCCCAGTAATTTTCAGTCTACCCAACAGACCATTTGATTACATCCACCACTCTCTCCACATCTGCATTTTAGGTCAGTTCATCACAGGAAGCAATCATCAGTTTCATCAAGCATTATCTGCCCTTGGTGAGTCTGTGCTGATTGTGGCTGGTTACCTTTTTGTTCTCTGCATGTTTGGAGGTGGATTCCAGAAGGATGTGGTATGTAATCCTTCCAGAGGCTGGTGGTAGGCTAAGTGGCCTGTAGTTGCCGTTCTTTTGTCTTTGATAAAGCCAGGCACAGTGCTCGCCTTTCTCCAGTTTTCAGGAGTGTGCCACAATGATCATGGCTTTTTTAGGGATGAGAGGCAGGTCTAGTGACACATCAGCTGACTCTTTCAGCACTTTCAGATTAATTGTGTCTGTCCACATAGATTTGAATACATCAGCTGTTCTGCCTATTCCTAACTTGTCCCTAAAATATTTCTTCTCAAATCATCCTGGTACATCTGGAAATCTAGGAGTAATCTTTGCCTGTGAGGATGGAGGCAAAAATGTATTCAGTACCTCAGCCTTTTTCATCTGCACAACCACTGGGTTATCTCCTCCAGCCAGCAACATCCTCACATTTCCTCTGAATTTACACAACTCTGTCTTGCTGCTATTTACATCCATCACTTGTTTTCATTCTAAATGTGCTTTCATTTTCTCAGAGTTGTTCCTAAAGTGCCAAAGTAGTGGTTTTGTACTCTTTTTTTGTTTGCTGTATGCTGCCCTTTTGCATTATAGTTCATTAAGAAACTCCTTGCTTACTCAGTGAGTCTTCTACTGAAATGCCAATCTTCTTGTAAAATAGGATTATTATTATTTCCTCAGTAGGCAGTAAGTTTTCTACAAAAATTTATCAGCTAAGATGACACTTTTTGCTTTAACGCCCCAGGAGCCATGTCCTGTATAATCCAAAGGTCATTTGCATAAAATCCTTAGTGCTGTTTCTTCTCCTTATCTTCCCAGTCTTCTGGATTCTGAATACAATCAGCTTGTGGTCACTGCTCCCAGGCTACTACCTGTGACCACATTTGCCACTTTTCTTCCATGTTTGTGTACAGAGGTCACATAGGTTATTACTTTTGTTTGTCCTCTCTAGCATTTGCATTAAAAAGTTATCACCCATCTGGTCTAGAAATACCCTGGATTGCTTGCACAATGCCCTGTGGCTCTAATGAGGACCAAGTCTGGTAACTGGGTTGTTTTTGGTCATTGTTTGTATACAGCATTATCCAGTTCATCATCCCCTTGAACAGGTGGGGTGTGACAGGCCCAGGCTGCATAGCTCATGTTTCTTTTGCCTTTGCTTTTGACTAGGAGTTTCCTGTCAGGTAAGTCTCTGGTTTCACACTGGACCTCAGCATAGACAAGGAGATGCTTTGTAAGAAAGTGCAACTGCCATTCTTCTCCATTTTCTACATGAATAACCTCCATGACACTCTTCCTGTCATGGATTCTGTCCCATTTAATCTTCGTGATCCCGATGACATCAGAGCACTCTGACTGTGCATGGACTTCCAATTCTTCTTGTTTGTAGGCCAAGCTCTGTGTGTTAGTACCCAGACACCCGAGGTTAGCATGTGCATGCTCTCCCTCCAAGCAGAAATGTGTAACTTTCCCAAGTGCCCTTTTCTTACACAGACTTTATCCTTCCTTCCTTTACCTCTGGGCAAAGGCTCCATTGTTCAGTGAATTTAGTTTAAAGTCATCATCACTAGAACTGTAATCTCTTCACAGAACTATTTTTGTCAGGTGGCTTTAATATCTTCTTAACAGTCCATTTGCATTGAATGGGACATTGTAGTCAAAGAAACCAAAGTCCTGCTGCTGACAGCAGCTGTGCAGACAGGCATCAGTCTACTGGTTATATCTGCTGGCCAGACCTCTCCATGGACCACAAGGTTTGAGGAGAGCACCACTGAGATTTCTGCCATCTTGTATTTGCTCTGAGCTCTTTCTTCATTTGAGCTGCTCAGGGTTTCCCTTGGCTGTGTTACTTCTCTCCCACAGGGGATGGCAGCAAGAGGTAGAATTTGGAGGCTGGGTGAGTGTTGGCAATTTGTCTGCAGCATCAGTGATCCAGGTTGTAGGCAAGCAGCAGACTCACATGGATAGCAGGGATGGATTCTTTTGCTTTACATGGGAAGCATCATAAGCCACTAACACCAATGCTCCTTTAGTACTGATACTAGTGCAAAGACTTGAGATACCGCCTCAGAATTTTATCCCCAAACACTGCAGCTGTTTCTGAAACTGTTAGCTAGGCACAGCTGGAAGAGGAAGCAGAGCTGTATTCCTGTTACCTGAAGTCGTGGGACTCCAGTTTCCGAACAATGCAAGTTTTTATCTGCTTCTTGGTCCTTCAGTCATACCTTTCTGCCTGGAACCATAGAATAGAAAGAATCATAGATTCATTAAGGTTGGAAAATACCCTTTAACATTTTTGGTGAAGAAATTTTTGCTCATATCCAGTCTAAACCTTCCCTGGAGCAACTTCAGGCTGTTTTGTCTTCTCCTGTCACTTGTTACTTGGGAGAAGAGATTAACCCCCATCTGGCTACAACCTTCTTTCAGGGAGTTGTGGAGAGCAATAAGGTCCCCTCTGAGCCTCCTTTTCTCCAGACTGAACACTCCGAGCCCACCAGCAACTTTGTTACCCTTCTTTGGACATGCACCAGCACCTCAGTGTCAACATTCATTTGCAAACTGACTGAGGGTGCCCTTGATCCCCTCACCCAGATCATAGATAAAGGTATTAAATGGGACTGGTCTCAATACCAAGCCCTGGAGAACACCACTTGTGAGCAGCTGCCAGCTGGATTTAACTCCATTCACCACAAACCCCTCTTGTCTGGGCCTGATTCCTTGGTTGTCCTGTATGTGCCATGTGTTGGCACTCAAGGTAATCTACTCTGTAACCTTCTCTGGCACTGAAGTTAGGCTGACAAACCTGTAGCTCCCCAGATCTTCCTTCCTGCCCTTCTTGTAGATGGGTATTACATTGATTCCCTTCCAATCATCTGAGACCTCCCTGTTGAGCCAGGATTGCTGATAAATGATGGAGAGTGGCTTGGTCAGCTCTTCTACCAGCTCCCCCAGTACTCTTGGGTGGATCCCATTTGGCCCCATGGATTTATGTGTGTCCAAATGCTGTAGCAGCTCACTGACCAATTGCCCTTGGATTATGGGGGCTTCAATGTGCTTGTTGTCCCTCTCTTCCAGCTCATGGGGCTGGGTCCCCGCAAAAAACCAGTCTGACTATTGAAGACTGAAGCAAAGACGTTATTAAATATCTCTGCCTTTACTTTATCCTTTGTCACCATGTCATGTGATCCCCATGCCCAGGATAGCCTCTGACTGTTACATCACTCACAAGTCCCTCTCTATTCACAACAGCAGGTCCAGCAGGTGCCTTCCCTTGTTGGCTCCCTCACCAGTTTTGTCAGGAAGTTTTCTTCCACACACTCTGAGAACCTGCTGGACTGTTCCTTCTCTTCTGTAAAGTATTTCTAGCAGACATCTGTAATTCTTACGGCAGTGGAGCTTAAGTTTATACCTTGGAAAAAAATTTTTAAAGTTCCTACTGCTCTCCTGAGCAGCACCCCTGAAGTGAAGCCCAATGGCTACTCTTGGCTGCTCCTCACTGAGCAGAGCAGTGATTTGACCTGAGCATGGCTCCATGGCTGCCTACTTTGGGAGGAGCACTGGGCAGCTGAACAGTCCAAGCTCTGGATAGCAGAATGCACCCTCACCACTTCCAAGGAGTTGTCAAAGTACCAGGAAGGCTGCAGTGGTGACTACTGGTGACGTGTACTGTGTTCATCACTGCTTGGAAGCAGCTTCTCTTCGTGACGTCTCTGGGATTTCTTTTAAACTCCCTGCAATCCATTCTACATATTAAGTGCATTGCTTCTGGTTTTGTGCCCTGATGGCAGGGCTCCTTGTTGGTAGTGTTCCCTAAGGAGCACCATCTCCTGTCGATGAATAGGAAGCTGATGGAGGTTAACTCTATCCCTGGTGAGACTCCCTCCTGGCAGGGAGCTCCCTGCTGCTGGTGACTTCCTGCCCAGTTTGTTTGCCTTGTGATCACATCACACATTGCTTCCTCTTACTCTGCTGTTCAAAACACGGGTTGGAAGATGGATGTGAGTTAGTTGTGCTGGTTCAGGTCAAGAACTAGAATTCCTAGTTTCAGGGTAGGCAGATTAGGGCAGTTTATCCAGGATTTAGTTTTATGTGCTTTTCACAACAACCATTCAGTAAAGTAAATATATGTTGTTATTTTGTTCTGTAAAGTATTTTTAGTAAATCCTCAATGCCTCTTTTATTGAATGACTAATACATTTTGGTACATCTGAATTACATCTATACTGAGTCATTTAATTTTTTAATGGCATATTTAAATGTTTAAGTCTCTACAAAAATTAAATACTGTAAAAGACTAACATTTTGTTCTTGAAGTTTGTGCCTGTATCACCACAAGCCTCTGCTGAGGGGAAGAACTCCTGTGACCTGTAAATGAACAGGATGCTGTATTGCAGAAACGTTTTGGGAAAGCATACATGAGCCAGTATTTCTTTGCACAGCCAAAATTTTGGTGTTTTTTTTTTTTTTTTCCAAATCAGTTCTTCATCTGCTTGCTGTGTAATGTTGCATTTAACATTTCACAAGAGGTGGTTGCAGTCTTAGTTTTTCCTAACTCAGTGTTCACCCAACATTTCTAAAATTTTCCCTCATCTCAGACTATATTTACTTCACATTTTGAAACTCAGGCTTTGTTCATGGGGGAGGTTTTGCCAGTAACAGAATTAAAATAATTATATCAGTGTTCTCTGCAGTCTTGCTTTTCTCGTAAGTGTTTGTGTTTTTTTCTTTGGTGTTTTTTTTTTTTTTTTTTTTTTTTTTTTTTTTTTTGTTTTTGTTTTTGTTTTTGTTTTTGTTTTTTTGTTTTTTTGTAGGATCTTCCTTTATTTTGATTTTTTAAATTCTCATAGAGGACATGTGAGCTGAAGTAAAAAAGATCTTCAAGTTTCATACTGCTATAACTGTAAAACAAATGTACACATGCATTGCTTTCCTTGAATTATTTTGTCATGTGCACTACTTCTTGAAGTACTTTTTCCCTAGTCTGATGTCTTTCTCTCATCAGTTTACAATACCCTTATATTCCTTGAATAAATGCCTGTTTTGCCAGGCTCTCCTTATTTTGAAACACCTTGCAAGCTTTCACTTGTGCATCATTATGCTGGATTTGTAATCTGTGTTTCTCCTGATGTGTGGTTGATACCGTGTCTTTGCTTTTGTGCCAGCTCCATCATTTACTCTGTGAGCTCTTTAGGGCAGAGAGCTGCTCATCACCCCGTGTGCTTGCTGCAGCTCATACCATATTTTTAGACACCAAGGAGTGATCATCAATCATTGTGAAATATCAATATCCTTTTATTCAGCTATCTATAAATACTGCTTGAGGCTTCTCATCACCTTCTTCAAGCAAGGAATCAAAGCTGAGAACCACAGAAAAATTTGGTTTTATACTTGCATAACGGGGTTTTATGGTGAGAAAGGGTTTGAAAAAGATCACCTGCCACCACCAAAGAAAAAAAACACCTAGTTTTCACCACTGAGAGAGAGAGAGCTGAGACTGTATAGGAGAAGAATGGGAGATATTTGTAGTGGCAATTCTGAAATGAAAATAACTTTCAGCTCTGTAAATATTTTTATGTAAAATACAGAGAGCAGGATTTTCAAAAGTGCTTACATGATGTAAGAAACAAAATGAGAAACTGAATCCATGGTTGAATGGTTAGGCAATAACCTGGGATGTGGGAGAGTCAGGTTCAAATACTTGCTGCAATTATCTTTTAATTAGTTATACAAAGTGGAACAACTTCAAACAGGAGAGATCGAGATGTCTTACCCCTGAATACCCAATAGCCTATGGGCTAGGACAACTAATATGGGATGAGCAGAGATTTGAAAACGGGTCACTCACCTTGCTGATGACTGTTTCAACCACCGAGATATTAAATCTGATAGTATGTGGATTTCTCTCATCATTGTTTATGAGGAAGGATTTGTCTGGCTTAAGCAACTGACTGAAGGAAAGGGTTTGTGGAGGAGGCACCCACTGCCATTAGAGCAGTAAAACTCCTTGTCTCTTAGACAGTCTGCTTTGATAGCTGGCTTTTGTGATTCCTATTTTTTGACACTGACTTTCTCCATCTATTTTATACAAGGTTTGAATGTCTAATTTAGGGAGAGGATTTCTTTGGATAGCCAGATCTCTAAAGCTTCAGTACTACAGTTTGCATCTTTGCTACAGCATAGTCTTTTTGTACATTTAGTTAGTTGTCTGTGACAAAGTAGGGAGTTACAATAGTGTGACAGACCAAACAGAAGGATGCAAAGGAGTTTAAGCACGGCTGACATATTAAATAGCAGACATAAAGACATTATATATTGTAAAAATGTATTTACTGCTAAAGGAGGAAACCATACTAATATTCTAATTACACCATCTTGAGACTGATAATTATCTGTGCAGGATTTCATGAGTCTGCATCCATTTGATTTGTCCTAATTCAGAGCCTTGTCATCCTCATCTGCAGTCTCTTGCCCAGATGGAGCATGGAAATCGACACAAGCGTTCCTAATATGCAAATAGAGATCTGCAATTCCACTTCAAAGTGGCAGCTTCTGAAGTGGGAGTTTTAATTATTCCATTTTGAGTTAGTGACTCTGCAAAAGAGGTTTTTTTTTTCTTCTGCCAGTGAGTTGAGTGTTCTTTTTTTTTTTTTTTTCCCATATTTGTTACCCAGGTTTGCAGTAGGCATGTCGTATTCTGTCATGCAAACAATGAAATAGCTGACCAGTTAATGATGCATTTGTTTACAGATTGCAATCCATAACTTCCTCAGGGAGTTGTTTGTCCTGTTCTTCTCGGGTTCTTTTGCATGTAGTATTTTATATAACAAGATGAGATTCCTCATTGCTTGGAATTATGTCATGAACTTGACAAACAAGGTCATGTATCAACTGCCCTGTATTTTTCAGAAGTGATCTGTGTCTCCTGTCAAAATAAAATCCCTTGAACAAGGTGATGGGCTGCTGAGGTTGGGGAAGAAGAGAAATTCATGAAGCAATAAATGTTATAATCACTCTATATGGCATAGCAGAAGACAAAAACTAAAGGGAATGGGATTGTCCCCCTGCACTGGTGAGGCCACACCTCAAGTACTGTGTCCAGTTCTAGGTCCTGCAGTTCAGGAAGGACATTGAGGTGCTGGAGCCAGTGACAGGGGAGCTGGTGAAGGGTCTGGAGAGTAAGTCATATGAAGAGTGGCTGAGGGAGCTGGGAATGTTTAGCCTGGAGAAAAGGAGGCTCAGAGGTGACCTTACTATTCTCTACAACTCTCTGAAAACAGGCCGTAGCCAGGTGGGAGTTGACCTCTTCTCATAGGCAACCAAAGACAGGACAAGAGGACATGGCCTCAAACTGCACCAGGGGAGGTTCAGTTTGAATATTAGGAAGAATTTCTTCACTGAATGGTTGGTTAAGCCTTGGAACAGGCTGCTCAGGGAGGTGGTGGAGTCATCATCCCTGGAAGTGTTCAAGAAACAGCAGGATGTGGCACTTAGTGCCATAACTAGTTGACATGGTGATTGTCAGGAGTTGGACTTGATCTTGGAGGTCTTTTCCAACCTTAATGATTCTATGATGGGAGTTGATAATAGTTATACTACAGGCATTGACCAAAATACAAAGTGATTGGCTGAGATGTAGCTGAAATTTAATCTGATTGCAAAAAGCTACTGAGTAGAATCAGATCAAGTATTTTACTGTGACATGTACTCATAAGGAAGATTCCTGTTGAAGTGTGAGATGCAATTACAAGTTTAATTACTTACACTGAGTTATACTGTTCCACTTTGGATGGTGTATTTTCACTTTATAATGAGGTGAACTTAAGGAGGTCACTGACAGTGAGGAAACTGTGCAGTAGAAGCACTCAGAGCAAAATAATCCTAGGTACCAGTGGGTGCACTTGGGAGGGAAAGCATTACAAGACCCCGTGAGGAGGTCAGTGTAAACCACTGCTCTTGCAAGACTGCTGACCCCTGTGTGCAGGGGAGGCAACCTGCATCTGTGTCTGCTCCCTAAATCCTTTGCCAGTGACTCAGTAGGTGTTCAGTGAGAATGTAATATATAAAAGGAAGAATGGAGGCATCCCATAATTAGGGCTAGTAATAAGACAGGAATCAGTTTAGCGTGTGATATACAGTGAGTCAGAGAAACGAAGGAAAAGCAAGTTTGATAGGGTTATAAGAAGGAAAGTGTAGTACTAAAAACTGTGATGAATGGTGATGAGATGAGCGTCAAAAGAATCTGAAAAGGGAAAGCAAAGTTATATGAGAAAGAGGAAGAACCAGTTCAAAACCTAAATATAAGAAGGCTGTAAATTCAGGAAGATGTAGGGAGAAGTTCAAATGGCAGGAGAGGTGTTACCAAGAGAGTTGGCTGGCATAGGGCTTGTACTAGCAGCCTGAAAGAACTTGGGGGACAAATATGATAGCATTGCAGAAACTGAGGAATAAGAAAAAAAAAATCTGTCGATTGAATTTAAAAATAACAGAAAGAAAATACCTGCAGGCACAGAGTAATAAGTTTAGAAGACAATTACTTTTTTATGTTTTTAAATCTTATGATAAATGACAGTTTCTAATCATGGACAGCATAAAATTTCTGTGATTATGAGGCAGCATAATGAGAATGTTTTTGATAGTCAAAAAAGTACTGATTTTTTTCTTCCAATATTATGTCCAAACTTGCAGTGGTGTGGCTTCCTGTGTCAGTAAGTTCTTGGAGAGAAATAAGATTTCTACTCTTAACACCTTTACATGTCAGCCAAATCAATATTAAGAAAAGTGTATTTAAATTTGAGGCTAAGTTTTAAAATTTATTTTGCTTATACAAACAGCACTTTAACAGTGTATCTGAAGAGTACTTCATTTAGGAATTGTTCTGGTTTGTGCTCCTGTTTTTCCTATTGTCCTGCAGACTCTCAGGCAGAACTGTTTCCTTCAGCCTTCCAACTGCAGGTGAGGACTCTCTTTTTTTCCTGTTTCTTCTCACCCTGCTGCCACATTTTGAAGACATGAGTAAATTGCTACTGCAGTCACACAGTCTCATTTACAGATATTCTTATTTTAAATATGAAATATTTAGCAATTAATGTTGGATTTTAATTACTTCCAACAACAAAATCAAGGGCTTGTGTGTAATGGGGGAGCCTATACATGCTGGAGAGCTGGAATATGATTTCATTTCTAGTCATAACTTTAAACCTGGATTGACAATTTGCATTTAACTTTTTAAAAAGACATTGCGTATGAATTGCAAGAGAGTTGCAAAACAAATATCCCTGAATTTTTAAAAACTCTTCTTGTGTGCTTCCTATTCTAGAGTCAGCTACCAGATTTCATCCAGTGCACTGTACAGTTAGGTATTGCTGTTGCTACTATTGTGCTTAATTGCAGTTTCTTACACAGCTCACAGCTTTTCAGGTTTCCTTTACTGTGAAGATTTTGAAGCAAAGTGGATTTGAGCTAAGATGCAGATACTGATGTAACGACCTATAGCAAAAAAACTGTTCAGGTTTTGTCAAAGTTTTGAAGACCCAGTTTTGGGAGGCTCGGTACAAAAGGGATGTGCTGGAATCAGGAAGTTGGGCTGAGTCATGCAGGACACACAGCTGGCACAGAAACAATCAGTTGTGAAAGCATTTGTTGGCGTCATAATAAAGGAAAATGATGTAAACCAAGGAGTTTGAATAGGATTTAAAGATGCATTCCCAAATGTATGTTAGGAGCTTTCCTACAGTAGGAGGACCAGGGGAGAGAGAGTGTAAATGCATTTGTTTTGAAAATCAAACAGGTAGAGTGACAGAGACTGGCATCGTCAGTTATCTGATGGCACAAATCAGCCTCTTGATACTGCAATAGATAACAGGAAAGGTGTGGATAGACTCCAAGGATTTTAGAAGGTCAGTGGGAAGGATGCATTGGGTGGTTATGTAAACAAGATTAATCCAGGCTGTTACACAGCACACCTTCTCTTTGCAAAATCTGGTATCTACAGAGGAACAGCAACATTATCTAGCATACGAGGAGCAAAGGCTAAATTGAAATGCTCATTTTCTGATCCAGTTCTTTTTCTGAAGCTGAATTACAAAGATGGACCTATAAGCAAAGAGGAGGAAAAGAATTGCAGTTGAAAACATCCTTTTCTGTCTGCCTGCAGGGAACCTGTTAACATTAGGGAATGGGGATATCCTGTTACACCTATGTAGCAGAAAGGGTATGTTACCATTTCAGAGTGTGCAGTGCAAGGGAAAATAATCACTTGAGCATGTACTAGGAGAGAGCATAGTGTTTGGCAAGACAAGGGAAGAAGCACAAGCTGTCACCCAGAACTGGTAAATCAAGAAGGATAAGACTCGAAGTAAGGCATGGGATTTAGTGGCTAATAACTCCATTGAGGGCTGTCCCAATAGGAAGTTAGATAAGTAAACATCACTAATATGGATGGAAGAATGTGGTATGTAGAAAGGCTCAAAGGAGAGACTTGTCTCCCTGGCATTTGCAGTAAAATGCAAAATAAAAGGCAATTCTGCCACCAAGCACAGACTGGGACAAGTGAGGTATTTGTACCCACTGAGTATAAGTAAGGTTGGTATTCCCAGTTTATAGAGAAATTGGGAGGCTTAGTACAGTTGCACTCATTGGATTTTTTGCTTGTTTTGCTTAGTGCAGTCCTGTGCTATCACAGAATTCACTGTGCTGTGTTAAAGGTGGAGCTCACTCCGATGGAATTATTGCCACCTGATCTGCATATTAATAAAGATATATTAATTTGATGGGTCTAGGCTTCAAGTTTCAACCAGGATTTGTGTTTTTCAACTAATGTCCATTTGAATGAAGCATGAGTCTGTACTTAAGATA
Organism: Anomalospiza imberbis; assembly: GCF_031753505.1. Taxonomy (NCBI): domain Eukaryota; kingdom Metazoa; phylum Chordata; class Aves; order Passeriformes; family Viduidae; genus Anomalospiza; species Anomalospiza imberbis. The sequence continues at coordinate 11,471,192 of NC_089681.1, read as the reverse complement.
CCTTATTGCTGTTTCTCAAAAATATAAAGACTACATTTACTCCTAATGAAAAATGATGAAATTACTCACAGTGCTGTTTTGGAGAGTATGAAGAAGAAATGCTGTCAGGGCTGAAGAACTTTTTGAGGACAAGAATTTCATCAGATGAATGAAAAAAAAAGACCCAAGAGGGGTAAAAATTGAAAAAGCTTGCCTGACTTTCACAGGAGGAAAAGAATATTTGGAAAGAATGTTTCCAAAGAATATGGAAAACATCCCTCTGGAGAAACAAGAGATTTTAACAATGGTTGCTGTGTGAAAGTCTTTGAAGGACAAGTCACACTTTGTATTTGTATGGGAATAAGCTACACAGCTGGCATAAATCAGTGTTTTATAGGAGCTTTTGAAGATAACACTGAACTGTATTTGTTTTAGGATTTAGCCCTTTATTTCCATACTGTAGAAAACATAGATTTTAGTGATCTTAGTCAAACAAGCAGAGCCATACAAGAGTAAACAGGTTGTTAATCCGAAATCACCTTAAGGCCTTCTTCTGCTCCCACTGAAATCAATGTCTAAATTCCCATCAGTTTGAGTGGGATATTAAAGAAAGAAAAATAGCTCTAATATCCATGTTAATGTATTTGCTAAATATGAGAATTAATCAGCAGCTTGGTAAACTGGTTCAGCAGCCTGATGCATTTGCTGAATCAACCTTGCCAAAACAGATGCACCATCTGCCTCACAGTTTCTAAAACACTGTTAAAACAAAGCAATATTTTTAAAAGAATAAAATTGTAGGTTAGTTTTGCTGTTACATGCCTTCTTCTGTGCTCAGGCAGAACTACTTACTGCAAAATGCTATGTATCTCTAGTGCACCAAAATTAATTTTCATGTAAACTCTATTTATGGCAGAACTTTTAGGTAGGAGGAGAAGATAGCCTTGCTCCTTCACCATGTCTTGAACCATATTATGTATGAATTACAAGAGGGTTGCAAGACAAATATCCCTGAATTTTTAAAAACTCTTCTTGTGTGCTTCCTGTTCTAGAGTCAGCTACCAGATTTCATCAAGTCCACTTTACAGTTAGGTATTGCTATTGCTACTATTGTGCTTAATTGCAGTTTTCTCACACTGTTCACAGTTTTTCAGGTGTCCTTTATTGTGGAGAGTATGAAGCAAGGTGGCTTTGAACTAAGATGCAGATGCTAATGCCAACTGTGTAGCTTATTTCCAAAGCAAAGTTTTTGCTTTGTCATATTCGTACTTCATATATAGAATAAAACATACAGAAAACAAGATGAAGACAGACTTCTGTTTTGTTGAAGTCATTAAGAATATTTAGTCCAACCCTTACAGCAAAATTTCAGACTTTCAGAAATGCTGAAAAGATTGAGGTGCTAAATATCCATGAGCTTTCTTCAGTTTGGTACCTTGGGAAAACCACACCTTTAATATTCACATTTACTGCTGTTTTTGTGAGCCATTTTTACGTTACTGGTAACAGGTAGTTTTAATCTTGGTATTTCAGTAAGATCCCCTTTTGTTGCTTATTTTTACCCCTTTGCACTTTGAAAAACATTGCACAAAGGGTCTCGGGGAGAAACAAAAGGGTGTTCACCATCTTCTCTACCACAGTCAGTAACTGGGGTAAATACAAATGGGTTGATTTTTTCTGTTAAAATGTGTGTGGAGCATTTTGCTTGAGGTGAAACTTCTAATATATGGTAACCCCAAGAGATGCTGTTCAGACTGTAAACTTTGCAAGCACACAGGCAGTTTTGTTTCTTCACCTGGTGCTCATTGACATTAATCCCACCCTATATATATGGTTCCTTTCTAAACAGGAGACAGGAAGCAACCAGGGTGGCCAAAGTCCATTAATAGCCTTGCTGAAATGACTGTCGAGTGCCAGGAGTTGAGAGAGTTTGCTTGGATACACCCCAATATACCTGGAAGCAGTGTGTACCTCTCACTGCTTACTTTCTTTTTAAGGGTTGAACGTGTGCAGCTGTGTTTAAAGTAGCGGAAGGAAACTGTGGAAGGTACAGGCAATTTTTTTATGGGGACACCCTAGCTACAACCACTTCATTGATGTGCTGTTTTGGAACCATGGCAACCCTGCCTCATCTTCATACTGTTACATTAGCAGAGTTTTGGGATATTTGAATCGTGCTGACAGTGATTTTCTGTTGTGCTGGCCTGGTTTATTAAGGCAGTATGTGTCATAAGTGTGGGTCAGCCCTTACAAATCTGCCTCTCTTGGTATTTCACAATAGTCTGCAAAGGTGTTGCTCAACTGGAGTCCCAGCCCTGAAGCCATGATGTACAGAGGTGTTGAATCTCCTGAATCAGATGTGGGCCCTTAGGCAATCCTGGCTGCAGCTGAGCTGTGTTCCTGCTGCAGCTCCTGCTGCTGAATGATGATACACTTTTTGACTGTCCTTGCAGTTGTTTCCAAGCGCAATGTTTTATTTGTACATCAACAAATGATCTGATATTTGCTAAGGGTTTGTATCTAACCATTGAAGAATAATAAATGACTGTTTAGGTTGAGCTGAAATTTTGCAGCCTGATTCAGTTACAGTGGTGACTCACAGTGGGTTCTCACATGATTCACAAAGTGTATGGGTGACTCAACCCACAAATTTACTTAGCTCCCATGTTATTTTCCCTCTCAGTGAAAAAAAAAATTGGTTATAATAAATAATCACAGCAAACTTTGACTTACCCTGAGGTAAAATAAATATGTGAGTTGAAAAGCTGCATATTTGTAATAATAAATAATTTAGTGAGGTAAGGATGAAATAATAGGATGTAGGAATTGTTAAAAAAGAAAGAAAGGTGACATGCATTTCTGTTGGCTTTTGTTGCATAGCAGAGATAAATAAAGGAAGAATAGTTACTTTCTCTAAGATATGAGATGCTCAAAGAGGCTGTTTTGACATTCTTACTGTTATTTTCAGCCAATTCTTGGCATTTGTTCTCTGAAATAAGCAGATTTGGATATGTCCGTGTCTGGTTCAGACATTTTAAAGTTTTGTAAGTTCAGAAAATGTGAGGTTCCCAGCTTCTGAACTGGCTCTTTGTAGGATGCAGTAGGCTGGCACACCTGTTCCTGAAGGACCTGAAGTTGGCTGTCTGAAAAATCGATTGAGTTCCTTCACAAAATCAAATTCACAGAGGTAAGAAATTCAGTCCCAGCAGGAACTATAAGAAGTTTTTCTTCAAAAGATGGAGCTGCTGTCAATGTTTAGTAACCACATGCAGAGGCACATGGCTGTAGTGTAAATTCAGTCTAAATTACTCTGAGTTTTGAGTTAGGTGGAAACATCAGCATATCCTTTTTTGTGCTGTCCCAAAAGAATATAAATATCTAAATAACTGCATACCTCTGAACTTTATAGCACTGAGTGACTAATCACCCTCCCTTTCATAAACGAAACAACAAAGAATCTGGAAAATGAAGAAATTCTGCCCTTTTAGCTGACTTGGTCTTTTAAAACTTCATTAGCAAGCAGGAATGTTTCTGTACCTCACAAAAATCAAATGTCAATAATATCCATAAATTAAACTTCAGAAGTCCATATTTTGCAGGAATTAAATTACAGGGAACAAATAATGCATGATTTGAAAGACTCTGGTGAGAATTCTGGATTCTATGAAAAGACAATTATTTTGTAAATTTTATCACAGATTCGAGGAAACTGCAACATAGTTCAGGTATGGCAAGAAATTTCTGAGAAATAAAGTGGATGGTACTGGCAAGTATCCAAATACCAGGGACATAAAAGATAGCCCTGAGAAAGAGTATCTTGGAACAGTGACAGGATAAAAATATGCTGCTAAAGGACTTCTATGCTAGAGAGAGAAGAACAAAAAGGCTAAAAAATAGCCATGCTGTGTCACATGCTGAACCACTGCAATGCAAAGACCGGTGGAGCATTTCTGTGACAGGCAGAATGCTGTTCTTTTATCACAAGGTTTGCCAAGCAGCCAAGCTGTTTCAGGCCTCTTTATAGAGAGTGAACCAAATGCACATGTTAATTTGAACTTTCCCTCAGCTAAAGGAGAAGGTAAAAGGATGGCTTTGTGCTCAAAGCACAGAACTGGGATTTATTTATTCTGGGTTCTGCCGCAGTCTCCTTGTGCAACCTTAGGCCAAGTTATTAATCTCCGAATGCCACAGCCTCTCCATTTGTGAAATACATGGTACATATCACAATGGGTATTTGAGGCTAAATTCTTTAATGTTTGTGAAGTGTTTTGGGACTGGGCAGGACGATTATTAAATGCTGCAGTGCAGCATGCAGGGTTATGCTAATTAGTACCTTTTTAGACACTGATCCCTTACTGTATGGAGACTAATACCGCAAACTGGTCCAATTTTAGTTTATGATACCTTTGACCTTACTCGTTCTGAGATTGGTTTGGAAAAGAATAATTTATTTTTGACTTGGTGGTTATGGTAATTGATGAAATAAAAATTTCCCAGACTGTCCTTTGGAATACCCTGCATTTACTCTTGCCTTAGGCTCTGCAAGCTAGCCTTTCAAAAAGCCTGATTTTTGGAGGCATAGTTTTAACAGTTTAGGCATAGAATAGACACCCTCCCAGTGGAAGAATCCATGAGAGGAAGGTGTATCCTTACAGACAGATATTGGCAGAAGAAGTCATGAAGTGGCTCATTCCATAAGCACTGCCTGTCAAACACAGAAACCCTTTTGCACATATCGCTCTGACCAGGTGGTGTGGTGTGAGGCCATGAGTGAAGGCATCTTTTGATAGTGAAACTACAGCTACGTTTTCCTAAACAATTATGTGTTTAGCCTTTGCAAATGTGTTTTCTTATCAGGACTGTTGGTAGATAATGTATGTATATGTATGTTATATATAACATGTCTGTTTTCCTTATTGCTGAGCCCCCATGTAAAAACCCATGTGGTTCTTTGCTGGTATGGCACAGCAGATGCTTTTGCATTTTCTATTGCTGTAAACAAGATGTTGTGACTGATACTTCTTTTCACCATATGTCCTGAACACTCCTAGTTCATCGTTAAGTGTAATTTCCAGGATGCTTTGTAGGGTGTGTATGCCTCCACCCCATTTCAAAATCAATGTAGCTCTCAATGGATTGACTAATGACTGCAAGGTGTTACTTAGCATGCTGGTTTTGGCTGACAGTGCTGCTAAATGAACAGTCGTTTGCTTAATGTGTCTTTCATGGTTCTCATGTGAAGTAACTTATTCTGAGGAATTGAACATGTCAATGACTTCAGGTCTGCTGGTAAGCTTTTATCTGACATGCTGCTGAGACCAAGAAGAAGCATGACCCCAACTTGGTACCCTGAACACTGATAATTTTGCCTTGTGTCTTTAGCCATACCCTATGTTTTTATTGCCCTCAGACATTTTGTTATGCTGATCTTATCATTCCTGCATCCATCAAGAATTTGCAGAGTAGGAGTGGGTGGGTGGCAAGAGCTAAAGAAAACTGTAATGAACCTGTAAAGGTGTTGTGCTGATGCAGTGTATAAGATGTTGTAATTCTGTCCCACTGGGAGGATCTAGGGGAGATCCTCACAGATCTCCCAAATGATAGGACATTTTCTTTCGTTTTCATTTATGTTGTTGTGTAGACCATTTTCTAGCCCTCTCTTAGGCATAGGATATGCAGCACTGAAATTGCTTGTGCACAGCAAAATGTATTTGCTTGTTATTATAGTGGGTGGACATGCCTTATTATTTCCCTGTGATGTGTTGACCTTCCAGAAGGTCTACCTGGCATTTCAGTAATAGCACGTGTGTGGTAGAGTACTGAGTGTGGTCAGGAATGGTGTCTCTACTAATCATTTTAATGAAAGCAATCATGTGGAAGTGAACAGAAACTGAATTTAAATTGTAAACATGAAAGAAGTTAAACTACAAGAAAGTGCATTCTTTGAGCATCTCTCACATCTGATTCTAGGTTTCTCTATGAGGTGGTTGTCTGAGCCTTTGTCTTATGTGCTGCATTGCTGGGCTGTCCTCACAGTCTGGTAATGTATTGCTATTGGAATAGAGCTGGTGTGAATGATTTTTTTTTCTCTCTATAGCTGGTGGAGTTGTTCATGTCACCCTTAGCAAATAGCAGGCTAGCTCTTACTTTAATAGACCTATGGCAGCAAGCTGTGTGATTAGTTAGGTGCTGAGGGAGAGTTTTATGTAAGCATTCTCTTGAGGTTAGTGAGATGGCTTCATGCAAATTTTTGTAGCTCCACAGCGGCACAGACAAAGTTTATTCGTGTGCATATCATAGAATCATAAGAGTATCCTGAACTAGAAAAGAGACACAAAGGTCATTGAGTCCGGCTCCTGGCCCTGCACAGGACACTCCCAAGAATCCCACCATGTGTCTGAGAGCGTAGTTCAAATGCTTCTTGAACTCCGTCAGGTTCAGTGCTGTGACCACTTCCCTGGGAGCCTGTTCCGGTGCCTGGCTAGCCTCTGAGTGAAGAACCTTTTCCTAATACCCAACCTAAATCCCCCTGACACAGCTTTATGCTCTTCCTTTGGGTCCTGTTGCTGGCCACCAAAAAGCAGAGGTCGGTACTTGCCCCTCCCCTTCCCCTTGTGAGGAAGTTGCAGACTGCAATGAGCTTCTCCCATTAGTCTCCTCTTCTCTGGGCTGACCTCAGCCATTTCTCATACAGCTCCTCCTCTAAGCTGTTTATCATCTTTGTGGCCCCCCTCTGGGTGCTCGCTAACAGACTTACATCTTTCTTACATTGTGGTGCCCAAAACTGCACAAAGCACTTGAGGTGAGGTAGCACCAGCACAGAGTGATGTAATGCACCTTCTCAAACGTGTCCTTTTTGGTAGCATAATGCTGTAAGTTACAGTTCCTTCCTTTTTTTCTGCTCATATGTATAAAGTCTTTTAATTCTGGAAGTTGGAGTTGAGAACCACTGTTTGAACTAACATTGGCTGTGCCCTTCTTTTCACCTCTCAGTCTGAGGGTATGATTGAAGATGTTATGTTGATGCGTATCTGCACTCAAATCTTCCATGAGTCAAGAAGAAGATAAAGAGATCCTGATGTAACTCTATCAATGTGTAATGTGGTCTCTGTGGAGAGGAAAAGATTATTGACATTGTCTTTACTGCTGAGGGATGCCTGTGATGAATGTCCACATAATTTATTTTACTCTTGGTGTCAGTATCAGCAACTTAGAAGCACTTCAGGGTTATTTTTAGTATACACAGCTGGATCTTCTATATGGGATCTGGCCATAGTGCTCTCATTTGTCATGAGGGCAGATCTTAGTGTTGGGTTGTTATTTGGACTATTGTTGTGTGTTCTACATGTTACTTTTATGTTAAAGAGAGAATGTCGGTAAAGTCAGTGTGATGTTGCAGAAAGGAATATGTTTGCACTACATGAGTCCAGATCAAAGCATTTTTTTATAACACCTTGCATTTTAAATGGATTTTGATTTAGTAAGTGCCTTTTTGTTCTTGCATACGCTTGATAGCCAAGTTTCTTTTCCAGCTGAGTACTGAACAATGCTGGTTGGGGTTGTGATAGGCCTTCTGTTGCAGCAGGGTGCTGTGATGCTGGCACAGGCAAACCATTTGAGTGTGAATGATTGTTCTTGCTGCACGGGGCACAGGATGCTCTGTTTTCCTTTGTTCCTTTGGTCAGGTTTCATGGGATAAAGACTCTACATTCCTGCCTGGCTCCTGCAGCAGTCTGAGCATCTCTGATGACGTGCTGTGGATCTTTCATAGTCACTGTGCTCCTTTGGTACCAAAGTATTACTGAGTCTTTCCTATTTTCAGCTGGATGTTGTGGTAGGTGGTCTTTTATCTCCAGGTGTCTTTGAAAACTTCATGCTATCACCTGGCAGTGCATGTTTTTTTCTTATTTTTCTTCTTGCCACAACTTGTGTCTGCTGAAAGTAAATGTGCCAAACTGGCTTTGCTCTTGGAAGAAGTAATAGTTCTATGGATTATTTTGCTTTGCTTAAGTGATAGTAAAGGTGGGTTTTTTTTCATTTTATGTATCTGCTAAGTCCATTTTTATGTGAACATTTATTTATTTGACTCCTGAAACAAAATATATTCTGTAGGATTTCCAAGGTCTTTGTAAACTTTTAAACTTGTAAATTATTTTATGAAATCGACTGGGGTTTTTTTTGGTTTTTTTTTTTTCAGTAGGCTCCTTTTTTTCCTGTTTTTCACAATGAATGGTGTCATGGTCTGGTGAAGGGCAGATTTTAGTATGTGTGGTAGGGGAAGAGTGGCTCAGCAGAAATGGTGCTTGTCTCCATTTTTTTCAGATTATTTTGACATGATTTCAGGATAGAAGTGGCATTTTTCTAGTTCAGAAAATGCTTAGCATTCAGAATTTGACTGATGTCCACCTGCTTTCTGACTTGGTGCTGTTGCTGATCCTCATTGTACAGCACAGTCCCTAAACTAGTTCTCATGAACTGTCAATTTTACACTTCCCTAGAATTTAATGTTGCCTTGAGAAACAGAAATCTCCAGTTATTGGTTTTAGGGGGTTCCCAGAGTGCTTGTTGCATTCTTAGAATACCTTAATGTTGTCTATGTGATGACTTCCCTTTTCTGGGTATTTATTCTTCAGATCATTCCAGGTGTATTTGCTGTAAGTACGTGCTTTTCAAGAAACTGTGTTTTTGCCTGCTTGTGTGGCTTAATGCTTCTTGTTCACACAGCACAAATAAATTGAGGTGGTTTCCTTTCACATTAGCTGTACTGTTCTTGCTGGTGTTATCACACTAATCTTGCATGTAGATTGTAGGCTTCTGTAAACCTGATTCTGAAGTGATGAGAGAGTGGAGGTTTTTGCAAAACTCTTAAAAGTTATTTCAGATTTTCTCTTATCTTCTTGTTTTCTGAACAGAGTTGTATACTTTGGTTTCATTCTCATTAAGTGTTATGCTGGCTCCTGTTAACATGTTTACCTTCACCACTTACAGAGGTAAATTTGACTGCAAGGTTCAGTTTTCCCTTTTGCTACTGTGAGAAGTACCCAGAAAATGAGTTAAATGACACTGAGAAGCTAATAGCTACATTTCATACTTACTTTTACTGAAATTAATTACTTGGAGGTTATGGCTTCAGAGCAGGAAGCCTAACTGTAGTCAAAAGAAACTGAGATTATGCTAATGAAATTTTGCTTGATGTCTTTTGCTTTGTATTAAAATGTGTCATAATACATTCTATTTCTTCTTCCCTACAGGTAAAACGAGAAAAACCAGAAAACTTACCAGATTTAGGAAACCTGGCACAAGAAAAATTCCTTGAAATGGAGAGCATGAACAGTGACTCAGATTTACTAGGGAATGAAAAATATATGTATTTTAAGGATCAACTTAAGGAGATGAAAAAACAATGTAAGTCTGATTTTTTAAAAATCATTCTTTGAATGCTAAACAGTAAAATCTGACTAACTGCCCTGAAATATAGAATTGCCACTTATGGCTCAAACTGATACGAGTATTCTTAAAAACTTACTTAAATTGATATCTGTGTAGAAAAAAGCCAGCGTAATTACCTTGGTAGTTTTATTTAGACTCCCACAGCTCCTGCCATGTTTGAACACAAATATCATGAAAAACACACTTTTTTGTAAGGTGGGCTTTTTCATTTGAAGACCTTTCACATTTATTTCTTAATTGATAGGATCTCCTAAAAGGATTAGGTAAGCTGTTTTCATTTGTCACTTAAACAAATTGCTCTTGTTTCACAACATAGGATGTGTTGCAACACTAAGAAGACCTTTGCTTTAATCGTAGAACTGTATTGTTGGAAAATGCTTAGTGTACGTGTTCTCAGGTTTACAGCTTCTGTGCACCCACCGTACAACACTGCAGATTACTAAAATCTGTTTTTTTAAAAATCCATGGAATTTTTTCAAGTGTTAAAATTTTAGGTTATTTGTGTGTAAATTACCAGAAAAATTGAAGAGTAAACAGTTTGGTTATTTATGCAACACAACAAAATTTGTCTACTTTTATTGCCCCACACATATAGCAGTCATTAAAATATCTCTCTGATTACTGCTGCTGGGAAAGTTCATGAGCTCTGACACTATTTGTGTTGCTCTTCCCCAGTCATGATTATGTTCTGAAATCATATTATTCTGCTTGCTGTCCCTTGACCCCTGTACCTATTCCCTCCCATCCTACATTTTGGTTTCAACATAAACTGGTATCGCAGGAACTTCAGGAGTCATAGATTAATGATTTATACCATTGGAAAATTATATTCTGGGTGCTCTCCTTTCGCTCTCCTTGAATTCTGGATGTTTTTGGAGCCCTATCCAAAACCCAAAGAAACCAGTGGAAAGAATTTTCTCACTGGACTTTGGATTACTTCCCTATAGAGATTTATAGGACATGCTTGACAAGGTGAATTTCACATCTGGTATCTCAAGACTCCCTAGGATTAGAGCTTGAAGGCTTAGTATATTTGTTTCCCATCTTTATGCATTTCAGCACTAATCTCTTGAGTTTAATAGAGCTCTTGGCACTACTTTAAGAATGAACATACGAAGTTGCAGACCACAAAACAGTGTAATTTTCACTCCCTACATTACCATAAAATTACTGCTGCCCCATCATTATGTTGTAATTTCTCATTTCCAGGTGTTTGTAACTAAGAAGATAAAAATCTTGATAACTGACTTTGGATTTACTTTCTACCTTGTAATTGCCTGAGGAAGGGTTGTGTGCTCTGGTGATACATTCAGTTCAAGCTATGGGATTAAGTTCTAACTGGCCAACCTGTTGAAAAACAAACCCAAATTAAATAAACACAATAGAAAATATTATTTAAAAACTATGAGGACATCATTCTGCTGCTGCTGCCTGAAATCCAGATTTGTTTTATTAAACATTTCACTTGCAATACCAGCAGAGCTGAAGATTAATAAAATCTGTAAAAGATATTACTAGTTTCCATAGGCTGGTAATTTACCTTAAAACATACTATATGTACATGTGGTTTTGGTGGGGTTGTTTTGTCAGAAGGAATTATGGTCATTCTGTTAAATCTTCAGCATTCATCCTTAAGCCAGATTATCTGTGTATTCTTTACCTTCTTCTGTATGAGCCGTGATTTCAAAAGCATGAGTCCTACAATTCTGGCCTCATCTTAACAGCACATTATAATGTGTCTGCAAATTTTGGGACACACTTCAAAACTGCTGGATGTGAGTTACATGTATTAATAACTTCATCAACAAGTACTGGTTATTATTTTGTTTTCAACTATTAGCCTTACCAGTTGCAACTTAGTTCACAATTCCTGGCTTTTTTCAAGAGCACATACACCGTTGAGGTTGAGTTTTTAGCTTTTTTTCTGGAATTCGGTTTTATTGCTCAATTAGATAAAACATAAAAACTTCTGCCAGGTTTTCTCAGACGGGCTTGTTTGGTTTTTTTTTTTTTGTTTGTTTTTTTGTTTTTTGTTTTTTTTTCTTCCAATCTTTTCTATCTCAAAGGAACAGACAGGGTAGATACTAAAATGATTTGCCTTCTAGGATGAGTTACCATTAATGATTGTTTATCTTTTATGCAAAGTTTGACATTTGTATTCTAGAACAGCTGAACAATTAAATATTGTATTCTCACATTGTCTTGCTACTTAGAAATTAACTGAGATTTGAAGGAGAAAAACATTCTCAACACAGTTTTTAGGTATGGTGCAAAGTATGAAGCAGTTAAATACAACCTTATTTTAACAGAAAATTAAGCTAATATATTTTCTCTTTTGATATTTGCTGCCACCATGATGAAAGGAAGCTGCATGGTTGTTCCCTGTCCCCTGACAGGTGACAGGCAGTGCCATAGGTAGCTCCAATACTCGGGGAGGAGAACGGTGCTGTATCACCTTCAGCTTGTCTTCCCTTGGCAGTTCTGTGGGAAGGAGACCTTCTTAGCATTGAACTTCAGCAGCAGCCAAGATGCAGAAATTAAACTGGGCAAGTACATCTCTGTGGCAGTAAGGATGAGATCATGCCTCAGAGCAGTTTCTGTTCTGCTCATCATTCAGACAGTTTTCAGACATTTTCTCTAAATCTGTGAGCCTTTATTATGCAGCTACTTTAGCTGGAGTTTGTGAAGTGATGAAAAGTCTTCACCTCTGATATGTGTCAAAACACTGTCAGACAGGTTTTATGTGAACAGCGAGTGATTTTTCTGAAGTCTGCTTTCAGAACTATCTTAGTTTCCTAAATTCCCACTTCTTATTTTTATTGGAAAACAGTTTCATTTTTCTACTCAAACCTTCTTAGACTGTAAGTAGTAGGAAAGAGTGTTGGTTGATTTTTCCTTTTTTTAACCATTTCTTGTACCTCCAAGTGCCTATGTTATTTTTTCCAAATAACTGAGTACTTGGAGGAGTATTCACTAAATCTGGTAATACCCGAAAGTTCAAAATGATTGCATGTGTGGTAAGGAAATTGTTTTGTGTCCTTACCACCACATGACTGATGCTGTCCTTAGACATAAGGGTCCTAGATCTGCAAAGTACTTAGTGATCTCCTTTTGATTAAGTGAAATGCTCAAGCAAGTTGCATAAATTAAATTTTATGAGTAGATCCTTTGAAATGAGTGAGATTGCTGGCATGTTTCACTTCCTTATTGGAGCATGACCACAGTACAGAGCCTTGCAGGAGTGAGCCCATAGGAGCTAAACCTTGAAGGAATTGTAACTTTGCATTTTGTGTCTTCTGTAAGTTTAAAATCCCACCTTCTGTTTGAAGTTGTATTACTGAGTCTTTTTATTTCGTGCCAGAATATATCTATACATATATTTATACACATACATATACACATATCAAAGGCATCTATCTTCTGGCAGAAAGTATGAGAAATTTTGTCTTCACAGAATGAAACTAAGATCTGTCTTTATTCTCCATGTAGCAGTTTAAATGTATGATACTCTATATGGAGAGCTAATCAGAAGGTATAATCTCTTCTCCTGTGACCCTAGCTGCCACTACTGTATTTGCTGAAGGTTATTTAGTGTCACGTTTGGTGCACAAAGGATGACAGATCTCATAGCCCTTCTGTAGCAGCTGATAACGTGCACTTTGGAATCCTTGATAACTGCGGGTTCTGCAAACACACAACAGATGCGTGCTTCAGCAGTGATTTTGTGGAAAATGATAAGATTTGAGTGAATGACAATATTGCCGCTTATGCCAAACAGTTTAAGGACTGGATTTGGCAAATGTAGGAAAGATTTTAAATTTTTTTTCATGGGGGACAAATAATTTTGAGACTCAATAGTAGTTTAGGCAAGTTTTTGTCACAGGAAGCCAGTCACTGTAATGTAGTTTGGAAAATAGGTACATTGCAGTTGTAAGGATCTTTCTTGCATTCTCCACTGAATTAAAAAAAAGTGTCTGAGTCTTTAAAAGGAAAAAGTATGTATCATTTTGCTAGTATGGATTTATAGTCATTATCAATAAGCAAATATTTTGAAAGGAGAAGATTTAAAATTTAATGTTCAAGTAGGTGCCATATGCCCTGTTGATATGTGTATTTTAAGCTATACATATGCTGAGAAATAAGGGTGTGAAAAAATGTTTTTTTAGATACAGTTTGGGATAGAAAAAATGTCACTATGAAAGAAGTTATCTTTAAATTTTAAAAACAGTCTATCACAGATTCCAGGAAAGACTAAGGTCTTTGATTTGCTTTTAGTAGGATAAGAAAACAAGCTGCAGCAAGACATTGTGTATTATATTGCTTGATGAGTTTCATCCAATTAATCCTCACAACATCACATTGAGGTAGGCAAGTTAGTTTTACTTCTTACCACACAGCAGTGGTGAAATTTGAGGAAATAGTTGAAGTTACTTGTATGAACTCACATAACTGATTTGCAGATCTGTGTTTCTCTTCAGTTGTAGTTTACTTCTTAGTTGGCCTATTTTCATCCCTATACTTAGCTCTGATGGCAGAAAATCAGATGTAAAGTAGTGTTAGTGTATTTTTCCTTATATTTTCAATGTAAAAAATATTTTAAAATCCCCTTATTGACTAATTATGAGAAAACAACTTCAGCACAGGAGTTGAAAATTCCAGCTGAAAGTGGGATTGGTGTTATGACAGTTCAGTGATATGTGTGGGATATGCACTTTTCATTTACGTAAAATCCCTTACAGACAGACCCTTGACTAGTAAAGAAATGAAAGAGGATCCAGCACTTGAGAAGTTCATTTGAAGTTTAGGAGTCTGTGGTTTAGGTCTTTGCTTTTTTACCTTCTTGTTGTGTCAGATCGAGTCATTTAGTTTCAGAACAGATCACTGGGAGTTAGGTCCCTAAAAACTCTGTGGGTCTGGACCTTGCACCCATGTCTGGAATTCATTTCTGGGTGTATTGTTTTTGTGGACTGTGCAAGAAGAGACCTGGGCTGGCTCATATCCCTGCTGCTCTGGACTGGTAGCCTGTGGAGCAAAGCAGCCATGTCCAATTGAGTGCAAAACATTCCATTGTCCCGCTTCTCTAGTGTCACTAGAGCATCATTATTATGTTTTTGTGATTTTTTTTTGAGTTCAAAGAACTGTAGATAATGACCTAAGTATGTTTTAGTGTGCCAGAGTAATGTTTTCATGGCATGACGGTGAGGGGGAATCCTGCAGCCCCAGAGGAGTGAAATGAGTATGTGAAGAGGCATTAGTGAGTGAGAGCTGACCTCTGGGTAGGGCATAAGGACTATCCTGAGAAGAGAAACTTGGCATGTCTTTTCCCTTTGGGACTGTCCTGTCTGGCTATTTCCTGGGAGGAACTAGTTGATTTCCTCAGGAGTGAGCTAGCCCCACTTGTAGTTTTGAAGGATTAAGAGATGAGGGCCTGATAATGGAATTAGTTAAAACTACTCTTTTTCACAGTTTCTGGAAAGATCAGCTAGAGAAACAAACTAGATAAATGGGATGCTCACACAGTATAACAATGGGAGCTGTAATGGTACCGAAGAACAAATCCAGAGTGCAGAATTACCATCACAGCTACTGTCCTTGCTAGTTTGTGAGGACCAGAATGAATGCAATCATCAGAAGTTTCCTTCTGCAATCTGGAATTACTTTTCCAGGGTAAAAATTAGTGCTTTTTTTTTTTTTTTTTTTTTTTTTCTGATAATGCAGAAGCTTGCAATTGTGGTGGTTTCTTTGATGAAATGATTGCCTTTCTAATGCAATTGATCGGAATAAGAAGTTTCTTGCTTTGGCATTTAGAGCTCTGACATGTAATTCAGAGTTAAAATGAAAGAGGAATCAACCCACTCCCCTCCAACAACTCTTCTCCATTATGAGTAACCTGGGGTATGAGAGACCTGAGTTTCAGCCTTGGTGATTTAAAGTCAGAACTTGACTGACCCTGGATCTTCTAAGTGATTGACCTGTAACTCTGGAATCAGTCCCCCTCTCTCTCTGTCCACAGTGTATTTATATATCAAAATGGCAACAACTGCAGAAGGAAATAGTGAATCACTGACTTTTTTAGCCCTATAGTAAAGCATTCAGCTCAGGGAGGACATATCTATACGAGAAAGAGCATCCGATGTAGGTCTCTCCTGTTATAAATATCTGCCCTTCTAATCAGCAGATGCTTGAGGATAAGATCTTCTTATCTCTTTCTATGTCTGTCATCTAATCTATACATGTATTTTTTAAAGATCTACATTTCATTCCATTGCAAAAGTCTTTCCAGGATGTAATTCTTGATTTTATATCAGCCTGGCTTTCAGGTCAGCACCGAGTCTATAAAATTTAGAAAGGAAACAGTGTTACATGGAAATAATTTTTTATTATTATTATACAGTTAGGGATAATACTTAGGTTAATTTATTGTTACTGCTATGGGATAATTCTCTCTTAACTGAGCACATTGATGCTACCAGCATGGCATTTTTACTGTTCATATGAATATATAGGTCAGGAAGGGAGCTTCTAGATGCTGCTTCTATTCCCTTGATGTTGCATTTAATCACAATATCTAACAAAATGCCATCTTGAAACATGTTAATTTTTTCTTTGTTGTTTCTCTTGGAAGGATGATGAAAAACCTTAGGACTTGCTCAGATGGTGAGAAATTTCAAGCAAAATAAGTCTGTGACCAAGTTTTTGCTCATTGTTCCTGTTCCAGCACTGTACCCTGGCTTATAGAGATGCTCTCCCTTAATGGAGTTTAGTTCAATTCAGTCAGTTCCTGCATTTCCTGACTCTATGGTAGTCCAGTTATGCAACATGGAAACTTATAAAATCTCATGTCTTGTGACCATACTTGAACTCATCAGAAATATTTTATAAACTTCAGATGAGTAAGAAGCATAGGGATAGGTATTGAACCTTGACTGTATCTAAAATTCAGAAATGTTAAATAGATGTATTATACCCAATGGGAAATTTGCTTTCTGATAATAAATCACCAGTGATTTCACTTAGAGTTTTTATTCACTTCTTTCCTGGTATAGTAATGCATACTATTTTGCAAATCTGAGCAGTGAAAATACAAGGAGTGCCTCTGACAGCTAAGTACAATTTTACTTGCCATTATATCTGTTGCCCGCTATTCAGAAAGATTTAAAAGTCAGATGATACAGGTATTCCAATCTTTTTCCATGAGCTTACAGTATAAATTTTAAGTGTGATCACAAGAAAACAGGTGGAGAACAGTCCAAGGAGAAAAAAATCAAAGAAAGAGGAAAGGGAAAACACCTCAGTGTTAAAAATTTTTAATGAGATGCTCTCATTTTGAAGTTAGTATATTGAGGAGGAAGGAGAAAAATAAAGCTTAGTGGAGCTTTAAAATTAGAGAACTTTGTTTTATTTACTCTTTTTTTTTCTGTTAGTTGAATATTTATCTGGAAGGACAGTAGTTTTTTTCACTCTTTCTATATGTTAATTTCAGTCATTTATATGGTGGAGCTTTGTGCCATCAGTATGCATGAGGATCAGTGGAAATACTAATTCAAGTAGAACTCTACTACTCCAAGTAATGCATTTGTATTGACTGCTGGGACAAAACACACTTGAGGAGAAACAGGCAAGTAGTTCTGAGATAATGCTGACTAAATATAATCCATCAGTGCATATCACACTGCATGGTAACTTCAGAATACTCTAGTTTAGAGAAAGTAAAACTCTTGGTGTTTTATGGGTCCTGAAACTATTTGCCATGTGGCTCTTTGGTGTGTCCTTCAGAAGTGTGGCAGGTTGTGGTAGACCTTGCTTTGGTAGGTGCCAGTGTAGGTCTGAAATCAGTGGAATTTTGCTTTCCCTGATCTATACTTGCAACATATAATAACATATAAAATAGTAGTATACAGCAAGATTAATAAACATATCAGATGTTCATGTGCATTGGCTGCTTACTGTAATTTTTGATAACCACATTATTTCATTTCCCTCTTAAACTCACAGTAGAGCATGGTTTCTTTCCAACTTGAATTTCATGCCATTAATATACTGGAGATCATCTTCACACTCCCCCAAATCTGTTAGATGTTGAGCTGAAATGGAGGAATAAAGCTAGAGAAGCACTAAAGGACTGCAACACCCATCTTTCAGATCTGTGGGCCTCAGACTGGGTGCCAGAGCCTAGAGTTACGTGTCTTGGCTCCCAGGAGGAGAGCTATGGCACACCTGCTTGAACAGCTCTGTTCAGTGACAAGTCTGTTCCGTCAGCACAGAGTGCTTTACATCTGTATGTCAATCACAGTGTTGCATAAGTTGACTAAAAATGTGCCAACTTTAAAGCAACACAAGGGTAATGAATCTCTTTTACTGTGAGACTGAGCACCTGTGCTTGTATTATGTGTCTGGAGAGGAAATGGACCATGGCTCTAATCTGTAGATTTAGGAATTCTGGGCTCTCAAATGATTACTGATGTTATCGGGGAGCTGAAGTGCTAATTCTATGTACTGTTTCTCAGGGCTAACCTAAGGGATGTTGCTTTCAATCTCCATTAGCACAAAGTCAAATAAATCAAACACTTAAACAGGCTTGGAGCATTCAGATGTTTTGTCCCATCTGAGGAGTGGTTGAAGTTGTCACCTTTCAGCAGTTATTAGCTCTGATTTCAGACATAGCATCTGACTTTACAAGTGTGGATAGGTTTATCGTGTCTTATAATCTCAAATGTGGATGTAGATTTGTGTTACCAGACTTGCAGTGAGTGATTTTAGGATTAAAGACAAGTTGCTTAACAGGTATTCCAACAGGTACTAAAAATACCTGTTGAGGGAGAGAAGCAGTTAATGGAGTGAGGGTGAGAGTGTTTATGTTTTATACCATAGCCTTGTGACTACAGCAGCTTCCCAGGAAGTGATGCCAATAAATTCACAAATAAGCACCTGAAAAAAGCCCTTATGAGGAAGATGACATGTTTGACTCCTCTCTGGATCCTACCCTGACTGGATTACTGGAGACTGGACGATACCAGGAAAACATTGCTGTTGGCTTTCCCTGCCTCATGCCCTCTGTAGCAATTTTCATTACTCATCATCAGAGTTAGGCTGCTGGATGGGATGGAGTTCACATCTGACATCACATAATTGCTCATAGGCTTTTCAGCAACCCCTTGGCTGCAGGCAGGTGTGCAAAGGGCACTCTGCAGTCCTTAGGTTGTAGCAAAATGCCACCATGTGTAGTTGGAAGTGGAAGGGGGCTGGTAGAATGCATGACCGTGTACTCCACTAGTTAACTTGCAGCAAGAAATGGAAAGAAATCTGGGTTCTGTACATCTCCATCATCACCTTCTCTTCTTCCACCTGAATGGAGCTGTGCCTCCTTTCAAGAGCCAGAGGTTGTGGGACAAACCATGTATTCTTAGATCTTCAGGCTGGGGCAGCTCTGGACAAGTACAGAGCTCAGATCTTCCGATCCCTGGAAAACCTGGGAGAGACTTACTGGAGATAGATACTTTCAGGGTTAAGAGGCCATGGGACAGAATTTTTTTGTCATTTTGGACTTTAGTAGTTTGCTTCAGTTCTTTGGATCTAGCCCACCCTCTCTTGCTTCCTATTTGAAAGTTGAAGGGTCAGTCCGAGACTTGGTGAAATCAAGAGAAGTTTTTGCAGGAAGGCTGTTCATCAGGATCTATCTAAGCTCCCAGTATAAATGAAGTGGCTAGTTTATAGTCAGATAGGAAAGCATGCAGAAAACCAATCCTTGCTTTTCACAGGATGGAAGACTTCATGCAGAAAAGCTAAAGAGTTTCCTTCGAGGGAAAAAATGTAAAAGCTTTCTGATTGCTTTATCAGCTTCTACAATAAAAATAGTAATTACTGCTATTTAAGACTAATGAATAAATCACTGTATTAAAATGGGAACAAAAAAGTTTAACTAGCAATCATATGTAGTCATTTGGCAGCTCTGTTATTAGTGTGGGCAAAGTAAGCTATTCACCTAACCTTTGCTGCAGCATCCACTGCTTTGGGTTTTTTGTGGGTCTTTTTTTTTTCCTACAATTCAGATTGAATTCTTCTTTTCTGATCTCCAGAAGAGTTTTGTTTTGATGTCTACATCTGTTTTGTCATATGTCTACATTAGTTGGGCTCATATTCCAGAATTCCACAAATACTTGCTCACCTAAGAAGACATGGCTGTGTAGATGGCTGCACTGAAATCATGCCTGCATATGGGTATTGTCACATCACAGCTATGTCATGAAAAGATATTTTCCAGCTCTGTCATACTCTCATCACCACTTCTCTCATTTTACCCAACTGTTCCCCAGCCTCAGTCAGCATCCTTCCTCCTTTTTCTGGAGCTGCTTTCCCTTTTCAGGTGATGCCACAACCTCCTTCCTCCCTTCAGTCCTCCTCTTTGATTTTAGATTTGCCAACTCCTCCTTAGAAGTGTCACGGAACATTTTACCCTTGATGGATGTACTTAGATTCACTAGTGAGGCCTTCCTGCCAGTCTTGTTTTGTCCTGAAAAAAATACTTCATTATCATGCTTCCAGCTCAGCAGTGTACACAGCATAAGCTGTAATTTACAGGAAAGTAGTGGCTATTGACCACTAACATAACAGTGGTGTGCTAGCTATGGCTTTACATTTTTGTTAGAGTTGGAAAAACTAGTAGCTGAGTGAGTCATGAAACCCAGTGTAGCAAAATTCAGTTGTAAATGAAAGAGGAAGATTTCCATATTCTTAATTTGGCTTAATTCCTGTGCCTAATGGCTGTGTATATACCATAAACATTGTGAAGGAGCAACCATGGAAACACTTGTTTTCTTGCATTGCTAAATTTACTCAGGGTTGAATATTAAGACAGCGCCTGGCATTACTTTAAAAGCAAAAATAGCTAAAGCGTGACTCACTATGAGTCATTTACTGCTAGTCCTGCTATACTGCCTAGAGCTTGACATTGAACAAGTTGGCAGCCTGCATTGCTGCATTTTTTTTCTAGGAACTTTGAACACATTTCATTCTTGTGAATTATCTTGTGCAACAATATCGAACACAGCAATGTGTTTATTTTTCTTCCAAAGTCGAATTAATCAGAAAACGGTGAAACAAAGAGTATTTTTCTTGGAGATTCTAGATTCTGAGAATTATTTTTTAAGCTGAAATAATGAAATCATTGCATGGATGTTAGAAGTTAATTACATTTTATTCAGATTATGTAAGATATATTTTATATATATTAAAATACCTTTAATTGTTATTATTGATTTGCATTGTCAGCAAAGGTATATGTCGACTCAGAAAGCCAAGCATGTAGGCTGAGAATATTTTCTCTGGAGTTGGCAAGGATTTTGTGATGGGAGGGCAGACAGCTCTGAAGGGGCAGACAAAATGAGGCAACTGTGTTCCTATTGGCCTGTGTATGTAAAAGGCACACCCTAAATATGGTGCTGGGTTTCTGACAGTGAGTAGCCTGTTGGCTGACTGTGGGAATGCCTGAAAAGATCAGCTGATTTCAGTCAGATGGAAAGGGGTAATGAGAGAGGCTGAAACCAAAAGCAACTTGCTGAGGCAGCCATGTGATGAGATCCTGAAATGGCAGAGCCAAATATCACTCTTCATTATGCTAAAATTTTGGTTCCACTCAAATGTTATTTCTAACTAAAAGCCACTTCTTAGAACAACAGATAAGGAAATTCTTTAATATTTTCCATATTTTTTTTCTACTTAAAAATATTGCTATGATAATTGAAGAAAAATCTTATGCTACCAGCATGCAACCTTCTGCATGTGTTCAGAGGGGGTACCAAAAATCAAACTAAAATACTAGTAATGTAAGTTCAAAACAGCTACAAATGTAAAATCCCACACTCCTTGGTATGGAGAAAAAGCTTCCTATGTATCTCTTCCTTTAACTGCAGATTATGGAAATAGAGACTGTAAGTTACATTCATTTGAACATTTAATAATATGTGCTGTGCAGGATCTTTGTAAGCTAAAGCATTTGCTCTGTCTTATCTCTTAGAACATCAACTTCAAAAAATTCTCTTGAAGTGGTTTCCCTATTAAAAAATCTCATTATGATGACTCAAGAGAGAAATAAGAATGATTAATTAAGCTTAACAGTGACATCCTAAGTATTGTCCTGATATGCACTCTTCTGTCTCATTTCAACATGAATTTGTGATCACCGCACTGAAGACTTCTCTTTAAAATTTAAAATTGTTCAGTAAATTTAACTAAATAAGTTTAAAGTATTTTTCTTTGTTTTCCTGACTAACAATCATACTAAAAATGATTCCATGTTATTTTCTTAAACATAGAATAAAAAAATTATTGTGTTATATCAAACAGTATAAAGTGGGATTATTTGGGGTTTTTTTCTGTGTTAACTCTTTGACAGGGACCCCCAAATCCCTGTTAGTAAAATGGTTTCAGTAATTACTCATGGTATATGCTCTTTAGCAATCTCTTCATAGCTACTGAATAGGCTGTGCCTCAGCCCCACCTCTAGGCATGTTAGGCAGAATATAGACATGAGAATTTATGATGGGAGTAAGGCTGTGCCTTTTAAAAGACAGCTTTGTGTAGGAGGTTTTTCTGCTCAGAGGATCATCAGGAAGATTGGAGCTGCCTAAGGCATGATATCTCTTGGGCATCTCTGTACATGTCGTGTAAGTAATGTCTCTATTAAGCTGTAGCAAATTATTCCCCTCCTGTATGCTGTGTTTCCATGTACATGTTCACACATTGACAGAGTAAGGGCAAGGCAGTGGAGTCTCTGGGACAGATCAGAAGACCATGTGCTGAGTTCTAGATTGACACATGGAAGCATAGTCTAAAACTTAATGAGAACTTTATTACAGAGTATTAACTTTTTTCCCCATAAATACGTACAAAGTTGAAGTGAAACCAACATCCTGTTACGTGTGCATCTTAAAATGACAGGTAAAAACTCTCAGTTCTCAAATCACTTGCTGTTCCAGTTATGAATCCAAGAAGATTTTCTTTAATGTTTTCACTTGATAGAGCAAAGAGAACACATTATAGAAGGCTGTAAATCATGTAGAGTGCTGAGAGAATTCATAGCCACTTAACTACTGCAGGCTGTGAGGATGGAGATCTTGCTGCATTCTTTCCCTGAGTCTTGAAGTGTGCTTGAGGTGCAGTATAGGCACCATGGTGTCTGTGAGTTGTCAACAGAAAAGTGACAGGAATTTTGGACTAAAAAATTAGTTTCTATGGATATATCCAGGTCCTGCACTGCTTTCAACAGCAGAGTAGAGGCTTTTTCCCCCCACCCTTCAAATTGATTTTATCAGATACATCTAACCTGAGGAACTCTTTCATATGTAATGAATGGATAGGATGCTTAGGGTGAAATTCGTTATTCCCATGGAGTTGTGAATAATATAGTTATTACTAAACAAATTTGCCATTAAATTACTTGCACAGTATGAGCTACAGATGGCCAGAAAAAGCTGCTCTTTGTCTGTTGCACTATTTTTGTATGACTGTGCCCTATTAGAACCAACCTTTCTGACTAAGGTTGTCCTGTGAGCCTTTAATCTTAAAAATAGCCCTTTTTTGCTGCAGTTTGTCTGAGGTTGATTCACAAGCATAGTCATACAGGATCCAGTGGCATCACTGAACTGTTAATCACTGTCACCTTTTTTAAAGAGTCTGAATGTTAAAATGCTCATTTCTAAACAGCTGCCAAGTGCTTTCCTTTTTCAAAAGCCATTAGTCTAGCAATTTCATTGCCTCTATTTTTTGTTTCTTACACACTTAAAAATCTATGGCAAGCCTTTTGTACTTCTGGTAGCAGGTGTATCTGTGATGTGTTAGTGGACAAATTTGCCCTGAGATTAACTTCAGATCAGAAATGACAAACAGATGTTTGCAAATGAAGAGATCTTCCAAGTCATGAGAGTCCTTAGTCCTGGGGCAGTCAAGTCATCAAAGACAAAGGCTTTTCACTAAAGAAGTCAAAACCTCCTCACTTAAGGCATAACTTTAAGGCATATTTCAGGTCAATTGTGCTATTTGAGGAAATTAAGATAATGAAGGTTAACTTGCTGCATCAGCACTGCATATTGCAAAGCTAATTTTCTAAATCCACATTTAGGAATCTATGGAGCCATATTTTTAGTTTATATATAAACTTGGAGTATCTCTTTAGCTCCCTCATTGAGAAGTTTGATTAACATCTTTATTTTGTCGTCCTCTGTAGGATGGGGAAAGTCTGCACCTCAGCATGAATGTCTACAGACATGTGCAGACATATTGAGTTCCTCTGCCTGCCTTGTCTTTACATCTAGTCAGGCCAATGCCATGCAAATGTGGCTATACAAATTCTGAATCAGCACTAGGCTCCATCAGTTCAACCAAGGGAATGGGCAGAGGAGTTCTGTTTACACCCACCTGTGTAGATGTGCCCTGAGATTTGCTAGAATTCCAGAGAACTGAGATTTTAGTTGGAACAATGTGCTCATAATTCTGCTTATATAGATGTCTCAACGTGTGGGTTAATTTGCTTTTGCTGCTTGTTCCTCTTGAGCAGAAGTGAAGCCTCTGCTTTGAGACATCAGCATGATTAATATTCCACTAAATATCTAACTCAGCATCATTATTGTACTTTTTTAGGTGGGTAAAAATAGGTAGCAAGAACAGAGAAGCTTTTAATAGGCTGTGAGCCTGTTGACATACTTCCTCTTTAAAGAGAAACACAAAAAAAGAGAAAACATTCTGTAGGTAGGATGGATTAAACGTATTCTAAAATTTCTTGAACAGAGGTGTTTAGTGAAAAATATCATGTTTGCAGTTTGGTATTGTTTTAGACCTTAGTAAAATACTACAGAATGTGAATCAATTGATGGTTATCTGTGATGAGCAGGTAAACAAAAGATGTATTTCCCAATGGGGTTTTCATATGATGGTGACAAACTACATTGCACAACAATGGTCACATTCCAAAGCTGCAACCAGGTTCTGGAGGGCTTAATTTCACAACTGCTTACTGTGTCCTATTGCATTACAGTGACCTTTCAATAAAAAGGGAGATTGCTAGCTTGTTTTTTTTGTTTGTTTGTTTGGTTTTTTTTTTGTTTTTTTTTTAACTTAAAAACTCAGTGACTATGTTGTGCACTACCCTATTTTTACATATCAAATTTGTCCTTGACATTTTTAAACTATGTCCTCTAGAAAAACATTCAGAAACTTTTTTATTTTCTACCTTTTTATTAATCTCCATTGTGCAGATCTATTTAAGGTTTGCATTTATGTTGGCCATACAGCTAATTGTAAAAAATTAATTCTGATACTGAATGACTGACATTAAAAGTAGGTTTCCTGTATATACCATCCATCTGACATAGCAACACAACAAAATTATTTGTTGTTTAGTTTTTAAGGGGTTCATTTTTTTCAAGGTGAACTCAGGAAACCTCATTTCTGAAAATTGTATAGTTGCAAGAATAGCCACCAAAAAAAAAAAATCATGTTGACATGATATGATGTGAGATGGATATAAACATCTAAACAATATTTAGTTCTTGGCTGTTAGAATTTTTTTAATGCTTATGACATTCCCTAAATAGTGACTCTGCTACAAGTACACTTGTACCTCATATTGTGAAACAGTCACGTAATCTTCAAAATGACTTCAGTAAAAATTTCTCTGAAGCTGATAAAGGAAAACAGTATTCTACAGCCGGAAAAGAGGAGGCTGACAAGGCCAGACCTGCAATGAAAAATATTTTACCATTGGTCCTGGGAAGGCAAGGAAGAGAGAAGCGTAACAGACATTGGCCATAACCAGGAAAGAGCAGATGGTTGGGTGGTTGCTTACAACAGCTGAGTCTTAGATAATCTGTATCTGTGATGTGGGAATGTCACATTTAGACTGAGTAGGCATCAATTTAATAGGTTATAGATTCTCAAGTTTGAGTAAATGGCTGTTCAAGATAACAAAGGAATTATTAAGCCCATTCTCAGCCACAGACTTACCCATTAAGTAATATATACATTACCTTGTATATGTTGGATGTGCTCAGATGCACACTTAGGTCTCACTCTGGGAGGATGCTCTCAATGCGGAAAGCTTGAGGCTGCTATCCTGACCCCAAGCTGTCAATCATGTGGTCTGATCTGAAAAGTTGTAAGGAAGATTTGAGCATCTAACAACCACAACTCACCAGCAGATCACATAACCTCGGCTATTTGTAATGATTTGGATGCTTTGAGCCTGAGCCACAGCAGTGTTGGCACCTGGCAGTGTGGTACCAGATGTGACACCTAGAATATTTTTTTTTGAGTAGCTGTTCACTTTACAGTGTAGACAGAGCCCAGGATTACCCCCAAATTAAGTGAGAATAAAATGAATATACCTTCAAATCAGTCTGTATTGTTAATATCAACAGATGTCTTCAGAAGAGTCCATGCCTCTGCTTGAGATTCCTAGCAGAGAGAAAAGGTCACTTCCATAGTGAGGATCCCCCCCCCCCCCCGCCCCTCTGTTTCCACACCAAAAGGAAGCTTTCTGTGGTGCCAGAAAGTCTGAAAGCAGTGTAAGCAATTAGCAAGAAGAGCTTGAAAATTCCATTGCAAGAAGCAGGACTGCTCAGGAGTGGAGACACTTGGGATTTTTCAGCCTGATTAGCTGCAGTGACAGCGAGGTGATGTGTGCTAATTACAGCTCCTTAACCTCCTTAGATGCAGTTGCATAAAAGCCCAGAACACCTCCATGTTGAAATGTAAGGCACTGCAGCATTCCCTGGCTCCTCTGCCTTGGTAGTCTCAGACCATCTGCACAAACCATTGACCTGCCTGGATGAGGCATAGACAGGTGTGTCTGTGAGCCAACCTGCCAGTGGTTGTGGTGCAGAAATGGGAAAGTTTCTCATTAGGATGTGTGGCTGAGTAATAGAACCTCTGATATTATCTCTGTGGGTCAGTCAACCTTTGAGAGTGGATCATGAAAGCTGTGGTCAGCGTTCAGGCAGTGCCTTGTAGTGCAGGTCTGACCCAAGTATGAGGAGTAGAAAAAAGATTTTGCATTTTTGTGTAAAATGACATTTCAGTTTTACCAGATGTATCTTCTGTTCTGGTGTGGTTTTTGTGCTGTCTTCATTATAACAAGAAGTAACAGCATTATAAAAGGCAACATAATGAATTCTGATTGTTCGGTGCTTGGAGAGGAGAGATCAGCATGATATTTAAATTAACTCTTTGTAAATACGAAAGTCTCATTATAGATAATGACTGTCACATTTTTCTAGGAATTATAATGAAAGGATGTTTTCAACTATTTTTCAATACTTTGTTTTACAGGTAGTTTATGGAACAGATTGTTTAAGGTTTAAAATAGAAAAGCAGTCATTAGGCAAAAAATTGTTTTAAGATACTGTCTTTAAAATAAACAACCAAAGTCTTGAACAAAAGAGCTAATTTGAAATAATGTTTTCTGTCCTGCTCTTTTTCTAGAAATCTCTCTTTAAATTGATGATACTATTGTAATCCAAAAACATTGGATTCATGTTGATGGATCCAAAAACATCCCTTCTAGAAATTAATTAATAAACAGTAATTAGATAAGAAGGGCTGTTTCATATATGGAACACTGGAAATTAATCTGGAAAATGTTGCATATTGCATGGACTAAAGCTTACGAGACAGTACAGGAAATATGTGCCACAGCAAGCATTTCACACCATCATAACATATGCCAAGATTTTATGCTGGTCAACACTGAAGTAAATGTCATCCCTACTATACAGTGATCTTCCAAAAGTTCCACATATGTTTGGCTTAATATTTGGTTTCAACATTATTTCAGGTGAAAATTAATATTTAAGTTAAACCTGGTGACTTAAACATGGCAAAGAAATGTTAACACTTTTTTTTTGCATCTTCTATCTTGTTAGACATTGTGTGTGCATTCTTTTGTAACCGTTGACGATGTCATTTCCCCAGATCCTATTGTAACTCTTGACATCGGCAGTCTTTTTTTACTTCTTTCAGTTCAGTTACCTTTTTTCCAAAAGTAGAACTGGAAGCTATTTGATTGCTCTTCCTCCAAAATCCAGCAAACTACAGTATTCTGCTGAGGTTTGAGAGTAAATGTAGAAATGGCTTTCTTTTCTTGGATGAGATACATGAATTTTACATTCAGAAATAAATATTTTAAGCACACATCAAAGGAAATACCAATGTATTTGAAAAGCTGTTAGAAGTGTTAGGAGTTACATGCATTAAGTTTGAGTGTACTATCAAGTAATTCAAAGTCTGTCCAGATACACTGAAGAATGCAAAATACATGAGCTAAGCATCTCCTGCAGGGCTTGACCTAGCACCATTATTCTTTAAACTTGCATTTGTGGTCTTCTGTAGTTACCAGTAGGACCAGTCTAAGCAGGAATTTTCTCTCTTTCCTGAAGTTTTTTCAAATACCATGTGTGTGTTATGTGCTGTGTGTACATCCACTTCTATATCTGCGTCTGCCACCTACTCCTGCTGAGTGTTGTGCCAATCCCCCAAACCTGGGGATTCACTTCCTTCCAGTGCCCGTATCTCACTTCCCTGCTTTACAGCCCTGTGGTCTTTCCTCTTCTAGTCAATGGCTGATAAATGTGTTCTGAAGTTTTGCTCTCACACTGGTAATGCCTTCTACCTAGATCCCAGCTTGACATCTTCATAGAAAATCCTTTCCTTGAGAAACAGCCTGGCACCAGAGCCCTCTCTATACATTCAGTCTTGTTTGACCCTGCTGAGGGCCTGGATATCCACTGCCCCTGTGGTGTGTCCCCAGGTACTGGGAGGGTCATGCCTCAGCTGGAGTTACACTGGTAAATCCCTCGTGACAAGTCCTGTAACTGTACTCCTAAATCCTGCCTGCTGTTGAAGTAGGAACAACAGGAATTGTGCTCCAGGTGATTTCTGCTGATTCTGCTGATAATCCAGCAAGAGCAAGGCTCTTCTGTATGAAGCCTACAGCAAAAGCTGTTTGATGTGCAGTCTAGTTTGTGTAATAGTAAATAAATTTAGCTGGTTTGATAGTGTATTGTGACTGTATGAGTCTAGGAAAAAAAAACCAATATAATTTTTAGGATCAAAATACCTGCTTTAAAAGTTAGGAAAGTAAAACACACAAAAAAAAAAAAAAACTTTTCCTGCTTTTTAAATATTGTATTCTTTGTTTACTTTGCTGAACTAATTTTCAAGGAAATAGATTTTGTATTAATCTTCTTGCTCACCACCACTTGTGATTTTTTACCTTGTTTTGATTAATCTGTATTCCGATGAGTATTAGCATGACAAAGCTGCCCAACACGAGGCACATGTACTAGCACACATGTTCCTTTTGTTTCTCAAGGCCTTAGACATGCTTAGTTTCCCTTAATTTTAATTTCCCTAATTTCCATTATTTTCAATTGTTGTCTTTATTTTACTGCTTTCAGTTTTACTCAGCTATTTTTCATCCTTGATCGGTATTTTTGTTTTGAGATGTTACAAATGCAGGCACACAGCTGTGACAGCTATGAATTTCCTCCAGATTTTGTCTTAAGTACAGCAAATCTGCAGCTGTCAGTACCTATTGTAAAGCTGTGGTTATCTGCAGGGTAATGGTTTCAGTCATATTTTGCAGCCTCTCAGGGCTCACCCATAATGTGAACAAGTAGTGTGACTTTCTTTTTAAGAGCTGGTTTATCCGTACAGAATTTTGCAATACTGAGGCCACAAGTTCAGTGAGCTGTTTTTCCTGTCCTAGCAGAAACTGAAAATTACTTACATTTCCAGAAAGAATGGAGCATGTAATTGTGCAAAACACTATATTTACAGAAAATTTACAGAACATGGAAAGTACTATTTTTGC
The DNA here is from genome assembly GCF_031753505.1 of Anomalospiza imberbis. NCBI lineage: Eukaryota > Metazoa > Chordata > Aves > Passeriformes > Viduidae > Anomalospiza > Anomalospiza imberbis. Next base: position 11,441,902 of record NC_089681.1, on the reverse strand, counting down.
ATTTTATATTCAGTAGATATGTTGCAATGCTATAACTGTTTCTGCTAAACTTTAATTCCATGGCTATTTACTGCACAGTCCCTGCTCACATTGTAGAGTGATTTATTTATCAGAATGAATTGAAAACAAAATCCCAAGTTCTTCACTTCAGAATTGAAGGGCACTAATCTAGATGCATTAAATAATTTTTGACTCTACATATTTAGAAGGTTTGAAGGTGAATTATATATGACCATTTTATTTCAGCTGTTTAAAACAGCAATTGCTACAGTAGGTGAAAGCAGCAATTGATGAAAGCAGGTCATGTATTCTGATTTCCTGTCCCAAGAGAGACAGACATACTGTTTAAGGAAGAAAAATACTATTGACTTCCTCATTTAGAGAGGTTCATGTATATCCTAAAAAAAAAACGTTTTTAGTTCTTCTAAATCACTCTCTTAGTGTTCACACTTACAATAAAGACATCTTCATTTCTCTGCAGATGACCTCACTGTGTTCTAAGAAGTAAAAAGCAACTGTTCAATGCCAAGAAATTGAGGTTTTACCTTTTAAACTAAGATATTGTAACTGGAAATAGCAGTTCCTAGCTCATTGTAAATGAGAAGTAAAACCAGTTGGCTTAAACCACCATGAAGGTGACTTGTAAAGAATGTTCTTACTCTGTTAGCAAAACCTTAAAAAAACAAGCAGAATATACTTCTGTGAGGATTTAGCCCTTTCTGTCTGTGACCTGTTACCTCACTAAGTCCTTGAGATTTGGGCATCTCCTTGGGCATCTTTATTCTTTGTCTCTTGACACCTTACTAGGCACAGGAGAAGTTCTAAGACACAGGAGAAGGTCCTGTTCTCCTTCAAGTGTCTCTTCTAAACTGCTCTGCTGCACTGCAGAGAAAGAACTCTAATCTAATTATGGGTGGGCAGATGACACACTGGGATTGTTCTTCCTCATGGCTGCAAATCCTGTGCATCGTATTATTTGTTACCCTGTCCTTGCCACCATCCCCAGACCAACCCATTTGTTTATCTTCTCTGCCTGGTTTGTCCTGCCCTTTAGGTTGATTGCTTTGGAGCAGAGATTTTCATTTTACATAGAACAGGGGTTTTCTGACCAGGCTGGCATTCAGGTGGTACTGCAATATAGATATAATATTATGGTAGTACTTCTGCAGAGGTGGAACAAATGTTATCTATAAGAAGAGCTTAATTCTCTTCCAAGGTGCACCACATGCTAATATTTTGTGTGTTTAACTATGAGCAGAAGCTTATATACATCTAAATAGAGCTACTTTGGCAAGACTTCCTGTGACAAGAGCCAGCATTCTATGAATGTAGTTTAATCAATGAACTGTATGTAAACCACTGAAATTTATTCAGTCTAAACAAATCTAGAGTCTTTCATGACAAACATTTAATCCTTCAGGATTGCATAACTGGGGGATTTAGGGATTAGTTATGTTTGAAAATAGGTCAAGGAAAACATCTACATTTGGTTAAAAGCTAATCAGGCAAGGAAATAAGTAAAATAGTGAAAAAGCTTTAGAAGAAGTCTTTTGCAAAGTGAATTTTACGTAATGGTACAAATAATGTTTTCTATTTATCTAAGAGATGCAGAGCCTTGTCCCCCTTTTCATTTACACTCATAGATTCAAGGAAAACTCCATTAAACAAGTGATGCAAGTGTCTGCAGAGTTAGGAGTTGTGTATTTTGTTTCTCTGTGTCTAATGTTTTGGAATAACTTCACAAAATTTTATGAAAACTTCAAAATTACTCTAAAGAGATATGATTTGTATGTATGAATACTATTAAAAGTTGCAGTGAAAATAGGGTTGTAATCCTAGAAGTGAGGTTATGAAAGAAAAGTTTAGGAATCACTCCAGTGAGGCTGTTGACCTGAATCTAATAATCTCCTCAGCCACTGAAGTCTGAATTCTTTCTTTCAGTTACTATTCAAATTTCTTTCCTGACTTTACCCCTTTTGCCCACTGAATGGGCTTTCTGCATCCTAGGGCTGTCTGGCAGCGTGGTATGGCTTGTATTGGCAGAGGTTATCCAGTGCTATTGTCTGGGTTCATAAGGATTTTGTCCTGTCACGTTACTGGAGAAACATGCTTCAGTACCACCTACAAGCTGGTGCTCAAAGTTTAATCAAGGTCTGCATGATGCATGGAGAAAGAGATGCTGTCTCTGAGATGCACTGTGTAAGTCTGTGTAACTTTGTGCACAGAAAGCAAAAAAACATCAAAATATTTTGAGAACTGCATCCCAGCTCACAGCACAAAATGTGCTCCCATGCCCAGGAAGTGTGGACTGGATTTTTTGACCTTGTGAAGCTTCTGTGTAATACACTGAATACTTTGCAGTTTAATACCAGCAAAGCTAAAATCCATCACAGCACGAGATCTGCACAGTCTTGCAGTCAAATGAACAAGCTGAACAATATTAAAAGAAAACCCAAAGCATTTTATTGGCTATATGAAGTGTCTCCATCTCCAGCACACCCTGGAGTAAAACAATGAATATTCTCAATCACTATATAGAATTGATGTAAAATAAGTTGGTACTGTAATTCCTATGAATACAATTCTTGCAACACAATCCTTCCTTTCTCTAACAAAAGACATTTGCTGTGAGTGAGGACTGTGAGGATTTATTTAGGCTACTAGCAGCATGTATTATTGGTTATTTGTTCAAGGCTTTTTAGCTTTCTAAAATTTCATTGTTACAAGGTGACATGAATGTAATTAACCCAATTGTCTCTTTTAAACAGTTATCCTTGCAACAGATACAATGTTTTATTTTGTATCTGAGAAACAGTTTTGGTAAGTGACAGTTCAGGCAGTGATGTCCAGATGGTGGCTTTGTTACAGAAACTCTGAAAATCATGCTAAAGGTTAATTTAAGTTGAGCATGCAAACTTAGGTAAATTAATAATGAAGCTTCTTACCGAGCTGGAAAAATTAGAAAGGAGGAAAAAATTATCCAGGAATGCATGAGTCATTGACATGTGATCCAAAATTCAGCATTTAGAGTCCCTTTTAGACTATAAAAAGTATTCTTTACTGTAGTACTGTAGAATTGATTTCCTCTTTGTTCTTTGCTGTTTTCAAATCTTATTTTAGAAGTGATTATTTTCTATGCTGGGCCTTCTCGCTTACCTGATTCCTCTGTTAACCATCTGATTACATGCTTTTTTATGCATCTTGTTTCTTGTTTTAATACAATATATTAGATTCTGATGCAGCTGAGAAGCAGGAAGATAAATGGCACAGAGTTTTGAGCCCCACTTCTAGGCTCAGATTTGAGCTGCACAGGTGCCATGAGACTTCTGGAGGGCAATAGGAGCAGCAAAAATCAGTGAAATGTGAAGATGGCCTATGCCACTCATCCCCTCTGTGAGCCGTGCTGCTTCCTCAGGGAGCAGTGGTGGTGTTTTGACTTGCAAAGTTTAAAGGACATTGTGGAGTCTGCATAGATCTAAACTTGATAGAAACCAGTGCAACTTTTTGTAGGGCTTATTATAGAGATGAAGTTTCTTTTGGTTGTAAATTCTGCTTCTCTTTTGTCCTTGTGCTTGACAGACATGGTGAAAACAGCCAAAAGTATGATTTTTGTTTGCTGAACTGATTAAAATAGAAGATTTCTTATGTATTGAAAATTGTGAAAATACTTGCTGGGAAAAAATGGACAAGTTGCTGCTCTGAAATGCGACACAGTCTTCCAGTGTTGACTTGAACTGTGATGTTCTTGTTTATGTAAACATTATGAAACTACCAGGAATGGCACTTTCAGCTTCAGGAACCCTAAGACTTCTTTAACACAACCTCTCCTGGTGAGACCTCCTTCCTGCCTCTCTGGTCTGCCATATTCCCAGTCTTGGAACACTTACAGTCTGCTGTTGGGACAGTCAGAGAAACTGTAAAGGCAACAGAGCCTCTCTCATGTAACATGGCTTTGAATCTTGTGGACCTTGCAGTGGCCAGATTTCCTGCCTCTGGAGCCGAAAATTTGGAATGCATTGTACAATGAGATTGTTTTGTGTTTGAGAAGTTCCTTTCCCCTCCAGGAACTCATCAAAAAATCAGAAACATACTGCTGGCATGAAAAAAAGGTTATGAATACACAAGGTATTTTTATTAAACATATTAAATCGGTCAACATTATGTTTTTCATTTTTGAATTTGTGGCTAGCTTTCGCTGATAATCAGTTACTCGTGAATTTAAGACAGAAACCTATTTGAAGCCACATCTGGTTTGTGGGACTTCCTGCAGCATCCTGTGTAAGATGGCAGGAGTTACATGAAATTTCAGGGTATCAGAGAAGCAGAGAAATGCCATTTAATGCAAATGTCTGAAAGAAATTCATTTTCTGATATTGGGGATTTTTTTTCAATGCCTATGCGCAAATGTTGAATTTGGAAAATTCCAAATAGATAGCCTTTTCTGTGGTATCTCTGCTTGTCTTTATTATCTGGAGTTTGCCAGTCAAAACTAGTATTTTCTCAAGACCTTTTAAACTGAGATTAATTCCAGACATTAGATTTAGTCATGAATCCACTGGTGTAACTGTGGACATAAAAATTGGGAAAGCATAGAATATTTATTAGTTCAGGACACTTTTTGCAGAAGCCAGTCATGGAATCTGTAGCATAATACAGACTGGGCTCCCTTATGGGGGCATGCAGTCAGAGCAGAGGAGTTTGTTTCATTCAGCAGTGATATGTGCTTTTGATGTTGGCTTTCATGTTCACTTGTTTATGACCCAAATTTTGGCTTTAGCTTTCAGTTACTGTAGAGTTCACTGCATCACCTAATGTGAACTAACATAAAAGTATAACACACTAATGGTGGGAAAAGAGAGAACAACCCAGCCTTCTTGACACTTTACAGCCTAGAGACAAACAAATCAAAACAAATGTGTTTGATACAAAAAAGAAAATGTCTGTGCTTAAATTCAACAACCTGAACTGCAGTCCAGAAGCCAAGCTATAGCTGTAATTGTTTCCCTATTAACTTGAGCAAATACCTGTCTTTTGTTATCCTCTGACAAACATGGGAACACAAGTACAGTGACAGATCACTCATAACTAAATGCAGTTTAAAACATAATAGTCATGTTACAGTCAAGTTTTTATATTTGTTGCGTCACAGAGATTTATTGAAGAGATAAAAGTGATTATGGAAAACACTGTCCAGTAACTATGGCAACAGTTATTTGTTCTCACAATAATTAGCTTAGCATTTGGTTGCACAATAGTTTCACAATACCTCCTTGGTTAGTTCATTAAATAAAATGAGCTTTTGTTTGAACTTTCATCATTTGTTGTTTTAAGATTAGTCTAAGTTCAAAAGAATTGAAAAATACATTTTCAAGCTGCTATTGTACAGGAATAATTTGTGCTACAAGTGAATTTGTTAACGTCATTATGAATATGTTAGTTCTAGATGTGTTTTATTGGTTTAACTGAAAATTACTTTATATATATATATATACAGGTGTGCACACAGTGTCAGTGTGTAAGATTCATGAGTGCCTGAATGAACGTCAGTATAAGCACACACATAATGTGGAGTTAAAAGGCAATTATTGTTGTTAAAAGGCAATTATGAAAGCTGCAATCTTAAAAAGTGTCTGAATTAAATTATTGTTTTATCCATTCCTACTTCTCCCTCACATAAGCAATCAGATAACCTTTAAGTTACAATCACAGTTTACTTTTTCCTCTGAATTCTGGTTCAGTATTTCATATTGTCTACATTCTTGGCTGTATGGTCAGTCCCTTTTACTTACTGCTCTTACAGGTATTGCTTAGTCTGTGAGTTCTTAAATACCAAGACTTCATTTTGCTAAGATATAGAGAACAAAAGTCCCATTTATTATTTACTACAGATTAATTAAACTCTGCTTCTAATGCAGAGTTAGTATTTCTGTTGTGCTTTTTTATGATCCTCATTATTATGGTATCTGCAAGCATTAATGAATTTGTTTTTACATTATCCATATGAGAGGATTAATATTATTCCTACTTGACAGATGGGAAACTGAAATTCAGATAAATTAATATAAATATTTTGAGTAGCTTTTGAGAAACCTAGGACATGGTATCAGAGCTGTTACGTGGCACACAGTTCCCACTGACTTCAGGGTTTATGCAAAGCAGACTGCAGTCTTGCGTCAGGTTTCATAGGTCATCTCACATCACTCCTTTTCTAAATTTGGAATAAGGAAACTCCCTTCCTAACTTCCCTTTTCCTTTCCCTACCAGTCTTCTATTCATTCCATCCCCCTCAAGCTGCTTTTCTTAATCTTCCCCTTTCCTCCTCAAGGCTTTCTTATCCCACTTTGATCAGAAAGTTTCTTTCTTCATGTAGTCCACTTAGCTTAGGTAGGGGAATGATCATATTCCTTTCTTCTCTCTGGACTCGTGCCAAGTGTAGATTACATCTCAATATTACTAAGCGAGAAAGCAAATGTGTTGGCTTTTCAGAAAGTTTATGTTGAGTAAAATGGACAGACCTTATTATAGGAAAGATAAAAATTTATTCCCTACACTTGGGCTCAACTTCAAGTCCCTGGTTAAGCTCAAATGGGTAATGGAGCTGTCCAAAGAACAAGTTGTCAGAACTGTGAGGTAAAATTGCATAATTTTCCTTGGCTCTGTGATTTTGGTGTCTGGATGTACTTTTTTGACTGAAATTCAATCAGTTTCAGTCCAAGCTGATACCACTTAGCAAAATTATAAGCCAAATTTTATTATATTAATTAAACTGCTATTTCTGATGAAACTGCTGAATGTGATCTGTTTGTGCATATGTTTGAGAGCAAAGTACCAAATTATCAATTTAATTTATTTGATACTAGCCTTGTCAGATGGCTTTACGTGGGGACATGAAAGAATTTTTTTTCTTTAGTAATTAATATATTTTATTGAAGTGCTACTATTTTATTGCATTCTATACAGTAGAGTGTTTTAGGTTTTTCTTTACAGGTGCAACAGAAAAGAGGCAATAAAACCTGAGTATCTGCAGGCAAAGTTTAGGGCTGGTGCAGCATCCAGTTGTGATGATCAGTGATGATCCTCTTGTAGCACTTTGGAAAGATTAGAGCTCAGAGTTTATCCATATTTTAACTGTAGAGAATGCTACAGTTAGTCATTTTCCAGAGAACAGTGATCTCTTATCAGTTTTTGAAGGAGAAAAAGGCACAAGTAGTGACATATTTTTCAAAAACAGAAGTCTACATTCACCCTATAATACAGCCTGACAAACTAGTAAATCCAGTAGATGGTATGGACTAAATAATGAAGAGAATATTAAGGGAAATCCAGGATACTTGGCATCTTTTAAACAGCTTCTCTTTTTTGGGGAGGGCTGGTCTATAGATCTTCATCCTGCTAATATAGGTGTGATTTATCTTTTGCTAATGCAGTAGTTAACAATTTCAAATGCAGGCTTCACACACTATATGTGTTGGCCCTTCAAGAACAAGTCTAAGCCTCACAAGGATAACTTCGTTTAAACACTACAGTGTCACACATCACAGACTGAAAACCACTGGCATACAGCCTGTTGATGAATAGAGTCTTCCATTGGAAATCCTTGAAGAAAAAAATGTTAGTTTTAAATATTTTTTTAAGTAGCATGGATGCACAAGCACCACGGTAGTGAATAGCATTTCAGGACTGGTGTTATAAATGGTACTAAACTCCAAACAGAACTTTCAGAGTTGAAAAATTCACAAGTGTTTTACACAGTCTGATCATATATATCTACATAAAAGGCCATTATATTTAATTGTCCAGATTAGTATTTTGAGATTTTTAAAGGAACGTTACATTCTGTACTTGCTAATTACCTACATTTTGACTGTGAACTTCCCAGGTGTGCAGACACCTATTGTTCAAAATACTTGCCTTTGCAATAGCTCTTTATTTGCTGTAGCAAAATACACTCAAAGCTTGTTCTTGAAAAATGCTTTTGTTCATGATAGTTTTGTATTCATAATGATACATATTCATAGGAATAAAGGGTATTCAGCTCCCTCAGGGAGTGTTTGGTTTTGAATCCTACATGCTGCAGATCTGGCAAACAAGTGATATCAGGGGAGAGATAATACCAGAATGGCTTGAGAAGAAGTGGATTGGAAAGTGTAAAGGGAATGTGGTCAAAGCTGCAGGTGTGGGAGCCCTTTCTAACCATAAATTAGAACAGTCTGATTTGCTGCAACTACATTTCTATGGAAACTCTAAATTTCTAGGAGAGGCTGATTTCAAAAGATAAGCAATCATGGATGTACCTTTACATCAAAGAATTTTGCATTTGGTCCATGCTGTTTTATCCTCTTAACACTCTCAGAAGAAAATATCTGGGCAAAGGCATGTTGTAGTTGGAAATATTTCAATTGGTGTTCTGCTCTGGCTGTGGAGTAACTTATGAAAACAATTAAACAACAACAACTAATTTTGATTTATAAACTCACACAATGTCAGATTTTTAAAAATATGTATGCCCAGTCTGGTTCTTTTTTTTTTTTTCCCCAATTACATTTCAATTTTTTGCCCTTTTGGATTGGCTTCTTCTGAGTTGTATTAAAAGAGCATCAGTGAGTATTTAAAATTGTGGTCAGCAGAATGGGAGGAACAATAAGGGCATAATGTGTTCATGATTTTGATTATTTGTTCTCAAAAATCACTTTTAAAGTTAGTTATGAATTTGGGCACATGGAAGATTTTAATTTCCTCTTCTTGAGTTTTAAGGAAGTTTGTAATTGTGTTGTCTTGTCTTTCAAGAAATATATATAGTCCAAAGTTTACCAAAATGTGGCATTCCAGTAATTATTGTTTCTGTAGACCCCAACCAAGTGTTTGATTTAACAAAAGCTTTTTCCGTAGGAGATGTTTTTATCCCTTAATGACTGTAGAAATTGTGAATGTTGGCTATAGCTTAGGATGTATCCTGAACATGTGATCCTGAATGTTCTTCCAGATACTAGGCAGGTGATGTAGCTGGAAGAGACTGGAGATTTTTAGATATGAACACCTTTTTGAAAATTAAACTCCCAAAACTGCTTTCCTGTAATTTAAGGTAAATCACAAATTTTTTAAAAAATCACGAAAACAAACCCCAAGTAACCCGTTACATTATTTAAAATGAGATTTTGCTTTCTGTTCCTTAGCCTCTAATTCATAGCAGAGCTGTAAAATCAAATCTGTTCCTCTGAACTTCGAAAAGAAGAAAAAGTCTTAAATGTGGTCCCTAATGTACATGGTTCTTATAGATTAGTTAACAGTGTCAGGGGTCTGCTCCAAGCAGCTTACAGTACAAATGCTTTATGGAATGTGATGTGCAAGAGAAAATGCATGTTGTTTGTTAATTCTGGAATTTTTACTTTAGTGCATTTGTATAGGATTAGCTATGGATTCTGTATCCACACATTACAGTGTGCATTTTCTTTTCTTGCAGTGCTGTGAATAAGCCTCTTATTTGAAGCAAAAGTGCTTAATTAAATTATATATAAGCTGAATCTTTCTTCTGTTGTGTTTCCTTTGATTAGGAATTGCTCTGGGGGAACATGAGCAAAACTTTCAGGTAAAACACTATACACAGCTGGGTGTTACCTGAATACAGATAAACCTGGAAAGTAACAAATAATAAACTCACTTATTCTCTTCCAGCTACACAAAGTGATCCAGAAATATTTCATCTTATTAAACATGCTTGTGAGAAATATAATCAAACTCGCTCTGCAGTGTAGACTCTGGATGGCAAGATAAGAGAGTGTTCAACATCCAAATCTCTGTTCTCTACACTTTGGCTTGTGAGTCTCGTAATTGTTAACGCAACAGAAACTGGAGTATAAGCAAATTCCTGATGTAAACAGCAAAACTGAATGTCCACCTATTGTGTAATCAAGGAAATATCTTTATTGCCCTATAAAATGTGGAGTTTGATTGGTAAAACAAGGCACTAAATCTGCACAGCTTGATGTGCCACTGACCTAGGTTGTCAATAGCCTTACGTCAGTCCCTGTCCTGTTCTGTAAAGTCTCCTCTTGCCTCTGTGTTTGGTGCCTCATGAAAGGGAGTGTGGACTTGTAGAGCTAAACAGAACTGAGATACGTGCAAAGTTCTGGAAGGGCATTATGAGCACCAAAACACAGTTCAGCGGTGCTGTTGCTTACTCTTGATTTCATCATCATTTTTTTCCTAAGACTGCTGTTTTTCTGTGGTGGTATTACATATTTATTCCAGTTTATGTCAGCTGAAAATGGCTTCACTTTATGCCAAGTTCATCTGTGAAATAATCTCCTGACATCTGCCTTGTCCCTAGAATCATGTTTCTTGAGCAGAAAGTGGTAGAACACTCAAAACGATCCAAAGCAGCTTCTCACTTACTAGCAGCTGCAGAAACATGAAGGAATCACAAAGAGCTCAGACTGAAAAAAGGCCATCAAGATAGGGGAAGTAGAAAGTTTATTATCCGGTTATTAAAAATGTAAATAATGTAGCAACATAGAAGCTGCTGCAATGTTTAAGTATGAAAGGAAACCTAAACAGAAATGCTGGGATCCTGCTACAGAGTCGATGAACGTTCCAAGTATTACCCAAGAGGAAAAATGCATTAAAGCCTGGCAGTTAATTTTCTGCAGATGAATTACAGGCACTGTTAAATGGAGAGTATTGCTTTTGACTTCAGCAATACTAAGATTTCTTCCATTTGGAAAAAAGGAGTAAAGAATAGTTTGAATTTGCCTGAAAAGGGCATTTGGAAAGGCTGTGGGCCAAGTTTGGCTTTGCTGTGTATTTTGTACTAGGTGCTTTGTCTGCTTTAATTTCTTCACTCTCAGATCTAGGTTGCCTCATCATCGCGTTTCTGCTGAATGGCTAAAAGAACGTTTGATTGTGGTTTATTGCTTTGGTGACTGAGGGACATTGCTGATATGTTGGAGGCTATTCTTCTTGCTCTTCATGCACTTCTGAGAATGGCTTAACAGGTGTTGGCAGACAACTGTATGTCATCATCAACTCTTTTGAAATGTGACGGCCCTTAAGGCCATATTCTGTCTCACAGGTAGTTTATTATGATGCTTTGTAGAGCCATCACTTCAGAATTTAGAAAGGAAGCTCATCAGTATGCTGGTGAAATACAGACATGTCTCTCTTTACACAGAAGAACCTGTAAGTTCAGCATCTCCTGTGAAGTAATACTTGGGGGATATTGCCAGCTGGCTGTGTTAAAGCTGCCTTATTTTCAACCCTGGAAAAACTGAAGTGCTGCTGCTGAGTGAAGGTCATTGATAGAGGGAAGCTTATTCTTTGTCTCCCTGTTTATTTAATAACTGTGTTCACAAGTAACAAAGCCAAGCTAAAAGTCCCAGAAGTTCTTAGGACCTTGCCCTGTTGACAGAAAATCTTGTGTTGGATTGCTAGGATGTATATTTTCTCACTACCCAATTTGTACTCTGTGGTTTATTTTGCTGGTAACAGACTAGCAGCATAAACCTTATGCATCAGAGCTCTGATGGACAGATGGACTTTTCTGTTGCCTGTAATTTGTTGATTGACCAACACAGCTGCTCTCCAGTTTCTATGGACCTTTATGGATGTGACTCAGTTTGGATTCCTTATACTGACTGTTACCAGAGGAGCAGGTTAACTGTAGGGTTGCACCATCTCCTAATAATGAAGTGGATTCTGGCAGCCCGTTTCCTTGGAGTTCTTTGTGCTGGTATCCATTTCCCTTGCATCAGGGTATCTAATGCATGAAGCCTTCATTAGCTCCATCTGTAGGCACATGTACTTGTGGTACCTGGCCTCCAGCAGTCTGTTGCCGTGTGTTCTTAAATCATTGTCTCTCATTACAGTTTTAGTGTTCTGAGACAGTTAGCTTGAAAAGATGCAGTTGACAATTTCATCATGAAACGAGAGGTTTAAGTCTTGAAAAGCCTTACAATAAGGGGTTTTGGTGCTGCCAACAAGCTTACTGTATTAATGTTTCTTGAAAATGTTTGGGTGCTCTTTAATTTGCAGTCTTGCAGCCTTAAATCTCCATCTGTTCAGCAGATTGTTGAACACCATACATGGTGATTTGTTCCTTTTTATGTTACTGAACTTTTTAACAAGCACATTTTATTTTTGAGCAGAACATGAAATTTCCAAACTCTGGGAGCTTCAAGGAATATCTTCTCAAAAACTTTTGCTGTCATCAAAACAAAGACCTGTTTTACACTGTTTATTAGAATAGATTGTAAATAAATTGAGCAAATGACAATTTGCTCTCACCAGTGTGAGAGTTCATAAAGAGAAAACTTTTTTCATACCTAATGAGATAACTAGATGCTTCAAAAATATCTCTTAGCTTCACATCTCTGGGACATGCTAGGATTCAACTGCACTGTAGATCTTACTGAGGCAATGTGAAATAGGTGCTAAAAATAAAATGTGACTCAATTCTGCCTTGAACTTCAGATCTTGTAGTGAAGTGTTGATCCAACTGAATTTTATTAGTATTTTCCAAATAATTGCATGTGTACTATTTTTCTCTTAGTTTCTATCAGTAATTATTTCCTATAAATAGCCATGACAAGCAAGCTGTTGGAACACAGTATGTTTTTGATTACATGCCTGCAGGAAAGGAGAGTTTAAATAGGAGCAGCAGGAAGCAGCAGTAAATCAAATGCATAAAACTTAATGACAGCAATATTTTGGCAGAAAATCTTTGACTCTGTTTCAAATGTAGAAATGTTTCTTCTTTTTATTATTTTTTTAAAAGGAAGGGTAGGTTCCTATACCCTTGCTGGTAGTCTTTTTTCCATCCTAATAGAGTCACTAAGGTTTTTGTTCTTCTGGAATCTTCCTAGTGCAGCAGTGTGTGTCAGAGAAACTGTGACTGCTGAGATGCTGGGACTGTTTATTTTAAAGACAAGTACAGCTTTGGGATTGAAATGTATTTCTCTTTTCCTCCTCTCTATTTGAGTTACCACACACTGCCAGTACTGTCTATGTTTTTCTATACTGTGGATATTAATTGGAATATGTGAGCTGCTTCAGAAGGAATGCTGTTTTATAGTAATGCCTATTTTGTGGATGGATACTGGAGACCCAGAAAAAGAAGACTTACTTTAAAAAAAAAAATTAAGGGGCCTTAACTATCAGGAGTTTCATGGGAAGTTAGACATATCATTCTCTTTGTGGATGTAAATTGTAGTGATTTTACAGTAGCTTCCAGAAAGTGTGTCTGAACAGTCAGCATCCACTTCTCCTCTGTCACAGGCTCATACCTTTTCTTTCAAATCACCTTTATTTAGCCATAGTGTTTCTTTATTTCTCCTGTTAGACTGTCTTTTTACACACCTTAAAGCAGAACATAAATCTGGAGAGTAGTTGCTTCACAGTAACTTTGGCCTGAAGGAGCCCCAGTAAAATGCCTGCTGATCAGGAGTAAAGTTGTGCAAGTGAAACTTAGCCCTAATGAACAGAGACAATTTTCAGAATTAGGGTGCCAGAACCCATAAAGCTTTCAGAAAGCCTTAAAAGTATTTCTGTTCAGGTGGTAAACGGGTTAACATTGTTGAACTTTTTAAGCATGAGAATAATTTCAATAAAGTACTACTGAACTATGGAATTAGTCTGGTCTGCTGACCCATGGAACAAAATCTGAAATTGTTGTGGTTAATAAAGTCTTTATCAGATTTGGAAAAATTAAGCTCCTTTCTATGCCACACTAGAAGCGTTTTATTTCAAAAAGCAATTAAACATGTACCAGGAGAGGATAAAATAAATGGAAATAAGTAACACATTTTGTCATGAAAGAGTCAATTTGAGGTGACTTGGTGGTCCATTCTGAAAAAAAAGGTGTAACACAATAACTTATTGAGTAAATAAAAAAAAAATATATATATATATATATACTTGGTCTAGAGTAGAAAAACTGTGAGCTATAGTAAGAATACCATAGATCAGTTCAAGCTGGCACAGATAAGTTTAGGGGTAATGCATACAGGAAAGAGAACTTCAAGTCTGCAGAGGTGTGATTAAACTCAAAGCCTCCTGTCTGCCCACAGGACATCTGAGAATTGCCAGCTGGGTCCCACAGCCTGGCACAAGCACAAGGAGTGCAATAAGGGTCTTCTCCTTGGCAGCCAGCAGTCTCTTCTTCCAAAGGACGCGGTACAGAAAATCAAGGCATTGCAGAAGGAGAAATTAAGTTATTTTCTGCTAGAAAATTTCCTACTTAAGTCAGTATAAAATACACTTCAAAACAGAGTCAGCTCATGAGGTCAAGTAGATATTACAGTCAGATGGTTTTGTTGTTCTGCACTTGTATTCTTTAGAATAGCTCTGTGGAGGAGAGCTTTGACCTTCCCAAGAACTGATCCCAGCAGTACACTAGGGTCCTTGGATAAAGCTGTCTCCATTGCAGGCTCATTCTCCCAAGCTCTTTAGAAGCAGAAATAATTTCAGCCTAAACCTCTCCAGAAAGATGTTTTTTTAGGTACAAAGGGACAAGAAGGGCCCAAAATAATGAGTGCTTTCTTTTCTGGATCCCCCAAATCAGGCTCATCACAGCAAGAGGAAAAGGTTCATATTAAAAATGAATAGAGAAAGCTGAGAGATTATATAGAAATTATGAATCCTCATCATGAATGCTGTATTCCTCTGGAGAGATTTTATCTTCAAAGAGAAGGCAGTTAAGAGTTCAGAGAGAGGCAGGAAAAACTATTAAAAGCACAAAAATACTTTCCCATATGAAGAAATCTAGACTGGAAATGAAAAGACAGAAGAAAGACTTGTAAAGTGATAAATCATGCCAAGAAAACAAATTAGAGAGCACAATCTTCTTATTTTGGATAGAGATAGGCTCTACAGTATTCAAGTAGATTCTGTTTAAACCTGCAGAGTGAAGCACTTTCTTTATCCTAAGTGCAGAAACTTAAGGTAATACAATACTGAACCCAAAAATTGAAGTATGTCCTTTGAATGCCTCTTCAAATAAACCCCAAAAAACTTATAAGTAGCTTCCTGAAATAGTTACATCAGGAAACAAAAGACATTCTGGAAACCCAGGAGCCAAAACTTTCTAGAAATTCAAAGACCAAATAGGAGGAAGTCATGTGAGAAAGGTTGACGTAAGAGTGAAATTATTTTAGTCCTAGGTCTGTGATGCTAAACAGCCAGCCATTCAGACTGAAGGGGTTCATCATAAGCATGTGAAAAGGAGAATCTTTTAAATATTTCTAATAAATAATCAAAAAATAACATATGAATCATTCCAGGCTGCATTTGAAAAGATATCTATGTTATTAAAAGTTGATCTCATTCAGAAAGATTTATCGCAGGACAGTGATGCAAGGGAATCCCTCAGGAGTGTAGTGAACATCAGAACTATTTGGAGAAAAGAAAGCATTCTACTGTAGTGATCAGAGAAAAAGGAGCTGCATTTCTGGTGAATAAAGAAGGCCAATGGCTCCAGCAGGGAGTGTGCGTGCACTCACACATGCTGGACTCAGTTTAGTCACAGGGTAATGATCAGCTCAGGCTCAGCGATGACTTTTGCATTGCTCACAGAAAAAGGAGGTGGAAAGTGTGCAGCTGGAGCACGGTTGCAAAAGTGTTCGATGTCCTCTCAGTACACAGAGTAACAGGTTCAGATGGCATGCTGAGTCACACGTTTTACAGGAAATCAGCAAGGAAATAAATGAACCTTTAACTGACATTTGTAGATCTTCACTGCAATAAGAGAACAGGGGGGTTATGGAGAGAAAAACAATGCTGTACTTTAAAAAAGTTGGATGCAACATATATTAAAAGTAAGGGAAAATAATTCAAAATCTTGATTTCTTCTGAGAAGTCTTTGAATGCTGCATGTGTTTGTGCCATAGAAGTGCTGTGACCAATGTCAGTAGCACAGAGTTCTGCACTGTTAATGTGCCTATTTGTATTTTCAATTGTAGAAACTAAGGCCCCCTACCTGTATTTTGTTGTCAGCATAGTTAGGCACACTGGTATTGTTTGGAAGGATTTCTTGAGTGAGTGCTTTGTTGTTCTTATTGCATACGTTTTCAAGTTCCTTCCCACCCACCAATCTGTTCCCATTGCTGTGCTATTCACATTTATGTATACAATCACGGGAAGAAATTTTATCCATCGTAATTAGGATGCTTATCCCATCAGACTGGGTGCTGCACAAATGTTTTGTAAGAAATAATCCCCACTCAGAATAAATTAAGTCTAGATACAGAACTGTGAGAAATTAATTTATCTTCCTAATTTCTGTAAAGCACAAATCTAAATGTTACTCTTGATAATGCCCAGATATTCTAAGTCCCAACCTATTCCTTTGCAAGAAGATTGATGCTTGTTTCAAGGCACTTCTTGGCAATAATATTGATAGCCTCTACTAATTTGTGTTGGTTTTGTTTTCTTTTGTTTTTTTTTTTCATTATTATTACTTTGCAGTGGTTGAAGGAGGAGAGTGTGGTATAAAAGGGCTTTTTTGGTTTTGTAAGTAACTTTTATTACACAATTGGAGTCTTATTTTGTAGTCACATTCTTAAAAGAAGGTGCAAAATAGTGAATGGAAGGTCCAAATCTAAATTAAATAAGCAAAGGTATACTGTAAGAAATTGTTAGGCAGAACACTAAGCATCACATAAATAATTTCTCAATTGAAGTCAGCTTATTAGAGAGTTTATATTAAAATAGAGAAGCAAAGCATAATCATGTGCTATTTACTCATTTTTAGCAGAAGTTTCTTTAAGCATGCTTTATTTCATAAGTACTTGGAAATGAGGTTTCACATCCTTTCCGAGTCTTTTGTAATACCAGCTCTCTTTGATATGCTTAAATATCCATCAGTCCCCTTTTCTAGCAGCAGTTTTGTCATTTTATGATTCAGAAAGTATTAGCACTACAGAATATATCTTCATGAAAAAAGATCATCTTCTGTTGGGGTGTAGTGGGTGGCAACAGTGCAAGTTCCTGCTCCTCTGTTCCCTCTTTCACCTTTGTCCATCACTGTTGCCACTGTGAGTCCACACACAGCTGGGCTTTTTTGGATGAGAACCAGCAATAAGCTCCATTACTTGGTTATTTTCTTTCACTGCTAGTGTTTGTATTTTTGTCTTAAGTTGTACATACAACTCTACTAAATATGTTGAGTATATTTTTGAGTAAGCTTAGAAGCTGGAAACAGGAAAAAAAAAAAACGTAGTGGAATTAGTTCCTTGTCAGCAGGTTCTCTGAGAACACAAAGGATGAGTGAGCATTCAAGAGTCCATTGCTTTTAGTGTTCCTCTCTACCTCATGTTGAATTTCCTCACTCTAATCTGGTATTTGTCAGCATGTATACAGAAGATAACGTCTTTGGTAGTTGTTATACCAAAGCCAGTAGTCACTCTCATGGGTCCTTGTGCCCAGACTGGTGAGTGTGCTGGTGGCTCTATGGGCACAAGAGAACTGGCTTTTACTTGATTACTACTGCCTATATACCTTGTTTTTAATCACTAGGTCTTCATGTGTTTTACCAACAAAGTTATCTCAAATTATGAAATTCAGACACTAGAAGCGGAAATTATTTTCTGAAGGTCACCCCAACAGTCAGTACAGCACCTGGAAGAGCCCAGGAGGAAATGGGTCTTTGTGTAATTCTGGTTTTGGTGTCTCTAGTGAATGAGATACTGAACCACACACTGAGTGAGTCACAATGATAGAATGAAATGTTAGACTGATCTATTTATTGCTCTGCAGCCTTCTTGTGCTGACAATAACACAGGCTATGTTGTATTTTTTAAAGTATGAAACTGTATAATTAAAGGACTGTTTCATAATGTATGTGACAGGTTCTCTGCAGGAGAGGGTGATGTTATTAAAATATTCATGTGGTCTGGTGTAGTTGTTCAGAAGATGTAAGCAAATCAATTCAAAATTTGTAAAACCAATACAAAAACTTAATTTAGTTTCAAGTACAAAAGTCAAATGCACTTGGTTTTTAAAAGCAAAAGCATAAATTATATATATTAGAAACTCACTAGCTTTCCTTCTTTTCATAACTTCCTGGAGAATTTATGGACAAGCACTAATCTCCCAAATTTAGATTCTGCAAAAAAAGTGCAGAAATCAGTGAGTTTCTTTTTCATATTGTTAATGTAGTCTAATGTAATTGTTTTATTTTTTTTTAAATGTCAGTGCAGGAAATAGACAAAAAATACAAGATAATCGCACAAGAACAACACAGATACATTTTTCTGAAAAGATAAATAAGAAATGTAAAATAAGAGGAATAAGCTAAAATAAGGCGAGAAATAAACCTAGAAGTTAAATTATTGTTTTAATAAAAAAAGGAAAAAACAGCTTCCATAAAAGCTTTTAATATGAAAAAAGCCAAAACAAAACGTGAGAGGATAGTTGGGAAACAACTGATGCATGAAGTTATGTCTAAGGCATCTAGAACACCAAAACTATTAAATAGCTCTTAAGCTATCCTCCTAGGAGATGATAGCCTTGTCAAAGTTAGATAGCTCTTCCCATTCATCTACTCAAAATCATTGTGAAATACTTGGATGGTATTGGGAATGGAGGACTGGAGGACTCTCATGTAGTGAATACAGTGTAGCTATTATTAAAATTTATTTGATGTTTTACATCACTGAATTTTAGATGAGTAGTCATTATAATCTTAGGAAGTAGTTCATTGAGTTTGTATACTGTTCTCTTTGAAGCAACTGGATAGACTTCTCTTGCTGCCCAAGAGTTTTATGATATGTAGAAATACTGTTAAGAAAGAAATTATGTACTTTAGAAAGTTATCCTGTTAAAAAATATTTTTGATATGACAAGTCCTACTCTCTTCTTTAGGTTTCAAGACTTATAAAAATTTATCACAAAACCCCACAGTATAATGAACCCCACAGTATAATTCAGGAAAATATAGAAAATAGTTTATATTGGATACTTGGGGTAGATGTCTTTCTAAGTGAACATACAGGGCCATTACGACTGACAGCAAATTTTGATGAATACTTTTTTAATTGCATGTTTTTAATACAAAGGAAATCATACAAGTGGTGTCAAGGAGTATTCTAGCAAGATGTTTCAGAAGAGTATTGCATAATTTGAGCACTTCAGGGTGGAAGTATTTAATCACACTTGCTGTTATGAAATATTTTGTTATTCAAGGCAGAACTATAGATATGAGTAAGTATGAACGGAATTATATTTAGATATGGATGATCAACTTAGAAGATTTTTAGTTTAATAATAGCTTGAAGAATGACATTTATTTACTTAGATGTGAGGTTAGAAGGGTACATTCTAGTTTTAGAGAAACCACAAATATATTTACATAGTTCAACATTTTTAATGTCCATGGTGGTGTGTTTGTTTTTTTGGTTTTTTTTTTGGCTTTCAGTAAAATTATCAGCCATATATGTCATAGGAAAGTGTTATTATCTACTTGGGAATATTTTTTATTAAAGAGTATGTAATCTCATAGAACTATATTTGACACAGTTTTCATCTAATTTCTGATTTTCTCACGAGAGAAAAAAGTGATTGATTCTGTAATGTTCTGCCTGCAGTTTTGTATTTTATACTTACAAGTGTTACTTCTCTTTTTCAATGTCCATTTCTTCTCATACAAATGATACTACTGATAAACTTATCTGTGTGTATAAAGTGGCTGAAGTGAGTTTATTGCCTCCTGACACCAGCTAAATGCTCAGGATGCAACCTGATGAAGTGTTGTCTTTGCAGTTCATGTGGCCATCAGAAATCAAAATAAAAACATATCTGTATGTCATAACATTATACCTTGTAATTGGTACCTCTTGTGCAATTCCTTCAGTGGGGATTTCCTTTCTTTCCTGTAAACTGAAATTTTTGTAAGCAGTGTTTAGACACATTCTTTTGTAAAACCGATCTTATCAGGATTATGCAGAGCTTCCCATTTTTCTACAGGGGTTAAGGGGTGCTCACCACAAATGGTATGAGTATTTCAACTGAAAAAATGAGATATTTTCAAAATGAGGGGTATTTTTTAGTCTTAATGTTTTAAATTTTTAAAATGGAACAAAAGCTATTGTATTTTTATGAAGACTGTATACTAAGTAGCATATGTGGACTTAGACAACTCTCTCTTAGGGATGTAAGGGATCCCTTGTTGGTTTATTATCCATTATTGCAATGGCTAATAAACAGGCTTGAGTATTTTGTAAGTTTTACTGGTGTTAGAAAATGATTCATTGAAATGTCACAGAAATAGCCTTATAAAACTTAAGAAATATGTCTCATTGTTATGCCTTACTCCTCCCTTCTTTTCCACCTACCAACCTTCTGCTAGCCCACTACCCCACTTCATATGTATTGTTGAGCCAGAACAAGGCAAAACTTGTGTACAAGACTTGCAAGATGAAAATTTTAAAACTTAAACTTAAGAAACAGAAGAACTGGTATTGCTTTTAATTGGGTGGTTTTGTTGTTGTTGTTGTGTTATTTTGTTGGGTTTTGTGGGTTTTTTATTGATTTTGATCTCAGATATATTAAGAGTAGAATTGGTTGAGAAAAAAAAAATCCATGTTTTTACTCTGACTCAGAATGAAAACTAGCAAACTTGACTTATTTTCATGCAGGAGGAGGGCGTGAGGGTGGTATATGTGTGTGAAAAGAAATGCCAGAAATGTTTGAATAATTGTATTCCATTCCAAGCAATAAAGCAGAATGGTGCACGTGAGTCTTTTTCACCTCTTGACAAGATACCTGCAAACCCACTGAGGGGTGGGGTCAAGAACTGTCAAAGAAATTTCTTTTCAATATGTTACTACAGGCAATTTAATTCAGATGGAACCATCCAGAAAAGATTGAAAGGGTAAATTTGTATCGAGCCTGAATGTTATCAGCTGATGTGGAACACTTGGGTATAAGATGTTCCCTGCAACTAAGAACTAACAGCAAAGCAACAGTTTATGTTTGTTTCCTGACCAGCCATTAGTGAGAGATTTTCCCAGTGCTGAGGTTCTGGAATTTCAAGTTTCATTTCATACTTAGGGAAAACATATTGTATTTGTAGAAAATCTTCTTTTGCAGCCTTGGGTATTTCTTCCTGCTACTCTTTCCAGATTCTGCTGGCGTTCTCCTGCCCAGCCTGTGCTTGTGCCTATCACTTCCACCTGTTCTGCAATCCAATTACTACAGTATTTTTCATCTTGCCATCCTAATTCTTGCCCAATCCATCTGCCATGTGCCACTTGACTTGTTACCCAAATCTGCTTCCCTTCCCCTTTCTTCTCCTATGCCTGGTTCCCTGTTTTCATTCACTCACAATATCTGCAGACTAAGTTCTAGGCTACCAGTTTCAGCATTTTTAGTCTCTCCACATAAAGCACTTCCCCCCTCTCCTTCATTGTTTTAGTAGGCTTTTTCTGTACCTTTTGTAACTCCACTTTGAGTTGCAAAAACCAGAACTGCACATAGTACCTAACTGGGGGACACCAGTGGTTGATGTACAGGCAGGAAGGTGCCCAGTGCCATGTTCCTAATGCCACTGCCAGAGATGCACATCAGCTTCTTGGCTTCCTAGTCCTGTGCAATGAGATGCCTCAGGACTGGTAGTGGCAACTCCAGAATCTCTTTCCTAGTTTGTAACTATGAGGTCTGAGTTCAGCACTGTGCAGGTATGGTTTAGATAACTTTTCCCTAGATTAATCACTGTACATTTGTCTGCATTGAAGCTCTTCTGCCACCTTTTTGACCCTTTACTTTTGTGAAGTCTTAATGTAGCTCCTCATTATCAGGACAGCACTTTGCTACCTGAGTTTAAAGGAATCTTCACACTTGGAGATGTCACCACCTTCACATTTCTCTGTGTCATTGCTGAAAATATTGACTAAAATTGGTTCCAACAAAGATCCCCAGAAGGGATCATGGATCTTACTGCTGATTCTTTTCCAATTTTCAGTACATTAAAGCATCTTTCCCTAATCCTACAGAAATATTTTTTAAAAATAATATTTGAAGTGGAAGCTCCTCCACCTCAGTTCCTGCTTGTGAGGAAATTCTTAGAAATATTAATTTCCTAAGTAATAATAATTTAGTAAGTAATAAAAATTTAGTAAGATAATTTAGTTAGTTATGAGTAAATTTTTTTAAAATTCTTGCTAAGCATTTAACATGTCCAGTTTGGAGTGGAGATGCTGAGTGTCAAACCCATGACATGATGGTGTCCCTTTCATTGCCAAATATCTGATATTGGGTATTTTTTTAATCATTATTTACAACACAGTTTTGCTAATTTTGTAATTTTTACTGTGGCATAATTTAATCTCAGAATAGATTTGTATTATTTTTGCTGGATCTGGTATCAAAACATACATACCAGTCAGGCAGCTGGCTCAGAAAATTCCTGTCTGGATCCCTACAATTTCACAGTATTGTATCTTCTGAAAATGACTCTAATACTGCCCATGATTTCTTCTGGTAAGTTCACACCACAAATTCACATTTTTAGTGTGAAGTTTAATTAATTCAGATGAAGCATCATTTTTGAAAATTATTCTGGTCTAAGGGAGGTACAGGAATCCTTACAAAGTCATATGTTACTTCTATAGTTTTAGAAAGGCAGAGAGTTTAGAGGGGCAGAGAGTAGTAGAGGGTGTTTGTATTTGCTGAAACTGTAGAAAAGTATCCTTTCACCATTGAGCAGGACAAATGAATTCACTTTTCTTGTCCTGCACTTAAAATTCTTCATGTATCTACCAGGTAAAATACATAGTGATTCTTCCCTCCTCTCATTTTCTCACTCTGCCCACCCTAGAACGTAATTCTCTGATATGATTTATGGTGGTGACTAACCAAAGGATCTAATCACAGCTGTACAAAACTGAGACTTGTTTAAATCAGGTTTTAACTTCTGTTTGGCCTCTTCTGGCAGGCCTCCACAAATGGCAGAGAGGTTGTTCCATGGCTTTACTGAGCTTTGCCAGGAACCATTGGCAGGATGCAGAAAGCAAATCCTCTGAGAGAAAATCATTAAGAGCAAACAATGCTAATTTGTGTTGTGAACAAAGATATTTAAAAGCTAGGAAGAAGTTCAAACATTTTAAACTGTGCTTTTAGAAATATGGCAGGAATACTTAACTTTCTTTGTAATTTTCCCTTGGACTTCAGGAATGATCTTGAGCCATCTGAGATCAGTAATTTGTGTTAATATGCTTTTGCATGCCAAAAATACTTAGGTAACTGTAACTGTTTGCTTTTAAAGATTTTGTTTTCACTAACACAAGTCTGCAGAAGGAGGCTGTGTAAATAATTGCATTAATATGTAGAATTTGTTGGAACAGTTTGTGTGAAGACAGGAAAATAACGCATGGCTAGATACTTTTGAGCTTGTGGATAACTAATGTTCTAATCTGAGTGCCAGCTTTACCATAAGGTTTCATTCAATGCATGAGGTAACCAGCAATACCATTTCTTAGAAGAGGTGCTGATTCACTCTTACTGCATTTACTGGCACAAACTGACCCAGTGTTTAGACACAGGAGTAGTTGTCCTGATTTCTTAACACAGAGGCACAAGTGAAAGAAATTCTGCATAAGAGCACCCTGTGAATGAGGACGTTTTTGTTCAGGTGCCTAAAAGTCAGTTTGTAAATGATGTGTTTGGCAAATTTCAAACTGTTGCTCTTCTTTTCTATAGGTTTTCTATTTATACACATTGTCTTCTGACTGTCATGAGTTTACATTCAAGAGTTGCTTGTTGAATAGTGGTGTAAGACAAGTATTCCCTCATTAAACTCAGAGTTCAACAAGCAAAACAAATTATTCTGTGACTTCTTTAGAAGTAAGGGACATAGTTGTAAAGGTATCCCTGATTTATTAGCATCACCATGTTTTAGGCAGACAAGGTGATTTCTCAAATTCATGTTTGCTGTTGAATTCTAGACAGCTTAAATATTTTACTATTTTATTCCTCATTTTGTAGGCTATTGTGCAAATCTGAGTTGTACATTCTGGCCTAAAAGTTGTATTTTAGCCCCTTCTATGTCCTTCTCACTGTTGAGATATGTGAAAGGGGGAGAATCATAGAATGGTTTGGGTTGGAAGCGACGTTAAAGACCATCTAGTTTCAACTCCACTGCCATGGGCAGGGACACCTTCTACTAGACCAGGTGCTCAAAGCCACATCCAACTTGGCCATGAACACTTGAAAAGGAGCATCCACAACTTTTCTGGGCAACCTGTTTCAGTGACTCATCACCCTCATGTTAAGCATTTCTTCATAACATCGATTTAAACCTACCTTCTTGCATTTTGAAGCCTTTACACCTTGTCCTGTCACTCCATGCCCTTGTAAAAATTCCCTCTCCAGCCCTTTTGTAGCCCCTTTAGTACTAGAAAGTGCTATAAAGTCACCCTTGACCTTTCTCTTCTTCAGGCTGAACAACCTTAAGTCTCTCAGCTTGTCTTCATGAGAGAGTTGTTCCAGTCTTCTGAGCATCTTTGTGACCTCCTCTGGACTTGCTCCAACAGTTCCATGTCCTTCCTATCTTAGGGGCCCCAGAGCTGGCACAGCACTCCCAGTGGGGTCTCACAGGGGCAGAGCAGAGGGGCAGAATCACCTCCCTCGACCTGATGCCCACAGTGTTTTATTTGCAGCCCAGAACATGTTTGGCTTTCTGGGCTGCAAGTGCACATGGCAGGGTCATGTTGAGCTTCACATCAACCAACATCCCCAAGTCTTTCCCAACAGGGCTGCTCTTAACCCACTCTCCACCCAGCCTGTATATGCTGAGATACATGACCAGGTGAAAAGTAGGAGGTTAGAAAAGCAAAGACACCTGTGTAATAAACTGCAAATACTAGTTGAAGCTGTGACTGGTTGAAGTCACTCACTGACAAAAGTCTAGTGACAGAATAAAATACATGTTTTGTCTCTATGACACAAAAATGTTAAATCAGCAGAATTCTGTAAATATAGTCTGGGAAAAGGTTGGTGTTGTTTTGGTCTTTGCAGGCTGCCTCTAAAGAAACTATCATTGCTTGCATACAAATGAGGTAGCCTAAAACAAGAATGGTTATTCAAGTTTTACTTAAATGACATATATTTTGAATGTATAAAACACAGATAAACTGAAAACCAAAAAAATCTTTTTAAATAAGTATGTTCCAGCATTTATAGCTGCAGAAAGGAGAAAATGTTGCTTGAATGAATTGGTCAACATGGTATAGTTCAGCTGTATTTTTTACGCAGTTAGTTTCTAAGCAAGTGTAGTTTTGTAGCTCTTATTTTCCCCCTTTGTTATATATTTTTTTTTTCATTGTAATGAGCACACAAGTCTACACTTCAAATGAGATTGCCATAGAATACACAAATCTGTGCTAAAAGATTAGTGGTTGTGGTCTGCAGCCAGGTATTGGCACTGGTACTGCTTTCAAGGTACTGAGGAACTGCATCTTACATTAGACAGCATGTGACTAGAAAAAACCCAGGAAGCAAAAGGAAAAGCTTAAACCTTTATCCCTCCCAGCTGAATGCCCTGCACTTGGAGCTGCAAAGTCATTCTCAAGGTTTTTGGCTCTTGTTTTCAATCCATTGCTTCAGCTGCACAGTGGTCCTGCTTCAGCAGATGTCAAAGTGTCTCTTTCCTTAGTAGGGCTGCAAACTATCCAGGAGTAGCTAAACTTTTTTCCTACTTCTTAGTTACTAAGAAAGGTTACTAAGTTACTAAGATAGATTGCTGCTATTGCTTTCTCTTTCTGGCATATTTTGAAAGAAACAATATTGTCTCCTGGTATTTTGAAAGAAAGAGTTTTGGACTCTAAAAAAGCCTTAGAACTCTTAACCTCTGATGGTAGGAGGCTTTTGCAGAAAAAAGCACCAAACTCCCAAATATAAGAGATCAAAAGTGCTGTTATCAACATGTGCTCTGTGAATCTTTAGCAGTTACAAGGTCCCTACAAACAGTTGTAGATCCCTTTGCTTAGCTGACTTTCCTGAGGCACTGTGTAAGACTTTCCAGCACCTGAATTAGTGCTCTCTGCCAACACAGTGGCTGGGCACCCTTGCTGGAATCACCCAAAAAAGAATCTCTTTCAGTTTTGCATAGCAGGTACTCAAGCGAGGCAGTAATAAAAACTTGCATAAAATACCAAAACTGATAAAGACATGCCATAATCTGGGTTAGTTTGTGTGTCCTTGTAGTACCAGTTCTGAGGCAGAGCTAAGTGTGGCCACAGGATTTGGTTATCTCAATCCATACTGATAATTGCTGTACATTTTCAATTAGCAAGTTGGACTATTATAATAATATAATAGGTTCTAATATAAGAACCTTCCTGACCATCCTATACTAAAATTTCTTTATCAGCTCTCCCAGCACTCATTTGCATGCTGGGAAAGGGAATCACAATGTCATTTGTGTCCTAAAAGAGAAAACCTCAGAAAACCCTCAGAGAACTACCTAATTCATGTAAACTGGACTGTGTGGCTGACTGGTGTGCCACTGCAGCAAATAGTAATTACAGGCATGCTCGAAGCAAGGCTTTCATAAAACTGAATGAAAAGCATGATTCATTTCCCAGGAAGACTGACCCACCCATTCAGCCATTGACATGTCTGTTGTCCTCTTTTGCTTCTTCTTTTTCTTAAGTTTCAAAGGGATATAACATGTCTGAAATAGAAGACCTGCCTGAACATATTCATCTTCTGTATTTAAATCAATTTGTAAAATAATGTTTTGATTATAAGGTTTCCCAATTTCTCAAGTGTTAATAACTCTGTGCATTTTCACCCATCTACTTGTGTACTAATGACAAGTAGTGCTCAGTGGATTAAATCTACTGTTAGCCTCTGATAAGAAAGTTTCCATCATTTCCAATCACACTGAATATAAGTTTATAATATTGTTAAGTACTCTACTTCAAAATAATTTACATATAACATTAAAAAGCTGTGTATTATCTCAAGACAGTTAATTACTTTTGGAAAGAAGTTTGTGATGTTGTACTTCTAGCTTAAGATTTCAGTTAGAGACTTGCTTTTACAATAGTATAATCCTTAACCCACTTTAAACATTCAAACATCCAATAACTAGATCTTTATAATGTTGCATATGAGAAAAGATGCCTGTGGCTACCTGTGCCAGACGTGTTTGCAGGATTAAAGTGAGAGTGCAGTAGGGTGGTGCTGATGCTACTGGTTTATACCAGTTTTTTTTATCCTTTTTTCAAGATTTTAGATCAGTGTAAGCAGGGTTCTAATTAAATTCTTTCAAATAAAATTTCCCCTGCATCTTCAAAAGCATTGTATTATTTTATATTTTTAATTGTATTTGACTTTTCATGCATGTATATGCTTTGTCTAAGTGTTACTTAAATTCTAAATTTCATATGTTCAATAGACTAGAAATTTTTTTCTCAAGGTTTTGGCCCTGACAGCAATATATGTAAAGAGGGATTTCCATCCTTCAGTGAGTTTAGGGACAACAAGATCTCTGTGAAACACAATTAGCAAGACTGCTGGTACTGCCCTTGTAGAGCTCACTTCATAGTCAGGATTGTAATACAGAGTAAAATTCCCAAGTTCTAAACTAAACCAAAATGAAAAGAACCCTCTCCATTTGTGATTCTCTTGGAGGAGGAGAAAGTATTTCATAAGGCCCTTGGAAATCCATGCTTGTCAAAAGTCAAAAGACATAAAAGTCATGTACATTCTTAGATCTATTGCTGGGTCAGTATGCAGACAGTAGAATGCATAACTTAGGTGGCAGCATATAACAGTGTACATGGTCAACACCGGTATCTCAAATGCAGCCTCAGTTTACCAAATGCAGCCAATCAAAAAACTGAATAGTCAAAGATGTATTCCTGTTTCCAGAGTGAACTTTACTCTTGTGGAGACCTGATTAATGTGCTTTGGAGACCTGTAATGAGGGAGAGCTTAATTTTTCAGATTTATCAGCTTGCAAAGGTTTTGGATGATCCCACATAAGCCTGTTCAGTCGGCATTCCAGAATGTGCAACCTGCGTGTTCAGCAGTGGTCGTGGTTTGTTTAAGCATGTAATTTAACCTTAAATGCCAATATTTTCAGAAATATTTTCCATTAACTGAAGAGATCCCCTCTTCTAGACAATTGAGCTTATTTGACAAGTTTCACTTTATATACTGCATGAGTTATTATTAATTCTGTGCATAGTGCCATAACAGCACTGCCTGTTTACTATATAAAGATGTGTTCCCTCCCCCAGAATCTTGCGATCCAAGATAAGTGAGAGGAGACAATGAGAAAGCCATGCTAGATGAGGAGGGTGTGGAGTAAAACAAGAGACAGATAAGATGACAAAAAAGAACCTGACAGATAGGCAGGAGCAGGCTCTGGGAGCACTTTGCCTGCGAGGACCTTCCGACTGCTGCTGCACCCAGCTGTGCTGGTGCTCCATGGCATCATCCACTTCCCTCTGCTGGGGCACTGCCAGCAGAGTACCTGAGTACCTTGGTACTCAGCCTCACTTGTTTACTCCAAAGTGTCCCTTTGCTTTTTCCCGTGCCACCCCTTCATGAGACACTCTCCAGCAGAAAGGGAGCCCTGTAAAATAAATTTGCCTTCCCTCAAACTCCCCCTTCAATGACTTCTGTTGTAGAAACACTAGTAATCTCTGAACCAGCGCTAAACTAACCCTAATAATATCTTTTTGCTGATTAAAAGAAACTAAAAATGCTCTGTTAGTAAAAGCTGTATGCCCAGCAAATCTGAAGAAATAAACATGCTGCTTGTACACAATCACTCTCACTCCACCATCTGTTTGCTTCCCATAACTATTGCTTTGTCTTTAGTAAAGTGTTTCTTGGCTTTTCTAGACAAAGTTGTTTTTAAACTTGCACAGCTTTGCAGCTGGACACACAAACTTATAGCAGTGAAAATTACAAAGAAGAAAAGTAGAAGGTGCTTTTGACAGAGAAGTAAGATTCTGTTCTAAACCTAAGTGAAACATATCCCAAAGGATACAGCAGATTGGAAAATAGCACTGAAGAGGTATAAGAAGACTGAAGGTTGAAAAGAAGAAATAAATTTTTCTTCTTTGGACAGAAATCTGGGGATAATGTACCCAGCAGCTCTTTTATGAAATCTCCAGCCATCAGCATGAGGCATAGTTTCCATTTCTCTCCACCAAGTAGCTTTCTGCATGAGGAAAACCGAGCAAAATTTATTGGCTTTAATCAGTGAGATTCCCATGAACACAGAGTTACCTGTGATCACAGAGAGCATATTAAGATTAGTGAGTTAAGGGAATGATTTGCTTCTCCTTTTGAAGAGCTCTTTGGACAGATCAACCTCTTTAGTCTTTTGCAGAAAAGTAGGCTGAAGCTTTCAAAGGAAAAAACAAGAATAGAAATACTAAGCTGTTGTTCTGTCTTTGACAAAATAATTCCACATCTAGGATTTAGCTAAATGTGCTGGGCTGTTACAAACTTGACTTGTTTTCTGCCTTTGCAATAATTTTATATATTTCATTGTTCTTGAGATGGCTGCAGTAGTTCTCCAGCAAGGTCCTGTCAGGGAAGGTGCTTAGAGACCTACGGATGCCAAAGCGAGGGAAAATACGGACAATCTAGATGTTCCAGAAAGCACTTGTGGACTGCTGCAGTGCATCTTAGGTGTTCCACAGGACCAGCAGGAGAGGTACTGAAGCAACCACATATACATGCAGAGTAAAT
The DNA here is from genome assembly GCF_031753505.1 of Anomalospiza imberbis. Classification (NCBI taxonomy): domain Eukaryota; kingdom Metazoa; phylum Chordata; class Aves; order Passeriformes; family Viduidae; genus Anomalospiza; species Anomalospiza imberbis. Next base: position 11,412,199 of record NC_089681.1, on the reverse strand, counting down.
AGTTTGCTCTGCCACTGCATTAGCAAGGAAACCACTTCAAACAACTCTCTCTACCTAGGGAAAAATGTAGTAATAATAAGCAATAGCAGAAGTCTCCACTCCTTGCCCCACAGGTTGTCTACTAATCCTTAGGAGCCTTTGCACTCTGCAGGCTTCCTTTTTCTATCCTCATTTGTCACTGCAAAAATATTTGTATGGGTCACAGGCATACTGCAATTTAAAAAAAATTATTAGAGAAAAAATGTTCACCAATGAATCCCTGTATATATGTAAAATAAACAACAAACGATGTATGTTCTCTGAGGAAAACAGAAACTTGTTAAAGAAGCCAGAAATCCTTCCTGCTTCTGAGTTGCTAGAAGCCCATTGTGCTGATGCTTCTGAAAGGGAACTGAATGCACTTGCGAGGGCTTTCTTTTCTTTCATTTAAAAAACATTCTCTGGTTTGAGATCTCCCCATAGCTAATTAAAACAAGAACACAGGGCGACATTAGTTATGCACCTGAGTGGGAGTCAGAAGATGTGAGTTCAGTTCCCAGCCCTGCCACTGACTTCCTGGGTGACCTTGGGTAAGCCTCTTGATGTTGATTTTCAAAAGAACTCTGGGGCCAAATTTTCATATTGAAGTTTGGTTTTCAAAGGAGCTCAGTATCTACTGATTTCCATGATGTTGATTATGGCCAGAATTTCAAGCAAGCTCAGCAAGAAATAGGTTGAGCTCATTTGAAAATCAGGCTCTTAATCTTTTTCTGCCTCAGTTTCCCATCTCTGACAGTGCTGGTAAAATATTTCCCTTGTCTGTCCTGATTATTTAGACTGTAGCTCTGCAATGCCAGAATTGTCTTTTCATGAATGTGTATAGTGTCTTGTACAATCTTGTTTAATCTCTATTATGGTTTTTAGGCATTACTGTAATGATTGTTACACCAGTGTTCTGTTTTAGCAAAGAAAGAAACTAATCAGAAGAAAGCCTAATTACTGTGTTTCTTCTTGGATCTGGGTGAAGATCTATACTGATTTCTTTAGTTTACTTGGGAGGATGTAATGTGGCAAACACCAAAAGCTGTATTTAAGATCAGTATATGTAGGTTAGCTGACTTCTCTCATCCAGCAGGGACAGTTGATGTATCAGAGCAGCCGGTTAGGTTGGTTTGGCGTGATTTGATTTGTCAATAAACTTATTGACTGTCTCCTACTACCTTGTTATCCTTCAGCTACTTACAGTCCAGTTGTTCAATAATTTGCTGAAGATTTGCAGGCACTGAGTGGTGTGAATTTCCATACACCTTCCTGCCTCTCTGGTTAATAATGTGATTCTGTTTGTAGTTCCTACTGCACCAGCTCTGTTTGCACTTTTCCCACACTGCGTTCATGCTCTTGCAACATCTCAGAGCAACATAACATTCTCTGTTGGCAAAGGCATAGAGTGCTTCTTCACTTCATAAGTGCTGTTTGCTTCCTGGGACCTACTACAACCCATTCCTGAAATTCCAGATCAGCATTGTCAGTGATAATCCAGCTCCTGGTTTCAAGCTCTGTGCTGTACAAGCCAGAGGCCAAATGTAGTAACCCAGGAATGTGTGATTGCAAAGACTGTCACTTCCCAAGGAACTCTGCTTACTGCTAAATGACTGCCCTTTCCACATACCTGTGGGTGTCACTAATATGGTGACTCTTCCCTGCTAGGTTTGTCATATATGGGTGGCCAGCACCTCAAGCAGCTGAAAGTTTGGAAGTGATCATTTCCTATGTTTACAAAACCAGCATGCACTTGCTGCTGTTTTCCAGATTCCCCTGTACTCCCTGGCTAGAAATAGTTATTCAAGTATGTGCCCTCTGAAGAGTCCTTTTGATACTTTATGTTTTCCTTTATGTGAAATGCAATGCTATACCTCGATTAACTCTGCAATGAAAAATCTAGAAGGACACTTGTAGGAAGTGTATGATCCTGGCTGTTTTTCAGTTAAAGTTGAGTGTGTTTTGTCATGGGGAGAGCTTAACTGTGCCATTTGTCTGTGACTAGAATTTTCTATTGTTCCATTTTTTTAAAGGAGAGACTCCCTTTTTTATCTTTACTAAAAGTGCCTTTCGTTTTCTTGATCTAACAAATAATGTTCTAAATTGTGTTACATGTTCTAGTGTTGGCATGCATGCCATGCCAAGGTGGTATTTGATTTCAAAGAGCTGTTATCTGCCAGGACTGGTATCTGTAAATAAAACCTTGGAATCAGGGAAATACTATACATGGTTTGGGTTTAAGAGACCTTTAGAGATCATCTAGTTCCAACCCCTCTCCCATAACATATTCCACAAAATCAGGCTGCTCAAAGACCCGTCCAGCACTTTCAGGCTTGGGGCGTCCACGACTTCTTCTGTTCCAGTGTGTCACCACACTCATAGTAAAGAATGTCTTCCTCACACCCAGTTTAATCTGTCCTCTTGCAGTTTAAAAGCTCTGCTCCTTGTCCTGTTGCTGCAGGCCCTGGTAAAAGTCTCTCTCCAACTTTCTTCCGATCCCCTTTTATATATTGATTTAGTCCTTCAAAGTTTTCAATTCCTTCCAGTTACTGAACTCAGCTTTCCCATATTTTTACTAGCTCTATACAATTATGTAGACAAGGAGGAATCTTAAACTACCTTTACAAACCAGAAAGTCCCAGTAACACTGAGCTAACCTAAATTCTGGGTTGTAAGGCTGTGCTTGATTTCTGATGTGAAAGAAGCACTGACAAAAAGGTGATTCCTTAGGGTAGCTCTTCTGTATTCAGTTTTGGTTTCCTTCTGTAATAAGTGCAGTTTGATTGTTTCACTTATATTAAACTGTTTATTTTGAGATACAAACCCTTGATCTTCCTCAGCATCAGGTAAGGATTGTATGTGTTTCTACATGGGCTGAAGTGCCAACCAAAGAGTGGAAGGGAAGTTAATAGTTCTTAAGAGTTAAACTATAATGTTATTCCATTCTGGTAATAAGACTAAAATAACGAGTGTAATGTTAACTCCTTTGCTAGAAAGATGAAGACTGTGCAGGATGCCCTGTGCATTTAGCTGTGTGCTTGTTACCCCTATTACAAAGCACCAGTGACACTGCAACTGCTGTCCCATCAATTCAACATTAGATTCCCTTGTTCTGCTTGTCCTGCTCTGCCATTCTTGTTTCTGCTGCTGTGTGCATCTGTGCTGAGACTGTTCAAGTCTTTTCTCTGTCCCAATTCACTTCTCTATTAAAGCTGATCTGGAGAAGAAAGTGTAGGCATAGAGAGATCTTGAGAGTTTAAAAGACTCTGCCTAGTGTTGGACCTTAGTTAAGCCCCTCACAATCATCCCAGCATGTTTGCCATAAAGCACAGTCATTTCCAGATTGTCTGTTATCTGCACCACGCAGAATCTCAAGGTGAAGTCAGAAGTGCACGTTTTGTGATATAAATGACAGTGATAGATTGATAAGAGTTTTCTGATGCATGTAGCATTAAAGAAGATGCACACTGCCAGTTACACTCCTGGCGCATGAGAATAAATATCAATCAGACTTAAAATTAACTACTAATTACCATCAGAAGCTACTAGGCTTCTGCAGTTATAATCCATGAGTATTTATAGCTCAGGGCTCTAGCATTAGACTTTTTTCTACTGACTGCCACTCAAGAAACCTAACTTACATCACAGGACAGTTTGAGAAAAATAATCTCAAACTAATGACAACATTATGTTTGGCTGCACAAGGCCACCATGACATTGTTTTGGAAGATGCTCTATATTCTGGGATTAGGACCATTTTTTGTTTCTTTTAGGGAACATATACTGAGGATTATTACAGTGAAGATGTGCTCAGTGTGCACAGCATACAGAGACGTGCAAAATTTCTTCATACACACACAGGAAATATGTCACCCTACTTTAATCTAAATGGAAACCATGCAGTTTTATGATTGAGCAATGGCCAGTTGCTGTAAGTCTCTCTTAAACCCCCCCCTAAAAAACAATTCAGTTTTATTTCTTATTTTGTTTTGATATGAATTATTATTTCTTCTTTTTTTTCATGTAGCTTATCAAAGATGTATTATTTTATAAATATGACTTACTAGAAAATTACCATGTGTTCTCCAGTGCAAGTGTTGGTGTTCTTAGAATAAACAACCACATATTGTGCAATTACTAGAACATACTGGTTTTTTTTCTGTGTTGTAGTTTTTGCTTTTAAGGTGGAACTGATGCATTCACTAAGTATGTATTTGGAAATTGTTTGTAGCCTTAGTTACTCAGGGGCAAGAAAGTGTGGTCTAATGGGAAAGACAATGGTCTAACACACAGGGTGCTGGTGGTTCTGGATGTATTCCTGCCCTGTGTCTCAGTTTTCCACCAATGAAATGGTCACAATCATATAATTGACCTCTTTCTATAGTGCTTCTGTTCAAGAGAAGCAGAAGGGTGTTAGTACTTCTAGAAATGTTGTTGCTTAAGAAAAATTGCTCTTCTAAAGAGATTGTCAGGACTGTGGGCTGGTAACCAAGGCAGGAGCAGAGCAGGAGATGCAGCCCCAAACAAGTACCCAGCCAGTGTCTGAAGCACTGACAGGCTATCCCAGAGGTATCCCAGGCACTGCAAAGCTGCAGAATTCAGAACAACTGGAATGGTAAAGTTTATATGCAAAATACAGAAAAAATATTTCTATTAAAAAACTTGGGATATTAACACAACTTCTCTTTTTATACATCCTAATCATAAAGCTCAAAAGGTTATGTGGATATATATAGTGCTTCACTACACATTGAATTATATTCACTTGATGTTATGTTTTAAAATTAAGTAAACTCATTCTGAAAGTAGGTAAGAATTTTAGAAAGCATTGTGAAGTATTGAAATGCATCACTAAGAAGAAAATTGCAAATGCTCTCTTCATTAAGACTAATTCAAAATAAAATATAGCACCTAAAAATTTCTTTCAAGTGTTTCAACATTTAGGGGGTGGAAAAAGGGGTATGTTTTTCCCACCATTTTGTTTTCACATTTTCATATTTGTACTCATGTCTTTATTCAAGAGCAATATTTTACATCAGTCTTCTGGCAAAGAAAAGCACATCTGATCCCCACTCCTTTCTTTGGGTGAAAGGGGTAGTGGAGCTGGTTTTCTGTACTATAAATCTGCCCATTCTCAAAGGTGACAGATTGCTCTTTCCTGTGCTTTCTCTGCATTTTCAGAGCTGCTGAGCCTGTATCATTCTTGCCAGTCACAAAATCAACAGGTTAGTGTTCAGGGATTAGAGTTTCATCCCTCTCACGGTATAGCTTATAAATATTCCTGCCTGTGCCCCCAACACGTGACAAACTCCATGTGTCTGTATTCACAACTCTCCTGGCACCAGGGCACAGTATTCTAAGGTGTTTTCAGAGAGTTTCTTGGAATAGGAAAACAGTGAAGTCTTTGTCAAAATGTCTTGTTAGGAGAATGTGAAGAGACAGATTGAAATGGTAATCTGAGTGATAATTTTCATGGGGTATGATCATCTGGTGTAGCTGGGGGGTTTTCTGCTCACTGGTTCCATAGCAGCCTGTTGGATGGACTGCTAGGGACCACTGCTACCGGGTCTGCTTGCCCCATCACTGCTCTTTTCCTTTTCTGTCCGTTATCCTGGAGCAGTTCTGTTCAGGAGCATATTCTAGCAGAAGCTTGTTCCACCTGAAAAGCCCTCACCAGTTCACCTTTTTAGAAATGAATGTCTACAAGAACGCACAAATGACATACTGAAATAGGCAAAGTGACTCCCAGCCACAGGGGTTACAAGATACATGATGTTACCTTTTGTTAACAGATGACATAGACATGATTTTTGTTTGTAGAGAATACTTGCAATGGACTGTTCTGAGAAAATATGAGGTAACTTTACAGAATAGGCCATCCAGGGACTGCTAGGGACTTCTGCAAAAATGGGTGGGCTTCCCCTCTGGTGTCGATACCAGCAGCTGTCCTCTCCAGCCCAGGATTAATAGTGCCTTCCTCAAGTCCAGTGTGGAAGTGGATTAGGCTAAACAGCCAAAAGGCACTCCTAGTGCAGAATAGGAGTGTCCGCACACTGAGTTAGTGCCAAGTAGTTAATGCATTCTGTATTCACACCCTCGCTTATTTTGCAACAACTTCCCTGTGTAGGCAAGCCCTACATGTTCATGTCATTTGATGGTTAGCATTGCATCAGTGACATTCCAGATTCTGACCACATTGTTAGTAATGGAAAGTGGTTCATCTTCTAATGAAATGGTAGGCTTTTTTTTTTTTCCTGGTTGCATCTTTTGCAACTTTTTCTTTCATGTGCCTGGAGTGAATTTCTTCATTTTTAAAATGTGTGTGATATTCTTCTCATCTCTGATACATGAAATTATGCTCTCTAAGCATGGCAATTGCCTTTATACATTATACTGCATGAAGCAGTGATTGCTCAGCCTTTTTTCTTCTGAAGAGCACGAGAAAGCCCAAGTAATAAAAATGTTATTTATATATACTTACAATTTAGTAGCTTGCGTCTGATATATTTTTTCCTCATAAGATATTCCAGTTTTCATGTTTCGCTCATACTGTGGCATCCTTAATACTTGTGCTCCATTGTCACATGCCTGGCATGCATTCATGTAGACCTAGAGTTTCCTGGTCATTTAAACAGTCTGTTTATCAGTTTGGTTTGTTTTCAGCGAGTCTCTGGTACTTAACCTGCTTCTTAAGTTTACATGTCATCGTGGGTGATGGTAGTTAAGATGGAAAAAATACGACCACCTTAGGTTTTCCAGAAACAGTAGCTCCTCTGAGCTTACTGGTGAGCCTTCATGGCATCTTTTAGGTAATCTTCCTCTCCCCCAGAAGCTGCTTCAGATCGAGTCCAAGCAGCAGCAATGAGGAAAGTGCAGTTCAAAATGTCGTCTGAGGACTTTGAAGTGTGGATTTCTCATGTTTTTTTGCAATAACAGAAGGAGCAAGAAAGCTGCCTCTGTTTGCTTACCAAATTGTTTGAGTTGTGTGGTTTATAATCAAAGATATCCTTTCTGTTCTACAGAAACAGTTCCCACTGAATTTCAGTGGGAACAGTCTGAATTTCCCAAAATCTAAAGGCAAAGTTGGTCTCTTCTCACTTTGATTAGTGTGTGAGTTGGAGGTTTCACAAGGTTTTCTGAAGTTCTTGTTGTTTTTTCTTTCCCTAGGAAAAATGTGTAGTCACATTTTATTATTAATATATTAAACAGCAAATTGCATCTAGCTGCAAGTGTCTTTCAATCTCCTTCATTTGCATTATTTCTGTAAGAATTGTCCAATAACATTTCCATCAAATCACAGTTTCTCTTCATTTAAAGGCCATTCTGGAAAACTGGTATCAAGCAGCTCTACTCAGTAGTGAATGGGTAAAATGGGAACAGTATTTCCATTTAGAATAGTGTATTTTAAAAGACCTGTAGCTTAGTGGGACAAAATACTGTAAACTATACAAGTGCTGTGAATTTGATGGCATTAAAGGAGTTTTTAGAGGATTGATGTTTAGTGCAAGACATGACCCTTTCCTTCCTCACTGTTATATAAAGGAACTAAAAATTTGCTAATACATTAATCTAATTTGTATTTCACCCTCCAGGAAAATAAGAATGGCTTATATTTACAGGATTATAATTTTATTTTGGATTGACCAAATGCCCTTTTATGTGCTTTTTACACAAGTATCTGTCAAACAGGGCACATACCAAGTACTTGGCAGTAAATTGCCAGCAAGTTGCTTGGCCTGGGCAGGAGCAAGTAGATTTGCAATTGCAATCTGGAGCAACATGTTAGAGGCCACCTTCCTTAGATCAACTTTGTATTGCAACACCAGCAAGTAATCAAAATGTAATGTACTTTAATGCAAAGCCTAGTTTGGCTTGGTTGGCAAATTAAACTATCGCATGCCTCTGGCAAAAAGCACAAAGCCTTTGAACTGTTTGACTGCAGCTGTAGCTTGCACACCTTATTTTCCCTCTTAAAAATCAAATTAAACTGTAACCTGCAGCCTCTGCAGTAATTTTAAAGGAAAATTAAACCGTTGCTAACCTTCCTAGCAAAGATAACTGTCTCCAATCAAGCTGAAAGGTCCAGGACAAAATTCCCCTCTCCAAGTTTAGACAAATTCATTGAAGGAAAACTCCAGGGCTTATTAAGGATGAAGATATTACCTCTGACTCAGGAAGTCCTTGGCCACAAATTGCTAGAGACTGGGAGAGTTTGCCAGGAAGGTATTACTCTCTGCTTCCCCTCTTCTTTCACTCCTACAGCATTTACTGCAGATCCATCCCTAGGGAAGGACCCTGGACAGTTGTTTTGGTCTGCTTCTCTGGACTGAAGGCTAACTCAGGTTCAGAGCAGTGATGGGCATGCTGACCCACTTCCAAGCATTACCTGGTGTTTTCAGCAGTGTCAGGTCCTTCCTTCAGACTTGGCCCTGGCCTTTCCTCACCCCAGATGCCTTCTGACTCCTAGAGCACAACTCTTGGATGTGACAAAGTCCTTCACCTCCCCCACCTTTCATTATTTTCTGTGCCCTGCTGGCAGGAGCACTTGGCATCTGACTTGTCCTCATAACATTCATGTTTTTCTTGGAGCTCTCAGAGATAGGATTTTTCCCAGCCTGGATGAGTTGCTGTTATTTCTATGGAGTCAGCAGTACAATAGACCCTCTTGGGAGCCAAGACCTTGTCTGTCTGGTGGCTCAGGCTTACAAAGACTCAACCCAACATGCTTAACATTACCCTTTGATTCTCAGGATTACTGTCTGAGTGTGGCAGGTGAGAAGGCAGAACAGCCCAGGACAAAAGGAAAGAAATCAATTGAGTTTACATTGCAACATGTACTCACTGAGAACCAGGTTAGAGAAACAGAAATTGGGGAAAGGGCATTGCTGACACTGGGAGCAGTGAGCAGACAGAAATCTCTTGGTCATAGAAATAACAATGACAGTGGAGAGGATTTTTCCTCTCATGTTTTTTAACATGTATATTATCTATGCTTAGTAAAATTCACAATCCAGCAGTTAATGTCTCTGCACTATGGTTTTCCTATTTTTAAAAGTTGGCTTAAAAGTTCTGAGTATCTTTCAGCAGAGTATGTAAAAGCTGAGCAAAGGCATGTTAGTCACAATATTATCAAGAGATGAAAGTGATAGAGATATAAATTAATACCAGCTTTTAATTAAAATTGAATAAGTAAAAAAAAAAATGTTGGCAGTTGCAAAATTCATTATGATATGTTACCAAAAATAGATACATTTATAAGAATGCAGCTTTATTACAACAGCTGTAAACATCATTGCTGAGATAGTGAGATAGAAAATGTGTTACTAATACTCGTAACACGTTTCAGTTGACTGGAATGGAAAACTAGAAACTGCTAAGGCACTTAATATGTGATTTCTCAGACTACCAAAATAGATGTATGCACTTCTGTTACTTAAGGCAACATGTGAATTTTGGGAACAATAACTTAGTGTTTTCTGCATCTGGTTTTAATTTGCAAGGAAAACTCAATTTTATAAAAATATAACCTGACTTAGCTGAAATATGTATGATCCAGTGTTTTTATTTCTTTCTGTAGAATAGTCAGACTTGCAATTTAGATCCTCCAAATTTTCATACATTTCATTTGGTAAAAAAAAAATCCCTTTCACCTTAATGAAAACATCTTCCAGTATGAGGCTACAGATATATATCTACAGTTTAGAGCATCTTTCTGACCTGCTTAGGATGTGTGTGTGTCTTGTGTAATGTCTGCAGAATTTACTGTCACTGAAAAAAAGTGATTTTCCTCTCTTCTTCTGTAATGTAGAACATCAAGCAATAACAACAAATCTGTGGGTGGTTTATCTGATTTATGATAATTTGCTATTGACATGCTTGAGGTATTACTTGCATCATCCCAGTCTTGCATATTTGTTTTTAAAAATATTAGCTGCTTATGAAAAGGAAGTATTATAAATAATAATTCATTTGGGCTGTGATCACCTCTTGAAGCCAGGGCCCCACTCTGATAGGCTGTATACAAAATTTTTGCAAATGAAGTGCAACCTGAAGTGTTTAAGATAAGATTGCAGCAAGAGGACAGTTTGAATCCAAGAAAATTAATATACACCACCTACAAGGATTAGGTTTCAAGTAATGAAATTTCAACCATTAAACGTGAGGCATCTGAATCACCTCCAAAGCCAGTATGGGAAGAAGTTACCCCAGCCTGGGATTTAGCTCACATAATTTAGAGACCTGAGGCCTTCAGGGGAGGCTCAAGCACCAGTACCCAAACTTGAGCTCTTATTTTTGAACTTGGATGCTTCACTACAGTCTCCTAAACTCTTGTGTGTGTATCTAAGTGAGCATACACAGAAGTGATGAGGGAAGTGGTGACTCTTCAGCAAAGTCAGGAGGTGCTCCAAAGGTGAATGCTCTTCCAGAAAAAGCTACTTGCATGCCAATCTTATAGTCTTGGGTTTTAGAAGTAAAGTCACAGGTACAAGCCCCATATTTTAAAAAGTTACCCACCTTCCTTGGCACCTACTTATTGATTTTTTTTAAAATCATCTTTTGTAAACAATTCCCTGTCCTAGATCTTGCTATTACTGATGATTTTTAATGCCACTGACTGATGTGATGCCCTGGTACATTGGAATTACATGCCAAGTTCATGGGTTGAAACAAAGTACAATATAAAAAAATGTGATATTTTCCACAGGAAATATTAGAGCTGCGGTATGTCAAAATTTGCAGATACATTAATTTAAGGACAATCTGATTCTCTTGTTCTTTGTTGGCATTGCTTGTATTAAAAAAAATCATTATGATATTGAAGTAAAACAGTCCATGCCAAAGCTGCCACCTGCCAATAACTCCAATATTGCTTAACCTTGCTGTCTTAGTGGGATTTCACCCACAGCTTGGTATTTCAAAAGCTTAATTAAAAAAAAAAAAAACAAACTTTTTCCATGCAAAAGTTGTACTTTCTTCAAATACTATGTCCTTATGATAGACTAAATCATATATATGAGGAATTTAAGAATAATACGTCACAGAGTTTTTTTCAGAAAACTGGTGACTAACACAAGTGCATTTCTGGTGTCCATACCATTGCATTGGTATTTATAGTTAAATTGTGCCTACTTTTTCCTTCTGATTTACAAGTGTTTACCTTTGATAGGTGGTCACTATCTGATGAAGGTATTTTAATATTCTTGGAGATTAAAGCCTTGAAACTATGATTGACATTGGACATTTGGGCTCCTTTTCCCCCAGAATCCACACCCTGTTTATTGCATGAGACCTTAGTAGCAGACACAGAAATATCCTGGTTGAATGCCTGAGTATTCCCGTGGTATTCACAGGAGTAGAATCATAAGATGGTTTGGGTTGGAAGGGACCTTAAAGGTCATCTAGTTGCAACCCCAATACCTGGGGTTAGAGCACCTGGGTCAGAAAGATTCCTAAATGCTTGGAATATTGAAATGGAAAGAAAGGCAAGCTCTGTTAAGGAGGAAGGTCTGGAAATAGGCCTAGCATACCAAGAGGTGCTGTGGTGAAGTGATGGCTTCACTGCCAATCAATGCCAAGAGTCCCCCAGCCGGAGCTGTGCTGGCTCACAGGGCAGCGAGCTCAGCCTAAGCTGGGTGTGAGAGGTTTGGGTTGCTCCATGGGTGATGTCTGCTGGTATCATCCGGAAGGTGATGGTATCACACAGGCATGCAGGACTGACCATAAGTTAGGAAACACTGGTCCTTAATAGATGTGGAAGACTGAATTCCAGGGAGGCAAAGATTGTCTGATAGCGTGCAACAGCAGCACAGGGAACCCCGGCTGAGACACTGTAGAAGGCACATCATGAATTCTAAACTCTCTGTGTTCACTTGTGTTTCTCACTCCTCCCTTGGAGTCCAGGTTGTGCAGCTAGAAAGAAAAATGTTCTCTTTGCTTGGGACACCTTGAGGTCTGTACCCCAGGGCCCTTCTTTGCCTCTGCAAAGGCATTGCAGAAGTACCCCAAAGGAATGGAAAGCTATGGCAGGTGTTAAGTTTGCTGTCATTACCAGATAAGATTCAAAGATAAACAAATGCATTCAACTAAAAGCCTAGATTTGCAATAACAGAGGAGAGCTAGAAGATAAAACAACACGTATGCAATTCATTAAGGCTATACTTAGCTCTCTCTCTCCCTAAATATATATAAATATAAATAAATAAATAAATAAATAAATATGCACATATTTGTCTCTTCCTTAACTGCTCCCGTGTCTTAGCTTTGACTTTGGCTGACTAACTTCTGCATGGAACACTAGTTGGTATGCCCCTGGGTGCACAGAGTTGCTTATACCTTGATTTCTTCTTCTGGTAAAGCTGGGGACCTGCAGCTCCTCCAGCTCTAGATGGATTTATTCTCATTTGTCTGCCCTTCATTCCCTGGCATTGGGCCACTAGGTATTTTCAGGGAATTGTCAGAAATTTTGTTCTGTCCCTTCTCTTTAAGGTTACTACAATAACTTTTCTGTTGTACGTGACACTTTTTGGCTTTTGTTTTTCACTAATTATAGTCTTATCAAAATACAACAGCATCACTTTATAAATGATGCATTATGATAAACAGTACAAATTCCTTTTAAAGTGTGTACAGTATATACAGTTTATACAGCAAGCCCATTTATGACACTCAAACTGATATTGAGGGTAGGACTGCCAGATCTGCTTCACCTCATCTTTTGTTAGCTTCTGGGGACTCATCTCTGTGTAACTGGGTGTTGGTGAACTTGAATAGTGAATACCAAAGGTTTTGCATATCTTCAGGCCGGCCTGCTCTCCTTCCCAGCCTTTCTTTCTGGCATTGCCTCTAAATAGCCACACACACACACACACACACACACACACAAAGTGGTTACAATATAAAAATCCACATTTTCTAAAAGACATTCTTGTACAGTATTTTTTGCAGTGTCTTGTTCATGGAGTGGTACAAAACATGCTGTGGTATTTTAGATATCACTGTGAGATAGTGCTTGGCAAATGTTGGATTTTATCAGCTTATTTTAAGTATTGGCAATCTACATTAAATAAGAAACATTTTTTTCTATTTTTCCCATTCTACTTTCTTATAAATCAGATTGTGGTAATGACACCATTGAACAAATTGATGAAGATATAGCTGTGACTCGGAGTCAGATGAACTTTATTTGTCCCATTACACAGGTATGTATCACTGCCACAGTAACTGACAGGGAAATAGTTATTTAATATTCTTCATTGGTTTGTTTATTACAAATCTGCAGTACCTGTTAAACAACATTATATTTAACAACAAAATAGTATAAATTTTAAGCATTTTCAGAAAAGAGGAATACTGCTTGGGAAGAAAACCCATGTAAGTAGGAATGTAGTGTACCAAGCAGGACCTCATCCCGTAATTTGACTGGAATGCCATGTATGAGTGGCAAACACACTTCCTGCTGTTTCACTTAAAATCTCAGAAGCATTTTCCTGGGCATTATCAGTTTCTTTAAATCAGTCCTTACTGATTACAGGTGACAATGAAGAGGCCAGTGCGGAACAAAGTCTGTGGACATATTTATGAAGAAGATGCCATTCTAGAAATTATCCAGACTCAAAAGCAGAAAAAGAAGAAAGTCCGGTAAGCTAAAAAGAATGTGTGGAAAAGCTATTTGCTTTGCTGTGTAAGTGGAATTTTACTCCACTTGCTCTAGGAAATGTATTTGGATTGGAAAGGCTGCAAGAAGTAAAATTCAGCACCTGCCCAAGTCACAGCCTCCTCATTAGCACTAGGCACGTGAAGGTGCTTTTCTTTTTAATGAAAACAATGTGTAAGGAAATACTCAGGAATTGCGTGGGGAAGTTACAGCTACTTGTAGCTGCACAACAGAAGTAAAGAGATTTCTATAGCCATGACCAACTAAGAGAGACCTCAGTTTCCTAAAATTTAGTTGCTGATTAGTTCCCACTGCTTATGTAGCAAGCCTTGAAGTAAATGAAACAAAATTTCTTCCATGCACCTTCTTTTGCAGTTATATTCCAATGCAGCTCAAAATATTAAAACAACAGAGTTTGCTCTGCCCAGTCTGACCAACCTACTGTAATTTTAAACTTTCTCATGAAATTGCAGTTACTTTGAAAACTGCTGTGGTGGGAAGACAGGCCAGCTGTTGCAGCAGGTTCCCTGTTTCAGTATCCCAGTCTCACGGCGTGGCTGCTGGGCTGTGCTCCTGCCAGGGATACTCCTGTGGGAGCAGGTGTCCTGGCAGAGCAGGGCAGGATGCTCGCTATCCTGACTCTGGAGTGGGAGCTGTTGCTCACTCTGCAGACACAGAGTGACTGTTTCCTCACAAGTACTTCCCAGTTTGAATCCACAGGATGCCTTCAGTGCCCTTGGCAGTGCAGTGCCTGCCTGCCAGCCCTTCAGCTGACGTACACACAGCCCCGTGCTGACAGACTTGTCACACACTCCTTGAGGCAACTCTTACGTCTCTTGGTTTGCTCACTATTTTCCACTGCCTGGAAGGACATACTAAGACTTTATGCTTACAGGAAATGTGGGAAGCTTTCAGAGCACTTGTTATTCATTAATCTGGCAAGCTATTGCTGTATTAAGGTGATAAATGGGAAAACTGAGGCACAGAGCAATTAAATGACTGATCTATGACAAACACAGTAACCTGTGGACGAATCTGGAGTAAAAGTTATGAGTACTGAGTGTAAATAAGTTCAGTACCTCAGACAAAAGTTACTCTAAGAGAGGAAAAAATCAGGAGAAGTGCTACTTCTTACTACAGATACCACCTGTGTATGTTTGGGCCCCCACTAAAGGAAAATGACCTTTGGTCCCTGAATATCTTTTACCCTGCTGTCTTTATCTGGCTGTTTCAAGTAGTTGTAAGACATTTTGTACTTGATTATCATCTAGAGGCTGTTAATTTGGCCCCATTTCTCCTTTCTGAGCTTTCACAGCTCATAAAAAGTCAACACCAACTAGATAGTTCACTGATTCACCAGTCAGTCGTGGCAAGATTCATTCCCTTTTGTTTCCCCAGAAAATAATTTCCCTGCTTATCTGCCAGTGAAGATTATACTTCTCCACTGCAGTTTAGTAAGGTAAGCAGTATCTGCCTGCAGTTTTTAGAGGACTGCAGAGAGAGAAAGCAACACAGAAAGGTGTCCATGCAGTGCTGATATCATTGCTGATGAAGGCAGCTTGTGTGCTTGAAGCAAGAGAGTGATCTACAGGTGAAAGGCTCCATCTCTCACTGTGCACCTTCTTTCCTTCTTTCAGCTGATGATTTTCACCTATTGAGATAGGTTTATTTTTTCCCGCGTAGAGCAGATGAAGAGGACAAGAGGTAACAAGGAACTGAGAAAAAGAGTGAATCCCAGATTAAAAAAAAAAAGCCAGCAGATGTTATGTAAAAGCCTATATCTGACAAATGCAATTCTTCCAATTTAATGGAGTCTCTCTTTTCTTTTCAACAGATGCCCTAAAATGGGCTGTAGTCATGTTGATGTAAAAGGATCAGATCTTGTACGAGATGAAATACTTAAAAGAGTGATTGACAGTCAGAAAAAACAAAGCTGGTCAACACTGGACACGTGAGCTGGATATGCTACTGCCACAAAGAAAATTTGTTATTAGAGGTCTTGTGAGATAAGTTGCTGATTCTAAATAGATTGTATAACTGATTGTTATTTGTTAAGTGTTTCATTTATAGGTAAATCATTGTTAAATATTTCATTTATAGCCAAAGTTGAAGGTCTCCGCTGTAACTGAAAGCATTTTTTGAACTCAGGAATATAAAGAATTCCAGTTAAACTTGTTTGTGTTTTTTCTACCTTCTTGAATTTCTAGAAGCTTGCAATTTGGTAAATAAATTTGGTATTTACCAAATATTATTGGTATTGGTAAATAAAGCATGTTTTGCAGCATTTAAACTTCCCTTTCAATGTGCTAGTTTCTTGAGCGTATTAGAGATGCAGATCCTGCCTGCATGTAATAATGAGTGCTTTGCTCTGTTACTGTCTCTGTAACTACTGGGAATGGTTGGAGCAGGGCACTGTGACCAAGGATTTTCAGTGCTTGGAACCATGTCCATGTTTTAACAAAAACCTTGGAGATGAATTTTCAGAAAGTGTTGCACACTTATACCTTGTTTGTGGCCAGAGAGAACAACCATTCAGCTTTGAGAATTTGGCCTTGTTTTTATAATTTTGAACTCTCTGCCCTGACTTAGGCTTTTCTTTTGAAATTCAGAAGCATTTAATTCAGGCTTTTTTCATTTGGGAGTCCCAGAAGGCTTTACCTTAATATTGTAGACTAGAAGACTACAATTATTTACAGAGGTATTACAATAACTAAATTTTAGATAGTACAAATATATTGTAACCATATGCCTTGGGTTGAAAAACAGTTAATCTTTTTATATAAGCTTCAGATATCTATGCTTTGGGGCACAGATCCAGAAAAGAACTTTAACTTTGTGACACTATTTATTGCCTAAATTGATCTGAACACATCAGACAGATAAGGCATATATATACATGAGTTAGAAATAGCCACAGCTAAAGGAGCTGCCTTGGCAGTCAGATGACAATTATCTCTTGGCATATGTAAGCAGAAAATACAGGTTTCTTTGAGCTTTGGGATCCTTAGTGGGCTAGATGGTATTTTCCTATGTAATTTTTCTGAATTTACAATCTGACATTTAATGTAAAATGTAGCTGAGGTACCCATATGCTAAGGTTTTCACTCTGGGTTACTGTTTGCTAACACCTCTCCTTTCATAGACCATTATTAACCCCAATTGCACTTAAGAGCAGAAACCACTTCAAGCTGAAAATTGTTATTTTGTAATTGAAGAATATTAATCTGCAAGCTGATTTCATAGCTGAAAAAGAGAACTGAACCATTATTACTTGCACTGGGCTTTTGTGTTCAAAACACTTCATGGGAATTGGCTAGCTGATTTCCATTATGTGGTCTAACCCCCAAGGTCCATCCTTTCCCAACTCAGCCGTGAGCGTGGGTGCTTCTGCCACGGAAGCCCAGCTGAAATAGCTGAAAAGGTCTGGGGGGTGGTTGAGCAGTATGTACTTGTTTGTATTTTTATGTGTAAAATCAGGTCCCTTTTAAGATACCTCGGGGCTCAAACCTGTAGTTTTTAGGGTGGGTCACCGTTTTTCACTTAAATACCACAGGGGAGTATGTTAACAATAGCATTTAAAAAATAAAAACATGGAGAGGGAAGGAATGTCCTTTTTGTTTCCTCTTTAAGTTTGTGGTTAAATTTATTCTCAAACCATTTCTAAGCAGAAAAGTCAGAAACAGAAACTTGCATTGGTTAAACAAGCTCTGCAGTTTCTGGCAGAGGTGCATTAAGATAGTCCTCTTGGATCTAATTCAATCCCTAGTGATAACCAGCCTCCCAGGTCTTCAAATGCAAAGATGTACATACATTTTCCATGGCCACAAGTGTTGCTCCTCAAATTTAGTTTGTGTAGGTGTCTGGGTTGCTTGAGTGTGTCTTCCTGTAACACATAACATTATAAATGGTAAATTATACCCAGATTCCTACCAACAAACTGGTGGCAGCAGGTTTGGTTTGCTAGCTGTGGCATTTCTACCAGTATAGCCTTGGATTGCTGCAGTTCCTGGTATGGTTTGTTGCCCTCATGTTCCAGTGAGTAATGCTGTGGGGGAGATTGCTGTCTTGGTTACACCTTGTTGTCCTACTTGAAAAAGAGGCTTGACCCATCACAGTGCTGCACTCAGCCTCTGTTAGCTAATCCACAGGTAATAAGGTGGACTGCCTGCTTAAGATGATGCAGCTGGGAGAAAAAAACCAAACAAATCTGAAGCAACACTTTAAATGAAAAGAACAAACAGTCACTTATGGCCACTCCAAGAGAAAAGGTATTTTTGGATGCTCATATTTCTGCTTCAGACTACATCATCTTCCTTCTCTCCTTTGCTAGCCTAAGCCAGGCAGTGTTTGCAAATCAGAGAATCTGAACAGCAAGTGAAGTGCAGCCTGAGTTCTGAAATCCTTCTTGGTTTCACCTGAAAGAAATGGACTGATTTTTGGCAGCACTGGCCTGCCTAGCTTTAATAACAATCACATCTGAGGTGATTAGGCATGCGTATTTAAATAGAGGTAGGTTTCTTTCTTTTATCAGCAGAGATGCCTCTTTTAAAATATGGCCATATTATCCAGAAAAAGACAGATGCTCTTTCACTTGTGTCAGCATTGCTGGTGAGAGTACTTGAGTCCCATTAGAATCAGTGATGCACCACACACATTCAAGTGGTAGAATAAACTGCCTGTGTTTACTGAAATCAATTAAGTTCTCACCAAAATGTTTGGCATTTCTGAATTTAAACTATAACATAGCATCCAAGGAATCCTAGTATGATTAACGGTATTTTTTTTTTCTTTGAACCTGAAACTTGAGCCATCCTGTTGATTTTGTCATGGCTGCTTCTCTCCTGTTGGTTCTTACAAGTAATTTTCCTCCTTAAATTGAAAGATTCCAGGGTTGGCCATCAGCATCCATTGCAGCTGGCTTTTAACTAGGTGGAAGGACAGACTAACTGTGGCAACTGGGGAAGGCTTCTGTGCCTGTCAGCTCACCTGGTACAAGATACAAACCACTACTGATTCACTGGGGTGGCTGCTGTTAATGGCAGCTCTTTGCTCTTTCATTTGCAAGGCTCAGGGTTTCTTCTGCAGTTGTGATCTCTGTGTTCCCACATGTCCCACGTTGCCCCTAAACTCTGCTCTGGGAAGAAGTAGCTTGAAAGAGTTAAAGAATAAAAATAAGTGCCCATGATGAATAAGCTGTATGATCTGTATGATTCACAGAAGTGGAAACTCAACAGCAGTTAAACCTTCAAATCTTAATCTGCTTTGGCTATAAGATATCATATGTAAACAGGCATATGTTAACAGTTCACAGGGTAATTTGTGTCTCATTGTCTGACGTCAGAAATTTTGCAATGATATTTTTAAAAAGAAATTCAGAGGTCAGGTAATTGTTTTTTCTTTCTTTTTCCGTAAGGTGTGCTTTACAAATGCAGCAAACCTAAGTCTAGCTAAGAAGGATCTGTTGCTGAAAACTGGTGAGAATCTGTCTCTGCTAGAGAAGTTCCACATAGTATTTTGAGGGTTTAAAGAAATGTCTAGGCAAATAGTGAATTAAAGGCAAGAGAGATCCACATACAACAGCTTTCAGTGGTACCCTGAGGCACATGCCATTAACACTTGCTCACTTAAGCTTGCTCTCTCACTTGAACAGATTCTTCCTGTGAATTCTCCATTTTACAACTAGAGAGTCTGAAGTTTTCAAATCAGTGAAGCCATGACGAATAAAGATTAGAACTAATCAGGCAGGCATCTCATGGAAGATTTAGCACACTTGTGCTAAAAGGAGTGTGCATTTCTCTGAATCAAGGACATATTCATCATGACAGCTCTGTAGCCCTGATCTTATTCATTCTAGAAGAATCAAAAAGACTAAGTCAGTTCTCCCTTGAGAAATACCCGGAGCAAAAGCAGGGGCTGCAGGAAGTGATACTGATGACTCAACAGCCAAGGCCAACACACTGCCTTATTTTAGACAATGTCCTCTTGGATACTCATGTTTCCTCATGAGTGGCTGATGACAAAGGTCTTACCTGCCTGTGGTCACAAGTACCTTATGACATTTTTCTCAAGAATAGCTCTAGTATTATGGCCAGAACTAGCTTAGAATTCGCTGTGCAACTTTATTAATTTTCACTGCCATTTCAAGTGAATCTTAATCTTCACCTACCCTAAAAATCTTCATGTATGGATCCTGCTGTGTCCATTAAGTAAACATTTGCCTAATGGATAGTGCTTTATTATACAGTGAAGAAGATACACTTAGAAAAGGGCTTCTTGGAATGGAAGATGTAAGAATGTCCCAAGGACAGATCTTCCTTTCTGTTGCTACAGCCACAGCCTTACGCTGATGGCTCTTCACTACAGTCTAGTACTGACAACAAATTCCAAGTCTTCCATAAATAATAATTTATTTGCTGGTCATAAAGTACTTATTGTTAATACATAATATTTCAAACACCTGACGGGGTCACAGAATGCTCAGAGGAGAATCCTGTGTGTAAGTGCCAGCAGATTCTAGGCTCCCAGCCAGTAAATGTAAAGAGTAAAAACATTAGTTTGATTGTTAAGCAAGTAAAACTCTGGAATGGGTGTGCATCATCCAGTAGATACCCATGTATGTACTTAGCCTCTTGATGCATGAATAATCACAGTGACTTGACAGGACTGCAGCAGTGTGCAGAAAACACAGTGTGTTTCATCATTTCAAAGCACTGCAGAAAAGGCTGTGGTGGGCTGAGAAGAGAGCCTGCCTCTCTTGCTTGTTCTGATGTTAGTCCAGACCCAAAGACAGAGCCTGAAAGCATGCACATGAATTGAATTGCATGGGAAGCTTACCAAAGGAAGTGTTTGCTTGTAAACTCAGTATGAATAGGATCTTCTCTGACCGCAAGGGAAACGGAGACACTCATTCACTGTCCGCTTGTGCAATCAACTTCTGAAGTAAAAACAGGATTTGAGGTCTAAAACCTGAACCTTCACACATCTTTCAGGCAACAGAAGAAGCCTTCATGCTCTTCAGTTAGCAAAGGAACAAAGTCAGGAGGTGTTGCTCATAAGACTCCTTGGATTTGATAACAACAGGCTTATCAAAAGGGAATCATTGAGAATTCTGGGCTACAGCAGCCCTCAGAGCAGCTTTTGTGTGGGCTTGAGGGGAGACATCTGAACACCATTACATTGCACTCCTTTTGATGTCACTACATGCTCGTCATGTGTTTTATATCTGAGCAGTGAATCTGCTGCCAAGTTCCACAGTGTCTGAGGATGGCTGTGGGTTATCACAGATGCTGTTCTGCTATAAAAAACTTTACTTTTACTTCTTTATCACCTGGCCATATGACTACTCTTTGAGCCCCATCTGTGCAGGGTAATTCTGTACACCATTAGATTATAGATGACATGCTGTTTTAAAATAATTGGCTTTCAATCTAGCAGTAGTTTAATTTTCATTACATGGCTTGAGATAACTTTTAAAATAAAGGTATTAATTTTTCATCCTTTACCAATAGTTTAACATTAGCCAAAATATTTGTGTGCCTTGCCTCTCTCATCCGGTAACTGAAATAAAGACCTTTTAATTTTTTTTCTGTAGCAAGCAGCCAATTTATTTATAAGTGCCCTAATCTAATAGATTTATTCTGTGTGTCCCATGGGACATACTATCAAAGTTACCAGACCTGTCCCAAGCACTTGGGAAGTGGGGAGATGGTTACACAATTCTCATTGCCTCTGGCTGCTCTAGTTATAAAGGGTCAGAGAACTGGAGCAACAGCGATAATTTTGTGAGCATCTAAGGAAAAGGAGCTGCTCAGGTGAGTGTAAGCACTGGCTGAGGACATGGCAGGTAGATGCTTGAAAACCACATAACAAACATTCCCTTAAATAAAATAACAGGAATGGGAGGATCAATGCCTGAGCACCAGGAATTCTGGATTCTTCAGTCTTCATCTCACAGATGCACTAAGCTGCTTGTCTGTTTCAAAAAAGAGAAAAAATATATGAAAATCAATATTCACCTTGCCACAGTTCTGGCAAATCTGTGCTGGGCAAGACCCTTCCCTCTGCTAGGATGTGCCCATTCTGTGATACACATCCCACAGGCTCTTTTTTCTGCTGCAGTCTCAGATCCTTGACTAGCAGCTGGGACTCCAGGACATGAGGAGACAGCAAGCAGTCCTGCTTGCTTTGACTGGCCTTTTCCAAGGCAGGATCTACTTTTTGTAATGATTTTGCAATGTCCTTTGACTGAGAGCTCCTCAGACTTTGGTAGTATTGGGAAGGTGCGTGTTGCACACTGTTGTCCTTTGCCAAGCATGAAGACTACTGAACTGTACTTCCAAAGGTCATCCCTGCCCACCTCACAGGTACCAAGTCCCTTTGGAACACCAGGGCTGAGTGATGGTTCCTTGTATTCTGCTGGCTCACAGCAGTTTATTTTTTCTGGCACTTGGATAGCAGGACTCATCCACAGAGTCAATGTTCTATCCCAGCATTAGGTCTGTAATTGTGCACTGATCTGTGCTCCACAATGATTTTCAGTGCTGTCCACTGGAGATGTGTAACATTGCTCTGGTTCATTTTGAAGGGCTGTAAAGCCATTCAGGCTCAAATTCACCATAGGCACAACTGAGAATTACCATGACAGTATTCATCACACATGCTAAGCAAGTAGAGTCTGAAAAGTCTTTTTTGGGGAAGGAGGAGATGGAATGATGAAGGCTTGTGCAGGGAATAGAAGGAAAAAAACCCAAAAGACAGCTTTTGATTTCAGGAGGACACTAATGCAGGAGATAAGCCTGCATGCTTAAAAGCCAGTAGTGTGATGGCAACAAACACAAGGCTGCTATGTCAAGTGTGGTAGCTCCATTTTCTGCAAAAATCTTGTAATACTGAAATGTTGCAACAATTTTTCACAAACCTCTTCCTGGAATTCCTCCTGTTCTCAGCACTGGTTCCTAACCACACCAGGGCTGCATGCAAGCACTGGCAGAGATGGGCAAGGAGGACAAATTTCAGCCCTTTGAGAAAGAGCATCCCATGCAGGTCATCAGACAACATTCTTGGCATCCCTTTTTTTTTTTTTTTTTTTTTTTTTTTTTTTTTTTTTTTTTTTTTTTTTTTTTTTGCATTTTGCATTTTGGGGATTGGCCAAAATTAGAAAAACCAGAAAAGCCAAAGTGGGAATCACTTCTCTGCTCTGCATCTTGAAATGAATTGGTGGGATTGGTGGGGATGGAGGGGAGTCTGGATGTGGACCTTTTCCTATGTTCTGTACCCAAAACATTAGACTAACTAGAGTAATAATTGCTACTATGTGTTTAGCTATGGCATTAAGGCTTTGAGTACCTGACAGCATGCCAGGCATTTTAAAGAAGCAACAAAGGTTTCCTTCTGTCAAGAACTTTGCCCATTTTGCAAAGACCTGGGAGATTTAAGCTTTGGTTTGTCTCAGTCACATGTAGACAGTCAACTGTAGTTTAGTCTATACAGTCAAGTAGAAGAGGGCACCCATCAGTGCTTCTGGGATGAATGCCCCAGGGGTTATGTTTTCCTGGCCTTTGGAGTCTGCACACCCAGTTTTAGGGCTCCAGTTAGCAGGGACACACATACAGAGCATGAAATTGCTGAAATCCCTGCGAGAAAAGGCTGCCCAGGCACCAGGAGAATGTGGCAGGACTGGGAGGTACAATGCTGTGTGTACCTCTGCTCTCCTCACATGCCAGGTGTTTTTGGGGGAGCCAGGATGACAAGAGGTGATTTTTTCCCGTCCTCAAGACCAGTGGGTGCCATCCCCTGTTTGGCTGCCAGTAGCTTGAACCAAGCACTGTGCTCAGGTGCCACTGTGTCCCCATGGGATGGACCTAGAGGTTTTAAATGGATGGGAGGCTGGGCAGATGAAGGACACAGCTTCCAACAGTGTATGCAGTAGATCCTTGGTATGGCCCTTCTCACCAGGGACAGTCATCTGACACAGGAGCTGAGAGGGGGATCTTTGGGAGGGTGAGGACACTGACACCTTCATTCCTGCTCACACTGCATCTCAGCTCTGAGAGAGCTACAGGGGACACTGGTACACACTACGAATGCTCATGAGACCTTTATGCAGGTCCATTGCTGTTTTGTCTGCACTCTTCCCCTGTCCCCACAGGCACTGATACCCATCCCCCCCCCCCCGCACCTTGTGCTGTCTCAAATGTAGGAAGCAGCCCACACATGTGGCATCCTACCAGTTAAATTCATCCAGCAGCAGCATTCCAATCATTAAACTTCCAGGAAGGGAAAAGTAAAACAAAAGGTCTGATAGATACTTGCGTGTGTTTTACCTATAAGAGGAACCAAATAAAATAGCGTGCTTTGAGAGTTGTGGTGAATCACTCAGAAACAATCTGCAGGCATTAACGGAATTTTATTTCTGGGGAAAAAAAAAAGAAAGAAAGAAATGCAGGCCCTGGGATATCCCTTTATGGCATATGCATTTTATGTTTAAATGCATTAATGGGACTGCTATGCTGTGAGTCATCCCGCACAAGAGTTTCATGTGTTTCTTAAAATACACTAGAAGTAGCTGAAGGCATGCATGGGTTTGCTGTGCAGTTATCTATCAGGAATCTGAGCAAATACCTGCACGCGTGGTATCACGGGCTTCGGAGCTGGGGGCCCATCCTCGGCCCTCTCTGCCTCTTGTACAGACCCACGCTGGGGAAACCAAAACAGGAGTTGATCCTACTGAATAACAAAACTCAGGGTCCCTGTGTTAATATGAAGCTTCAGCACTAAATTACAGAAAATTTACATATATAGAAATATATAGAAAGAGAAAACTGGAGAGTTTCCTTCTGAAGCATTCTTGTCAAAACTACAGCTGTCTGCTTTTTTTTTTTTTTTTTTTTTTTTTCTCCCCATTTACTACCAGTCCCGGCTGTAAATCTATTTACTACTGCTTTAAAGCCACACTATTGAGCCTTGTGGAGCTCCTCTCAGTCTGCTCCTCACAGGTCACTTCAGCTGCTGGCTGCTGCCTGGCTCTCTGAGCTATTCCTTTTTCGGACAGCAGATACAGTTTTAACATGAGAAACACCCAGTGCCAAGTATTTCTGATGGTGCACGTTACGTCTACGCTTATGATTAAACGCTTATGCTCATACAACAGCGTTGTGATGCAAACCTTGGGGTGAGGGAGGGTTATTTAGTGATTAGTGAAAAGTAAGAACTGGGGCTGGGAACCTGCAATTGTATGGACGAGAAGATCCTGGAAAGGAAGGCGGCCTCGCTTTCTCGACACAATTATTTAAGGTCGAAGGGGGGTCCCTGCCGCCCCGCCCGGGCCCGACAAGTCCCGCGGCGAGTCCCCCGCCACCCCGCCGGATGCGCAACGGGGCCGGGGCGCGGAGAGCAGCGGGCGGAGCGGAGCAGGCGTGTCCCAGCCTCCCTCCTCCCATTTCTCGTGCGTCAGGGCCGGGAGGAGGAGGAGAATCACCTTTTTTTTTTTAATTTTTTTTTTTTTAAAAGCCTCTAACTACTTTAGCGCGGACTCGGCAGCAGATGGTGGACACAGCCCGAGGTTTCGGCGGGGAGAGCGAAGGGATGCGCCCAGCGCGCAGCGCCCGCCTGTAGCTCCGCGCCCGCTCCGCTCCCCCCATGAGCCGCCCCGCGTCCCTGCTGCCGGCCGCCCGCTGCCGCAGCGCCCCGGCCAAGCGCCTCCAGCCCCTGCACGACGGCCCCGCCGAGGAAGCGCCGGCTGCCAAGTGCCCTCGGCTCGCCGAATGCGGCCCCCCGGACTGCCTGAGCGCTCCCGGGTCGCCGTGTGCCCCCGCTTCTCCTGCCGGCGGCGGCGGCGCGGCGGGTCCCAGCCTGATCGCTTCCTACCTGCTGCTGCCGCTGGCCGAGCGGGAGCAGGTGTCCAGGGCGCTGAGCGTCAGCTCGGGCCGGGAGCTGCGCTGCAAGGTGAGCGGGAGCTGCGCGGGTGGGGAGCGGGTCCTGCGGGCGCGCCCGAGTCCCGGCCCGGGGACAGCCCTGCCGAACATCCTCCCGCTGCTCCCCGGCTGGGAACGCCCGGCCAACCCCCGGCGGCGTTTGCACGCCCTGCGAGTGAGCCGGGACTCCCGATTTACCTCGGAGCGTCTTCCCCCACAAAGGCTGTGGGAATGGTGGTTTGTTTTAGTTTCCCCCCCCCCCCCCACAACCAAGCCTTCCAATTTACAACGAACAGGAAGGGTCTCGGTAGCCGCTTCTGCCGGTCTTGCCGAGCCCTGGCTCCCCTCCAGCTCCCTCGTCATTGTTTGGGGAGAGTTGCTACGCGAGCTGCAGCTTTCAACGCCCTTGAGAATGAATTTGGGTTTAATTTCCTCTGTATAGGTGTTCCCCCTCAAACACTACCAGGACAAGATCCGACCTTACATTCAGCTGCCGTCACACAGAAACATCACCGGCGTTGTCGAAGTCATTCTCGGGGACACCAAGGCCTATGTGTTCTTTGAAAAGGACTTTGGGGACATGCACTCCTATGTGAGGAGCTGCAAGAGGTTGAGGGAAGAGGAGGCTGCCCGGCTGTTCAAGCAGATTGTCTCTGCTGTAGCTCACTGCCACCAGTCAGCCATCGTACTTGGTGACCTCAAGCTCAGGAAATTTGTCTTCTCTAATGAAGAAAGGTAAGTGGCTGTCAGCAGCCAGCCCTGGGGTGAGTGGGGAGGGAGGAATGCCACATCCAGAGACACAAAAAGCGTCCCAGGGAGTGGAAACAGCCCCGTCAGCCGGGCATCACCTGCGAGCAATCCGAGTAGGTCCTCATCACGTGTGTGTAGTAGGTCACGGATCTAACCGGTGCGCACTCCCTCTTAGTTAGATCTTGACTGATGAAAGGGAGGAAGCTCGCCGGGAGCTTCCTCTCATTCAGCAGAAGTTCACTGAAACCCGCTGGCAGACAAAGGGATGATAGTTCAGATGCTCGTTAGCGCCAGAAGATGTCATGTGTGCCACTCATTCAGTGTCAAATGAATAAAAGGCAGAGAGGGAGAGGGGGGAGGCTGAGGTGTTGTGCCGGGAGGAGGAAGCAGCTCGGCTGCGGGAGCAGGAGCTGTGAGGAGCTGGAGCTCTGGTCTCTCCTCAGGAGAGTTGCCTTGTGACCCACGGTGGAGCCCCAGCACTTGGGAAGGGTCTCCTTGCTGAACCACTCTGCTGATGAAAGTGATGCTGCTGAACCCTTTAAGGCTTTTATCCCACTTCCGCTGCTGTGCTTCCCATGCCCCCTGTGCCTGTGGATTGTGGGCACACACAGGAGGGAAGGTGGGATATGGTTAAATAATGCTTTGGGAATTCTGCATCAACGAAAGTCACTTTAGTAAAACTTAGCCTAAAGCCTAGGTTCATAGAGGAGATCATAGAATCTAGTTGTTAAATTTAGATTAGGGAAATAATTCAGTATTCCCCTGAAGTGTTTGCTGTGCTCTTGCAGTGCTTCATCACACGTAGCAGAGTCAGAAATACAGCAAAACTGACTCTTGACTAGTTGCTTATCCCAAGGAATGTTAAAAAACTAAGTAAAAGCTGTAATGGAGTTGTGCTTAATATCATAAAAATCTAAGGTGATATTACTGATGCAAAAGAAAAGGGATTTTGTTTGTTTTGTTAAACTGGGCTAATGATTCTTCAGGATATCTTTTATGAATGTGATAAGAAAATTAACCAGCACTGCCCCTCTGAAACAACCATATGTTGACACGTAAAGAAAGCTATTCCTTTGAAGGAAACTATTGCAGCTTTTCCCTCCCAAAAGAAGATGAAACATTTGTTGAAATGTTACGTTGCACACAGTCTCGCTCATTTGGAAATAACGTGTTGCACAGGCGATGTCATGTGCATCACATTTGGCAAGAAGAGGGTTAAGCAATGGCAGGCGACGCGGGCTCTCACACAGGTGCAGTTTCAGGGCTCCCGCAGCCAATCCCGGGCCCACGGTTCTCGGTTCTCGTTGAGTCATATTTTCCGTTTGCAGAACCAATGGGTATTTGCCGAGGTCAGGCTGAGGACAGGCTGAAGCCAACATATCTACACCCCAGCAGGCTGCCAGGCAGCGCAGAGCCCTTCCAGGGCTGGCTGATGGCTTCCCTGCCAACGGGAGCTCCCCTTACCCTCCAAAACAGGAGGTTGGGGTGGACCCATCTCTAGCTGGAGATGGTGGGTGTGGTGATATGCTCCAAAAGGCAAAAAGAATAAATTAGAAACTAAAATGGAAAAAAAAAAATCTTAGGAAAGGCAATGATCCTCACCAGTGCAGAGGGGAGCTGGGCTTTGTGGTTTGTGGAGTCGCACAGCTGGATGCTGTTTGCTCAAAGCCTGAACGGCACACAGTGGCTGTAAAGTGCCATGTCACCAATTAACCCCCTGCAGTGGCACTGCAACCTGCGTGGGTAGTGGTGACTTGGTGTTCCTCAAGAGTCCTCTGTGTTGTTTAAATCTCCAGTTAATAAAAAAACATGAGCGTCACTGAATGCCGGCCTGGTGCACACAGCAGCACTTCCATTACACATTCCCAGGAGTCTGGGCAACTTCTCTGCTGCAAGTTGAGGTGTTTCCTTTCTCAGTGCCAGTGCAAGAGAGAATGGGGCCATGGCAGGGGCTTGCTGTGCTTGCTCACGACTGCATGTTGCTATTTCTCACCTGTGGCTGCCCTCCCTAGGACTCAGCTGCGTCTAGAGAGCCTGGAAGACACACACATCATCAAAGGCGAAGACGATGCGCTCTCAGACAAGCACGGCTGCCCGGCGTACGTCAGTCCTGAGATCCTAAACACAACGGGGACTTACTCTGGAAAATCGGCTGATGTGTGGAGTTTGGGAGTGATGCTCTATACCCTGCTGGTGGGACGCTATCCCTTCCATGACTCGGACCCTAGCACTCTGTTTTCCAAAATCCGGCGTGGACAGTTCTGTATTCCTGACCACGTCTCCCCCAAAGCCCGCTGCCTTATCCGCAGCCTCCTGCGGCGGGAGCCTTCTGAAAGACTCACTGCTCCAGAGATCTTGCTTCACCCTTGGTTCGAGGCAGTCTTGGAGACTGGATATACAGACCAGGAGACGGGGACTTCAGATCAGATTGTCCCAGAATATCATGGAGACTGTGATGATATTAGCTCCTTCTTCTGCTAACCCCGTAATATCAAAAACCTCATAGGTTCTTACCTCCGGCATCTCCGTAGGGTTTCATTTTTCCACGTCTGCAAACTCAACAGCATCTTAAAGTGCCAGTATGGTCAGAAAAGTGGCCTTGTCTAAGTGAATGCCATCCTGGAGGTCTCCACTCCCTAAGTGTAAGAGTTCCATCCTCTTGCTCTGCTGGTTGGTCCCGCCAGCCCCGGAGGACCTGTGCAGCCTTGTGAGAACTGTCTGGCTCTTCTGCCTTCCGCATCCTCCTCTGGTGTAACTGGTCGCATCTTGACTGCAAAGTCTTATGTCTGGCAAGGTGTGGGATGGAAAGGGAGCTCCTTCTGCTTTCCTGAAGTGGCTGCAGAGGTGTGGAGCCCTGGCCACGATGTGTAGGGGCAGAGTGGCACATGGCACACCTCTACCTGAACAAATCTGACAGATATGATTAAAAGGGGAATCGACTCGATGTGCCCCAGCAGCCAGCTCACAAAGCAGCTCTCTGACTGTAAGCACACATTAATGAGGAAAGGAGGTCTTTGCCCACCACGGTCAGCTCTGCTACTCCTCCAGCTGATCCTGCTTTCAGAGGCGTGAAGCTCCTAGATCCATCCATGAGACAAATCACTGCTGTGGCTCTTTCTGAAGCAGAAGCCAGTGGATCTCCCAGCTGGATCCGTTCTGATTCAATTCGCTGTCCAGGAAAGCATTTTAAATAGACTTAAAGCCTCATGTTACCACAGTGTAGCCTATATAACTTTATGCCCTCAGTGAGCTTGTCAAGTAGCAGGTCTCGTTAGCTCTGAGTGCCAAAATGTATCCGTTTACCAAACCGTAACACTATCGGCTGGGGCACCTTCCCCTGGGAAAGGATAAGGGGTGTCTTGTACAGTACCTGTAAGCATGGCCATGTTTTTCAACCGGCTCGACTCTTAAAAATAATACATCACCTCCTCTTTTGTCCTCCACCTCCCAAAAAGTTAGTCTTAAGAGTTAAATCTCTGTACACCCTTAGTTGATTATTCAGGTATGCTGTTTGCCTCCAGCCTGCCCTGCTTTTTTTTTCCCCTTTTTTTTTTTAATTTTAAAATTTTTGTTTTGTTTTTATTTTGCATGATTATTCATAGTCTTTCCAATATGTGTGAATAATGAATATATCAGAATCATTAGCTTCCTGGGTTGGGGGTAAGTAAAGCTTAGTCATGCCTAAAATTTCTGCTTCGTTTCACATGTGTCCAGTGGTTTATGCAGAGATGTCCATTCACCTTAGGCAAGAGTGCGGCTTCTGAAATGGCCATGAGGTGGGTGATGCACGTTCCCAACACCACCCACTTCAAGTGAAGTCATTTTAAGGGTTAACCCTGGCAAGCTGCAGTCCCACCACATGTTGCAAGAATACCATGTATACCTCATGGACTGTGTACTTTGTACATACCTTACTGTTTGGGGTTTTGTTTTCTTGTTTTGTTGTACTTTGTCCTAATAAGAGGTGTCGAAGAGCAGTTTAATGTGAATTATTGTTGGCAATACTAACTTGACAGAATCATGAGCATTAAGAGCAGAGCGCCCCAGCTCTCCGTTGCACTAAACCTCTCATGATTGCTTGACATTTGTATCTGTGATACAGTTTAAACCTTCTATGAAAAACAGTACATTTGTATATATTGGTAGGAAATTCTGCCAGAAAAGCTAAAAACACTATGTCCAATTTGTACATATGTATATGTCTGTGGAAACCTGGATGATAAAGTCTGACTTGTAGAAAGTTTTAATAAACTTGGTTTCATAATGTTTGTCCTCAGTTCTTGTGGTGTCTCAAGAGGAATGCAGCTCAGTGTGTCTGGTTTAATCTGAAAAAATGGGGTTTGGCCTCAGAGACTATCAGCTCCTCTATGGTCTATATATGCATTCCATCAGGCCTTAGCCTGAACTCCCTCAACTCTGCCTGGGATTGAATCCCCAGGGACAGTGGGGACAGGGGATGGATCCTGCCTCTTGTGACGTGGAAAGGGCTTGGGATGTCCCCAGGGTTATGTGAAATGGGATAAACAAGGGGGAGAGGAGTTACAGCTGTGCCTGTGAGTTTTAGAAACCCTCTTGCCTTTCAGCCCATGCATTTGTTTCCCTCCATGCCCTGTGAGCAGAAGATGCTGTGGCACAGCAGGGCTGTCATCCTGCACCTGTGTGCCTGGCAATGTGATGCTTCAGCCAGTGGAAAATCCTATCTCAGATGTCTAAAAGTGAGCAACCAGAAGGAGAAGCAGTAACCAAGAGCAGTGGTGTTACAGGGAGCTAGAGCTTGTGGGCAGAGGCTTGACCCTGCTGCTGGGAGGCAGCACGGTGCTCTCATTAAAACGAAGGGAAAGATTATTAGAGCTGCTTTTCTTTGTGGTGAGAAGAGAGAAGTATAAATAGCTGCAGTATCAAGGTTAGAGAATGTGCTTTCCTGAAAGAGATCAAGCCACCCTTGCAATCCACCCGGAGCGGTGAGATCATCGCTCACAAGTGGAAAGGAGGAGGAAGAGAGTCTTGATTTTTATTTATACTTTGCCTCATGTTTAACTTTGTCCTTTTGCTTAAAATCTGTTTAGTGGAGCAACTACTTCTAGGCAGCTCCTTGAACAGGAGCAACTTTAAAAACAGTTTTACTTTTAGAAGGGGAGTGGAAAGTGAAAAGGAGAGAATAGGGACCTGGTCAGTGATAAAGCAAAGTGCACTGACTTTCATGAGTTACCTTGACTCCCACTCTGAGAAGCCAGTGATCTGTGCAGTAAGCATATTTTCTTAGCACTTGCTGAGTGAATGTCAGACACCAAAATATCTCAAGTTACTTTACTGATGTCATTCTTGCAAGACTTGTAAAAATATGTGCGCTGCATAGCCTGGCTGATTAAATTACCCCCTGCCCTACCATGCTATCAGGCTTGGACAGAAGCCCTGATGCATCCTTTCAAAACAGCTGCAGGAGGTTCGTATTTTAGTGAAACCTCGAAAACTTTCAAAACACTTTTTTCTCCTCCTTGCAGTTAAGTCAGTCTTAGTAGGTGAACGTGTAGTCCATCCCATGACTTTGTTTCACATGAGCTGTGCTGCAGAGCAATTAAAATAAATGCCAAATTGTAGTAACATCTGCAAACAGCCTCTGTATTGCTTTAGGGATTATAATGCAACATCCGTTTGTACAGCAGAATAAATTGCTATTGCTTCGTTACCCCATCGTTTGTATTATTGTATACAAAGTTTCAGAACGTGTTGAAAGAACCAGCATATTAAGTGATTAAACTTTGATGGTGGGTGTGAGAACTTTGATTTATGCAATGCACACATTTCTTTTTGAGAGAGTCATAGTTTGTCTATTTTTAAATGGACCTTTTGGCTGAGGACCACATGAATCTCTTGGGTATTTTGCAGACCTGGTCACCATTTTCACCTTGAAATTGCCCTCTCTGAAAGGTGCTGTGAGTCCTCTGTTGTTGCTAAAAACACAGGAAAATTTGAGGTTTTTCACAACATCCTGGTCTCCGTCCTAAGCTGGCATCGAACCACCTTCCTAGTCAGGATAGATCTTACATCCTAAGCATGTATTTTTATCAACTCTCAATACTTCAGCTGCATTTTAGGCACCAGTTCAATAATTTTCTTTTGAAGTAGCACAGCAGAATTTGTAAACCAGCTTCCTCTGAAAGTGCCAGGTAAAACAGCCAGCTCAGCAAGCTCAGGTTTAAGGTCAATATCTCTGCCAAGGAGGTGATACTTGCTGAGGTTATTTGCAGTCAAAAAAGACTGGTTGAGATTCAGCTCTATCTATGCTAAACAGTGCCCTGATTTTAGTAAAACACCCTCAAGTTAGGCAAAGACACTTCTGCATCAATGTAGTATTTATGAAAGCAAAGGGGTGAAAGAACAGGGTTATTTTATCGATGTACAAGAGGAAAATTCATTGCCCTTGGCTGGATCACAATGCCAATGCAATACTCTCCTCTAGTTCTCCCTTAATGCACTGAGGGCAGGCCTGACAGATAACTTAAGAAATGCTTATTATTCCAGCAGTGCTGAGTGCACTCTGTCAAGCAATTCTCAACAGATTATCTCTTTATAGAAAACCAAATTTTTTTCCCTACTTTTTTCATGCTGTTGCATTCTGTCAGGGAAAAAAAAGCCTAACATTCAGCCTGATGGCAATGCACATATTTAGCAGCCCAAATACTTCTTACAAAGACGTTTTTCTAGTGAGCACTGAGAAGAATAACTTGACATATAAACACAGTCTGAATTAATCCCTTGCAAAAAATGGCTTTGTTAAATGCAATGTCACAGGAGTATTGTTGTAAAAGTACCGTGAAATTTGCAACAGTTCTTGCCATGATGCCTCCATAACTTGCAAAATCCTTTTCTCCAAGTGAAATCCAAAGTTCAGATTTCAGGCAGGATCAACTTTTGTTGCAGCAAAATGAAAAATCCTTCAGGATATGAGTTCACAGCAGCATCTTTTTCTTCTTTTTGTGAAGCCAGCTACTTAGAAAATGCCTTAAAGAAAACTCATTAGTTTTCATTGCTCTGCATGTATTTATTATTTACAGTATTTAACCAGCTAAACAAGCTAATGTGCAGTACTTCATTTCCTAATTTGGCTTTGAAACTGGAGCAGCCGAAGTATCAATTACATTCTGTCAAATGCAAACATTAACATAACTGTATGAAGCAATCATGTTTCTAACAACAGCAAGCACTGCCCAGAGGACCAAAATAAATAAAATTCATAGAGCAAGAGGTAACGCTTTTCTTTAAGGCAGGATTAGGGCTGGCGAGCGCCCGGGCGCTTCCCTCTGCGGGGCCGTTTGTCTCGCAGGGCTGTGGAGGCAGCTCCAGCGCTGAGGTGGAGGTGATTAATAAGGCACTTGCTCACCAAGGGCACGGTCTCATCACGGCGGGTGTGGATTTCTGCATGCAACTCCCACTGTTATTAATGGTTAATTAATGTGTAATTTGCAGAAAGAGATGAAACTGGGACCTCGGCGGTGTGTTGTGAGCACACACACAGGCTTATCATTCGAAGAAATATCAGGGTGACACGGAGGGTGTATGACAGAAAATAAGTGTGGCGTGAATCAGTTGCCCTGTGTTTATGATACGGCGCTGTTGTGGGAAAACATTCACCTCCATCAACTACCGTCTCCTGCCAACAACAAAAGTTGAGTTTGATAAATTATTAGTGAAGATGTTCTCAGTGGTTTTGCTTAGATTTTACTCCTCTTGCGCAAATTGCAGATTAGGAAAGGATTAAGTAACAACAGTGTGGCTAAAGTGTTACACATCGTGCTGGCAATTAGCCAAAGAATGTAGCATGCAAAAGCTGACATTGCCTAAGAAATCAAATATAGCTCTGGTCACCACAGAAAATGACTCTTCCCCACCACCCAAGGTAGTTGCTCAGTTTCTTTCCTGTCTCAGAGCCTTGCACCAGCAAATTGTTCATTACAGAAATTTGTTTTCCTTTTCATGATTTAAAAAAAAAAAAAAAATTCTTAACTTCCTGGTAGTGAAAAAGCCATAAACATTTAGATGAATCGCAGAAACCATAAATGTAATTGAGTGTGAAGCCATTGTTGGGCCTTGTGATAACATCCCTGTCAAGTCTCAACTTGTCAGATTCATAGTCTTGCTGAGGCTCAAATACCATGAGTTTCCATTGCTGCACTAGCAACTGGAGACAAAATACCCACATAGTTTGGGGCAAAACTCGCACACGCAATGAGAATGACTTTGCAGATGGGCAGTGGGATACCTGGTGTGAGTGTTTCCCCCAGTGACTAATGGCAGCAGAGTTAGGCTTACAAAGTTCAGCCAGCTGCCTCTGTTGCTAAGCAGGGAGGGCAATGATCCTCAAACATCAGGTGAAAGTGCAAAACCCACCTGGTGCATTTATGAAATTGTTGGCTGACAAGTATGGTGGGGAGCCCTGCTCCTCCCCACCCTCGTGCCTGTGCCCAAGCTGCCTGGAGCTGGGGGAAGGCAGGATGCTGTCAGGCCAACAGGTCCATCTGGCCCTGGGAGAAGCATGTGCCCTTGCCTGATGCCTACAGATGTGCATGGGAGAGTGGCTGGTGCCCAGCAGGCACCTCCTGTGGTGTTTCACTGCAGCACAGGGACACAGTACCTAAAGGGGACCTACAGGAAAGATGGAGAGGGACTCGTTATCAGGGACTGTAGTGATAGGGCAAGTAGTAGCAGTTTTAAGCTGAAAGAGGGTTTCAGCTTAAATTTCGGTTGGGAACAAATTCTTTACTGTGAGCGTAGTGAGACACTGGAACAGGTTGCCCAGAGAAACTGAGGGTGCCCCATCTCTGGAAATGTTCAAGGCCAGGCTGGATTAGGCTTTGAGCCACATGGTCTAGGGGAAGGTGTGCTTGCCCACAGTGAGGGGTTTGGAACTAGATGGTCTTTAAGGTCCCTTCCAACCCAAAGCATTGCATGTTTCTATGACACTGTGGCCCACTGATACCCACCTTGGTATTTAAGCATCCTCCAAGGACCTTCCTATGATTGGAAGCCTTGCTTGGCCCTTGTTTTGACTCTGTCTGTACTTCAAGGTCTCAAAATCCTGCAGCTATGAATCCCACAGCAGAGCCTGGCACTGCTTCAATAAATTACCTTGCTTGGAAGGGGAATATGTTTCAAACAACAGCAATATATCAGGAATGACTAAAGAGGAGCAGCTAGCCCAGTTTTGGAGGATCTTTTTGCTGCCCTCACTCCCCATGGGGACTGGAGGTGACACTGTGCTCTGTGCAGGTCAGTAGCCTTCTGAGGCAGCCGCAGCCCTCTGAGTGGTGAGGACTTGAGCCCAGTGGGCAGAAAGGCTTAATCAGCGAACTCATGGGATTTTTTATCACGGGTCTTGTGATCCTTAATATGTAAGGGCCCTGTCTGGTGAAGGCAATGATCTCCAGGAGATTTTGGATTTTCATGTGAGCAAGAACAAGCAAATGTCCGGTTTCCCTGTTGCAAAGAGGGATTTGAAAAGATGTGTCCCATGAACCCCTTGGACTGTTCCCTACTTGTTACTAGTGTCCCAGCCAGATGCTTCATGCTGCAAAGACATGCTTGACTGGCTGCCTCATTACAGCAGGCAGTTTTGTCCTTTCATCTGAGCAGCTGGCAAAACAATAAATTAAAAAATAAGACAAAGTCAGCAAATAGTTTTCTTTCCCCATGTGCAAGGTTAGAGGAACTGCTGCCCCCCCTCCAGAGCGATTTCCTGACTTAGTTACATTTTTCTCAATCTCCTCTTCTTCCTTCTTTCTGGGCACATGGGGAAAAGAAGGATTTGTGTTTTGAGTGGAGAGGAAGCACCTTTACATGTTGTGCTGTGGCCCAAGCTCTGTATGTGTGTGTGTGCCAACTGCAGCCAAAGCCTTGAGCAATCTCCCTCCAGCAAGGGGCAGGGGTGGCTTTGCAGGGAGAGTGCTTTTGTTGTGTCAGGATGGGACCTGGACCCCAGATAGGAGGTACCCCCCTGCCTGCAGGCTCCTCAGGCAAGCCTTGCTGCCTGCAGATAGACAGTATTAGCCACTGGCAGGAGGTGGTCCATCCTGGGATGTCTAGGTGTGCTGGAGAGAAGATGCTGCAGTGGCATGCAGCTCGTCCCCAGCCCTGGGCATGGCTCTGGATCGCTGGCAGGGCTGCTCCGCAGGGTGCTGTGGGCTGAGCTGCTGACCTGGGACTGGCCCGTGATGCACATCCTGCTCACGCATGTGGGCATGAGTCAGAGCCTGAGAGGAAAAGGCCTCACCCAGTGACAGGCAGAGTGGTGCAGGGAGCTCAGGCTGTGTGCTGATAGCAGAGATTGCTTATTATAGCTGACATCCTCCCTCGGCAAAATCCCTGCACCTGTGACATGGGGAAAGGGGTTTTATGCTAACCGGGTCTTCCACCTCATAGTCAGAGGTTCAATGGAACCTCTACAGGCTGGGTTTGTCAAGGTGGCTCAGTGCCTGCCTTCAGCATCTGCAGTCTCAGAGCTGAAGGAGCTGCTGGGAGCTCCCAGCACACACACATCCCAAGCTGCTGACAGTCTCTCCACAGCAAGAAGGCACAGCGAGATTGATCAGAGCCACATGCATTCCCTTCTGCCCTTGTAAGACCCCACCTGAAATACTGTATTCAGCTTTAGGCCCCCCAACATAAGAAAGGGCATGCACCTGCTGAGCAATTCCAGAGGATGGTCCTGAAAATGACCAGAAGGCTGGAGCATCACTCCTGTGAAAATGACCAGAGGGCTGGAGCACTTCTCCAGTCTGAGAGAGCTGGGGCTGTTCAGCCTGGAGAAGAGAGGGTTCTGGAGAAACCTTGCAGCATTTTCCTCTGCCTAAAGGGGGCCTTACAGGAAATATGGGGAGGGACTCTGTGTCATGGAGTGTAGTGAGAGAACAGGGGGGAATGGTTCTAAACTGAAGAAGGGTAGATTTAGATTAGATATTAGGGAGAAAACCTTTACTGTGAAGTTCGAGAAGCACTGGAACAGGTTGCTCAGAGAAACTGTGGATGCCCCATCCCTGGCAGTGTTCAAGGCCAGGCTGGATGGGGCTTTGAGCAAACTGGTCTAGTGGAAGGTGTCCCTGCCCATGTCAGGGGCATTGGAATAAGATGATACTTAAGGTCTCAACCAACACAAATCATTGCATTATTCTATGTTGTGCAGAGGCCTCTAGAGAAGCAATACAGTCTTTATGTCTCTTTTTCCCATAATTTTGACCTCAGTCTTGCTGTCTTCGGCACCTGCCACCTGTCCTGTACCCAGGTGCTAATCTTCCTTGGGCACTGGGACAGCTGAGGGATGGTTGAGCTGCTCCCTCCCTCCTCACTGCTTTTCCAGGAAACAGGTGTCCAGATCTTTTGCCCCTTGAAAATGATTGCATTTAATTATTTCTAGAAAATGTCCACTATGGTTTTAAAATGTTTCTTCCAGAAATCTGGTTCATCTTTGCTAGGAAGCCATTGTATGTCTCAAGCAAAGGTCAGGATGAATCATTTTGGAAAGCACACCAGCTGCAAAGGACTCCCAGCACCAGAGGAGTGGAAGCGTGTCCATGGTTTGCCACTTAAACACAAAGCCCTGAACACCCCCAGCTCTTCTTGGAGTCAGTGGGATGACTTGCATAGAGTAACAGATGCTGGGTATGACTGTAGGCAGTTCAAAAGCCAGTGGTGGATGGATCACAGCAGTAGATGGTCTCAGAGTTGTGGCTTTAAAAGGGTTATTGATTCATTTGGAAACAACTAGCATGAGTGACTTTGTAACAGACAGGATTATTTAGTCTTACCACATGCCAAACATAGAAAATGTACAGTTCAGCACTGCGATTCTTCCAGTGATCATCACATAAAACACAAATCAGGATAAGCTACCAATGGACTGGATAATGCATTTTCCTCATATATATTTGCAGCTACCAAGGGATACGAGTTGTCCTCAAAAACAATGGGAAAAATTCTTCAGTTAAAGATCTAATAGGAAGGAGTTAAATTGAGAAGAAATCAACCAAAAAAAAAAAAAAAAAAAGTATGTGGATAGTGATACAACCTTGATCCAGACTGCTGCAGCCATTCAAAAGAAGGATAAATAAGTCAGTCTGAGTGTGTATAGAAAATGCATGCTCAGAAATCAGCAAAAAGAGCTTTTCATCTCATATCTGCTTCTATGCTGGGCAGCCTGAGGGAGCTGGGTGGGCCAGCTGAGGATGCTCTTGGTGACAAGGAGCACACAGCATGGTACCAATGGAGCCATCTCCAATCCCGGTTTCTCCTCCTTTGCTAGCAAAGTGTTAAAAAATGCCAAAGAGTTATGGAAGCAAAGACAGCCAGGGATGGGAGTGAGCAGCACGGCACTGAGCTCTCTGCTGTGAGCCTGTGTGGGTCCCCACTGGTGGGAGTTCAAGAGGCTTTACTCAAACCAGATGCCTCTGAGCAAGCAGAGAGCTGCAACTAAACCCTGGCAGCTCCACCAAGCCTTCTGCAGGGATGATCCAGTTTCCATGCTTGGGGTATCTAGTTCCAGAGGTTCCACATGCAGAAAATCCCCACCCAGATTGTAAGGGTCTGTCTAGCTCTGACATGTACTATAAGGCTGCTACATTCAGTGTACGCTCAGTTTTGCTCTGGCATAAATTATAACACAACCACTGTAATCTGAAGCAAATCAGGCTTGGCCTGCACTCTGTGGTGCTATTCTACTGGGTCAAACCCAGAGATTCAAACTCAGCATTCACCCAGCAGAGCCTGAGGAGCAAACCAGGGAGAAATTCTCCAGTGCAGGCAACA
This sequence comes from Anomalospiza imberbis, assembly GCF_031753505.1. Taxonomy (NCBI): domain Eukaryota; kingdom Metazoa; phylum Chordata; class Aves; order Passeriformes; family Viduidae; genus Anomalospiza; species Anomalospiza imberbis. The sequence goes on along the minus strand of NC_089681.1, from coordinate 11,373,070 downwards.
TTCCTGTATAAATCAGTGGGAACTGTAGAGTCTGGCCTGAAGTCAAGATTTCAGGATTTGACCCAATTTAACCTTGGCATAGTTGCCTAACTCAAATTTTTTACTTTTTTTGTGAGGCTCAACAATTAACTTTCAAAACAATTAAAAAAAAAAAAGAAAAAAAAAAAGAAAAGGCAGCTGGGGTTCATAGGGCTGTGCTAGCCAGCAGGGTTTTGTTAAAGCTACTTCCACTACTGTGGTATTTGTTGGTGTCAGCATTTTGTGCAAAGTAAAACACTGCTCTGGGCTCTCTGTCCAAGGCAGAGCCATATGAGCTGGGGGCAGAAGTTGTGATTCTTCCCATACTTGACACACAGATGGGAAGTTCCTTTTACCAAATTCAACTGCTGTTTTTTTTTTTTTTTTTTACTCACTGGAGTAAAATTCAGCCACGTGCAAAATACAAGAATTGCTCATCACAGATCCAATGAGTCCCAGTGTGGAAGGTTTATTGGAGAGGCTCTGGGGGAACCAGGGCATGAGACAAGAAGATGGGAAGAAGCAGGACAGGATTACAGCCTTGCAGACGACTGAACTTTCTGTCCTTTCTTGTTTCTATGCGGGGAAAGGGTGCTGTTTCCTAGGCTGTTTTCAGGAATCTCTTTTGAAGAGATATAGATACAGATATAAAGATCTCTTTTTCTGTTCACCTTGTCAGTGGACAATAAAAGGCATCCTCTCAATCTTAAAGATTTTATTGTTTTAATTACTCCACTGCATCTTGGAATTTACTGTGCTTCTACTTGTTAATATATTCAGCAGAGCACAGGAGCTACCAACACTGCTGGAGTTTGATGATGTTTTTTTTCAAGTTTCAGACCCTGACTTGCAAACCTGTACCGTGCAGTCCCGTGGCTCCCTGACCAACCTGGGCAGTGGGGATGGGTGTCTGGCTGTGGCTGCTGTGATGGGAAGGACGAGCCCAGCACTGAGGAGTCACTTCAGCCCTGTTGTGCCCATGGAAGTACTGGGAGAGATCACTCACCAAATACTGTCCTGGGCAAAACAGACTCAAATTGGAGATATTAACTGAATTTACTACTAACAAAATCAGAGCAAGATAATGAGAAGTAAAATAAATCTTAGAAACACCTTACCCCCACCCCTACCTCCATCTCAACTTCTACCTCCTCTCCCTCAGTGGCACAGGGAGATGGGAATGGGTGTTATGGTCAGTTCATCACAGGTTGTTTCTGTCACTACTCAGGGAGAGTCCTTCCCCTACTCCAGCATGGGGTCCCTCCCACAGGAGTCAGTCCTCCACAAACTTCCCATGAGTCCTTCCCTTGGGCTGCAGCTCTTCACAAACTGCTGCAATGTGGGTCACTCTTCTACTGGGTGCAGTCCTTCAGGGACAAGCTGCTTCAGCATGGGTCCCCCACCTGGTCACAAGTCATACCAGGAAACCTGCTCCAGCATGACTCTTCTCTCCCTGGGTCCATAGGTCCCTGCCCACAGGTTAAGGGTTTCCCACAGGGTCACAGCTCTTTTTCAGGCATCCCCCTGTTTCAGCCTAGGTTTCCTCCATGGGCTGCAGGTGGATTTCTGCATCCCTGTGCTCCTCCATTGTCTCAGGGGCACAGCTGCCTCACCATGGCCTGTACCATGGGCTGCAGAAGAATCTCAGCTCTGGTGCCTGGATCACCTCCTGCCCCTTCTTCTGCACTGACCTGGCTGTCTGCCGGGTTGTTTCTCTCACATGTTCTCACCCTGCTCATCTCTGCCTGCAATTACATCTGCGCAATAACTTTTTTTCTTTCTTAAATATGTTATCACAGAGGTGTTACTTTCATTTTTGAATGGCTTGGCCTTGGCCAGCAGCGAGTCCATCCTGGAGCCATCTGGCATTGGCTCTGCTGGACACTGGAGAAGCTTCTGGTAACTTCTCACAGCAGCCATCCCTGAAGCCTCCCAGTGCCAAAATCCAGTCACAGCCCATCAGGAAAATCCAGGCATATTTTCAGGGAAAACTGGTTTTATTTCCCCTGGGGCGCACTCATGACAAATTTCTTTTGGGTTTAGAATAAAATCAGCAGGATGGCCAGTGGCAGGGTGTTAAGTAGGAGTGGGTTTTAATCCTTTTAAGAGCTTTGATTAGTTTTGGTTCAGACTCCCCTTCACTGCAGATGAATCTGGATGGCTCCTTAGTACTTCTAAACAGCTTCTGAGATTTAGACTTAGGGTCTGAATCTCTTTTTGCTCCCAAAATAATCTTCAAAGCTTACTTCCAGCAATGAGACATCCTCTGGGCTCTTCAGCTGCAGCTTCACTTGCAAATGACTGTGAAAATAAGAGAAACATGGCCATTTTTGAAAGTAAAACCAGCCCATGGAGGTTTAAGAGGCATGGGAACACCCATATTCAGCACCATGAGATGTTCTGGCACTGGAAATGTTGCATCGTGTTAGGGTGTGTGTTGGCACAAGATGTGCTCAAGAACCCACCAGTGCTTTGGCAGAGGGAGGAAGAGTGAGGATGTGGAGGAGAGACCTGGGACTGGAGCAACTGAGGGTGGGAATTTTCCAGGTGATGCCAGGAGAGCCTGGAATGCTGGTTGTATTTTATAGTTGTGTGGGTGATGCCAGGCCATTGGCCACTTTGCCTGCTGCCTCTTGTTTCAATAAGTGACTGCAGCTCAGACTCCTGGATTATTCAGTTTGGGGAAGGGAGGAAAAGGGGTAGCGAGGCATGTGCTTGCATGATTCTGAGGGTGCACCCAGTCTAATGAAAGCAAAGAAGCACCCTAGGAGTTTCAATCTGGTTTTCAAGCATAAGCAGACAATGGGAGGGCTTCAGTAATAGTGAAAATCTTGGATTTGTGTAGGAACTTTTTACTTTTAGCCTTTTACACCCCTTCCTACCCCCTGGCCTGTGACTCAACACCACTGCACATGACAGGGTAACCTCAGGCACACAAATCATCCTCCAGGTATTATGACTGTCAGGCAAACAGATTGCTCACACCACCCTGTGCTGGGCTGAAAGGATTACTACATAGATTGGGATCAGGATTACCTTCTGAATGTTCTCAGCCTCAAAACAGGTGTAAGGGAAAAAGACATGAGGGAAATTGTTTGCCAGTGGAGAATCTCTCCAGGAGGAATTGTTGGATAAATACTAACTGGAGATCGGGATCAGGCAGCTGCTGTGTTGGGCTTTTCCCACTCAGATGTAGCCTGAGAGCAGTGTTACAGGCTGCAGGCACAAGCAAAGCAAAAATGCTGTTATATGCATGCATGAAGGACCTGTGCACTCAGGTCCTGAGAGGGTCTGGTAAAAGGGTAATAAAATAATAGAATCATAGAACCACAGAATGGTTTGAGTTGTAAGGGACCTTAAATATAATCTAGTTCCAACATGGGCAGGGACACCTCCCACTAGACCAGGTGGCTCAAAGCCCCATCCAATCTGGCCTTGAACACTACCAGGGATAGGACATTCATAACATTTTTGGGCAACCTGTTCCACTGTCACCATCCTTACAGTAAAGAATTTCTTCCTTCTGCTTAATCTAAACATACCCTCTTTCAATTTAAAACCATCCTCCCTTATCCTATCACTACATGCCATTGCAAGAAGTTCCTCTCCAGCTCTCTTGCAGCTCCTTTTGGTACTGGTAGGTGCTACAAGGTCTTGAGAGAGTATTCTTTTCTCCAGGCTGAACAGCCCCAACTCTCTCAACTAGTCAGCCTTCTGTGTTCAGAAAGAGAACTGAACACACTCCTTTAACAGTGCAGGGGACAATGTGTGATACCCACTATTGGAGGTGGGTTAAAAAATGGAGTGAAAAGCATGACTGCAGAGCAAGATTGCCCATAAGGATTCACCCATATATACAGGCCCTTCTTCAGGTAGTTCTGCCTGTGTTGAGATTGTTTGAGAACTGCAGATGCAAAGAAAGAGGCACAGGCCCAAAGTCAATATGTATTGCCAGAAGCCTGGTATCTTTGTTGCAGAGTATTAACTGTAGCCTGCATGTGTGGTATATCAATTTAGATTATTTCCTGTAAATACATCTGTGCTGGAAAGCTCAGGTCAGACTCAGCATGTATTTCTCGCTTGCTTTTTTCAGTTGGATAGAACTTGAGCAAACAGATCATGTGACTTGCCAAAACCACCCAGTGAGTCACTGGCTCAACCCAGATTAGATCTCAGGAGTTTCTAGCTTTGATCTAGCCACAAGACCACATGGCCTCTTTCTATAGTCTTTGATGAAAGGCTACATAAACACACATAAGGGAGCTCACTAAATTTTTTTTGGAAGTTCTGAAAAATGTTTTGCCCCTGCGGCAAGCAAAATTGGAAGGAGTTATAAAAGGGTACCATGCACATATCTGCTGGAGTAAAAAATATTAATAGTGACAAAGAATATGTCCAAACACCTGAAAAAAAACCTGTGCAAATGACAACAGGATGCTCTGGATAATAGTGCTGTGAGTGCTGTACCTGCCACATGGATCCTTCCACAAGAGCTAGTTACCTTATAAAGAGACATTCTTGCGTCATCCTTCAGAAAGTATAAACACATTAAGCAATGTTATTTTCTAAAACATCAACACATGAGCTACTTACAATGGACTAAAAAGTCATTGTTGCTTTGAGGATGTATTTGTCCCAAGTGATTCATAACAGTCCATGGCACTGAGGCTATGAAGACTTCTAAAGGATGTCTCCACTTCCAGGCAAGTATCCACGGAAACAAGCCCACAAGTTTGCTTTGTTTGCCTTCTTTTACCTAGGATAACCTTTTAAGCTGCTTTGTAGACAGCCAGGCTTCCCAGCTGAAGCAGATGTCTATCCCTTCTCAATGCTGGGCTTTCCTTTCTGTACCTGCTGTGCTGTTGAATACTGTGGTCTCTCCTGGAGGAAGGGCAGTGGTTCCCTTTGACAGAGCCAGATGAAGATGAGGACATCTCGGTGGCAGTAACTCCTATAGTACAGTACTAATGTGGTTCCAGAGGCAGCTGCCAAGAATTGCTTCCCATGCCTGCCTGCGCCAGGAGATGTGTGGAATGATGAAACCGAAGCTAGTGGAGTGCAAGGCCCATGTCACCATGACTGGGGATTTGGAGCAGGACCTGAGAGAGCTCAGATACCCTCATGCTCTCAGGATGAGCAGCACAGCTGGGCAAAGACCATTCTCTGACAAGAGAAAGCCAGATCAGGACCAACAATGCCAGAAGACAGTTTAGGCCTGTAAATCACCTTTTTTACTTTCTTTCTTCCCACCCCTGCTTTAGCCTCTCTGTTCCTTTGAAATCAGCTCTAAGATGTAGGGAGACATCCTACAGTATTTTGGATCCTGTATAGCCCCCATGGCCACCTGGAATTTAGCTCAGTTTTCTGAGAGACTCACATTATTAGGGTAAGCCAGTGTGTGTGTGTCTGTGTCAGCACATAACAAAACACATTGTAAGCACCCTGTGCTCAGGAACTAATACGTGCTCTGGCAGGAACACAGCCGTGCCAGCAAGAGCACAGGGTTATAAGCAAAGGCAATATTGTCTCCTGTGGGACTAATAAAGACAAAAGACAAAGCAACTGTTTACTGTACAGTTGAGGGGACTGTTTGGGACACTGAGGGGGGAATGCAGCAGATACTAACACATGGTTGTTAAGTACAGGTAAATATTCAACCTGAAAAGCACGAAGAAACTCAACCCCAGACTGCACATAGGTGTTCTGGGCACTGAGGAAAGCGCCTAGCAGAGGCATGTTGGAGCAGCTTGTCTGCTGTTCTCCTCTCATACTGCTAGCTCATCCTACCTTCCTGATTTGAATCAATTGAATAGCATCCACATGGACTCATGCAGTCTACTCAGGTCAGTTGTAAAGGGGCAGAGTCAAAAGCATTTTGATGCTCTCAGAAACCCAAGATCTCTGTCCTCCTGCACCAGGATGGGCTCTGTACAGCTGCCAAGCTCTAAAAGCCTGCATAGCATTTGTGCCCAGTACCAGCAGGAAATGTCTTCCTTCTGGTACTGCAAGAAATGAGATGTGATTTATGGAGTGAAGTTCCACTTAATAAAACTGGAAATGACATACTGATGGGTGGCTGAAAAGACCACCACACTGCACAGAGAACAGGGTGTTCAGTCCTCCAGTCACCTCTTCACAGCTCAGAGAAGAAAACCACACTAGGATTTTAATTCACTGTTAGTTGGATCATTTCATACAGCCAACAGCAGTTCCCCAGAGTTTAAAAAAGTAGGGGTTCAATGCTTAAACTTCAAAGAGCACTGGCTAGCACAAAAGAGAGCCTCTTTCTGACAGGAATAGAAGGACTAATCACTCAATCTAAAAATTAGAAGTTGTTTTTGTACCACAGACCGTAATCAAATTACATTTATATCATTCAAGTAGATTAGAGCACTAATTATCAGCCTATGTATTCAGGGTGTACAGACATATCTGTGAACATAAACACCCATATGTTTCTATATTCGGAAATACAAACAAAGTTGAACCCAAAACCCAATGGGATGTTATTGCTGCCCTGTGTGGGGAGGACGATCCCTGCATCTATAATGCTTGACAATCTTCACTTCATCAATGGCTTTTAATGCTCCAGACATCTGGGCTTGTCCATGAAGATGGTATCTTGGAGGTGGAGGATTTGGCAAAGCTTGTGGGGGAACAACAGTTAAGCCATAGACAAGAGTATGGCCTGGTAAGACTGGAAGAGATTGCATCGAAGATTGGGTTTCTGCCAATGAAACATTAGTAGCCATGGGGCAAGTTAAGCCTTTGCAACCTTGCAGTCAAATTTCTAGCTGTAGCCACTTCAGGAGAAAATCTAAGTGATGCTGGTGCCCTTGGTGAAATCAGCAGACCTGAAGAATGTGTGTCATTGTCAGAAGCCCAAGCACATGCTGACAGACTGTATCTTCTAAGAGACGTGGTACATCACATTACTTCACTGAGACCTCATGGAGCAGCAGAGAGCACCATCCAGGAGACAAAGATTAGAAATTTTTTCTAGTAATGACATGACTGAAGGCCTGTTCTCCATATTGAGGGTGGGTTAAATGCAGTCTCTCACTTTGATGTCATTACAACACATTGCCAAGTCTGTTCTTTGGCGTTCCCACTTCATACAAATTATTGCTAATGTGACCTTTTTTTTTGGTCTTTTTATGTCTGAGTGGTCAAGATTCTATTGTGTTTATGTGTTCATGCATGTGTGTGTTTGCATGTATTTAAAGCTGTTGCTGGCATAGTTGACTGGGAACATAAATGTAAAATGTGAAATGTTAATGAAAACTGGAAAATATCCAAGACTATTCTACTGGTTGTTCAACAAACCATGATATCATGGAGATGGAAAATGGATATGTGGGGTAAGAAATAGCCTGTTCTAAAAGAGATGTAGAAAGAGCAATATAACATGAAGAAATTATGTATAAATCAGGCAAAACCCACAGGAAATGCAACAACAATGATGATAAATTACAAGTTAAAGCAAAGTAAGTGATTGATAAAAGGAAACCAAAGGATTAATAGACTATCAACAGCCAAAAGGGTGAAAGAAATGTGGAAAACATTGACATAATCATGACAGGAACAATGCTGCCTCTTCTCCCAAACTCATTCCCATGGCTGTATAGATCAATTGCCAAATGCAGACGGTAAAATCAAAAATTATGTTAAAAAAAAGTCCATTTCTATTCTGCATTTAGGAAGGAGATGGATGTTCATCCCTTATGATATTGCAGATGGAGTGAGTACATAATTTACCATCTGGAACAATGGAGATGTGAGGCAGCATCTGCTAAAATTAAACATTTTTTACATCATCTGTCCTGGCTATCTTTGTGTCTTAAAGGAGAACATTAAAATGCTTGGTAAAGTTTTATATTTACAAATCCAGAAGAATTCTAAACAGATGGGAGACTGACAGAGTAGCTCTGGAACTTACTTGGTGTAAAAGGGGCACTCCAGGGAGCAATAGGTTGGTGAGTAGGACAGTATCCCTCAACACAATCACCAAAAGTTCATTTAGGCCTCCAACAACAAGCCATTAGAGGTTAAAAATAAGACCAATGCTAATCAACAGGGTTTTATGGAAGGTAAGTCTTGTCAAAGAAACCTGTTGTCTTTTCCTTTGGACAAGATTAGAGATCTGGTTCACACAGTATTCTTGGCTCTCTCCACCACACGACAAGACAAATTGATTAATGAGTTCACATTACACAGGAGAATAGGGTACAAGCTAAGAGTTGGCCAAGTGACAGATGTAAAAAAGTAGTTATTAATGGGGGATTAATGGGGAAGCAACAGCCCAGGGATGCTTGAGGGGGCGAAGTCAGCCACATGGAGTTCAGTGTTTCTGTAGCTTCAGTCTTTGTGACTCAAACATCCCCATCCTACAGCAAAGGGTTAGAGATCCTGATGTCACACATTTGTCTTGGCAGGATCTTTTCTGTTTGTACACCACTAGGATACATTGGAGCAATTGCCTCTATTATCCAGGTAGGAAAGCAAGGAGGTAAGAGAGACAGGCTGCTATTTTAGGAAACTGTGAGAAGTAGTGGATGCCAAGAAACCAGCTGCTTTCTGAAGGGGCAATTTGAGAGTTCAATAACAAATTTCTGGTCTTACAAACCCACAAAGGCCATCAAGCAAATCAGTAGCAGAGCTTGGAAAAGAGCTCAGCAGTTGCTGGCTGTGGGCCTGACCTGGGATGACTCACTTATCTAACACATGTTGCATCTTTTCCATGCAGGGAGCAGGCATTGACATCAACAGGGCCGAAAAGATCTACTCCCGCTGGCCAGCATTGACTGTTTTCTCTCCTCCCAGCACATGCATCAACTTCCACCAGCAAATAACTGGAACAGAGCTTCATTTAACGCCCCCACGCCCTGTTACTAAATGTTTGATAGAAGATTAAAGAAACAAGTTCTTGTATGCTAATGTGCTCATCAAGTATTTGCTCCTAATTTATCACTTCACTTGCTTTGTTGTCTTTCCTGACAACTTGACTATTCACAGGAAATGTCACCTTGCAGGATATCATGATGTGACTGTTACAAACAGTCAAAGGGAAAAGCTTGATATGGTAAAATTCATTATATGCATTAGTTTTTTGATTCTGCAGTTGGCAAAGGAAAGCTTGTGTCTCAAAGTTTCCCAGTACCCTGTCAGCAGCAGCTGCTACCTGGTTTAATGCTGTGGGCTGTCTGTGAAGCTGCAAGTAGAACCCTGTGTTGTCCTGGGAAGGCTGGAGAGGAAATGAGAAATCTCTCAGAGATGTGATGCTTATGGCAAAGCTGCTCTGCGCTCTTCTTCCAAGTCCTGCTCTCTGCCAGGCTGGTGCACAGCAGGGAGAGAGGCAAGAGCTGTTCTGAAGGTGATGGAAAAAAAAAAAAAAAAAAAGTGGGAAAAGAGGTAAAATAATTGGCTTGCAAATATTTAATTATCTGTTGGAAAACAGTAAGATTCATTTTATTTCCTCTGCAGTGCCTATGCTTGACATAGGAGAGCTGCCAGCTATGACATCTCCCCTAGGATCAACAACCCAGAGAATGGGAATTGCTGACAGCTGGACCTGCTTGGGCCTTCCATAAAAAAAAAAAAAAAAAAAAAAAAAAAAGGCAAAACAAACCATGAAAACTTGTGATTAATAACCAAAACAGAGGGCAGGAAGTGTCATGCTGGGGATGCTCTGCAAAGACAGGGTTCAGAGCTGGGCTCCTGTGCCTATCCCACTGATGAACAGGTAATTTCCCACCCCTGAGGAAGGTGAGTCCCTCTGAGGCCGGGCTGTCACTGGTGCAACTGGGAACAATGGCAGGAGGAGAGACTGAAGATATGAATAGAAATTCCCCCTGGGTGCAGGGGTCCTCAAGAGCTGGGGGGCTGATACTCAGTCCTGCCCACACAGAGGCTCAGGTGACGACCTCGGGTGGCAATCGGAGCCTGAGGTGACGCCATGACATCGGGTGGCAATAGGGAAGCCCTTCCTGCCTGCAGCCCTGCGACAATATGTGCTGGCATTCAGTAACTCTCCGTGCTGTAATTACAGCCAATCACCCGGGAAAGCCAGCAGAAACTCCAGCCCCTCCAGCGGGAGGACTGCAGCGAAGCCCAGGTATGCAGCACGGGCCTGCTGCTGCCTCCCGACATCCCAGCGCCGGCCCAGCCCCGGCCATCGCTTACAGCGGCAATGGTCCGCTCTTCTGGAGGCCCTGGCACCTGAGCGTGGTCACAGCAAAAGGAGATGTGGCAGAGCTGGGAGATCCCCAGGGACCCTGGGCTGCAGTGCTGCTGCAGCACTGTGAGTCTCTTCCCCTGGTCATCAGAGACACCCCTGTGGAGGCAGGGTGACTGGGCAAGGAGGCTTTGCTGGCATTGTGCAGGGGACCGGGACACTTGCTGAGGTGTCTCAATACCCTCTGTTCACTCACCACACCCTTGGGTGAGGAAAGCCTTATTGTTTCCAATTATCTCAAAATCACCCCCAGCTGGAGCCCCAGCCAGTGTGGCAGGAGATGCAGAAAAAAAAAAAAAAAAAAAAGCACAGATGTACAGTGGGAAAAAATAGCCAGGACTAATTTCTAAAGGGTGGCGATGGAGACCACCCTTGCTTACATTAGCATGAAGCTGCAGAATTTGTCCTGGACATCACGACCATGTACTGCTTCTTCTGATGTGGAGGAGGAGGGGCTGCCATTCTTCTTAGGCTCTTAGACCCCTGAGATATCCATCCCAGTAGATCCCGACAGTTCCAAAGCCTGCCTGCTTCTGGACATCCAATAAGAGAGTGTAGCAGTATTTACCCATTTTCCCAGAAATTACTTGATTGCTTCTTTTTCAGGGCTTGGTCTGATAGTTCTTGGTTGAATAAAGCCTTCCTTTACCTCCTAGGGGCTCATCTCTGTACCTGTCTGATGAACACTCACATACTGTCCTTCACATGCGGATGGCAATTTTCCTCCCTCCTCTCAAGTACCTGTTTGAGTGGGAATCACCCTTTCCTGAAAGCAGTACACCACAGCCCCTGGGACAGTACTGAACCTGAAACTAAATTTAAACAAAATAATGTATATCTCAGTACTTGCTCCTGATGGAGATCATTCACTGTGAGAGTGGGTGGGGGTTTTGACTAATATTTTTCCTCTAGGCAAAGTTTAACAGAAATTTCAAGAGCACAGATTGATGGGAGAGTCCTGGAGCGGCAGCTTTTCTCTGTCTCCATCTCGTGCACAGACACTCCAGTGTGCTGCATGCTAAAACATCTCCTGCCATATCTGTAGATAATACTAATTACTCCATGCTCCTGCAGAAGCACTGGGATTAGAGGGAATAAGGAACCAACTCTATAGCTGCCCTTCTGAGATTCTGCAAGCCTGGGTTCATCACAGTGTTACTGAACACAGAAACTCAGCAGGTGCAGCAGTGCTACAAAACAAAAGAACACAAAATGAACACAAAATGCAGCTGTGCCAGCAAGGCAGAGCTGGCAGCTCTCACCTGGGCTCAGACCTCCCTAAAGCTCGTCTGCAGTAGAGGAGGACATTAAAATGCCCAGTTCTGAACTCAGCTGAGGAGTTAAGATTAAAAGGCTTTTTCTAGTGAAGAAGCAGTGGGAAGCAGAGGGTCCTGGGGAGGCTGCAGAATGAGCAGCCCTGGAGCCAACAGCAGCTCCCAGCATTGCAACCATAGGAAGGAGCTCACATGGATGTACAGTGGCTCCACAAGTGAGCTACAAGATCAGGAGTTTCTCAGGAGCAGTAGCTCAGTGAAGTCCATGAATTGATGTGGAGAATGTAATCAGTGCCTTGGGAGGCTGTGAATAGGCCAGCAGCAGCCAAGGCTGTGATGCTGAACACAGGAAGCTCTACTACTGCTACTACCAAATTGTGTCATTTTTACAGATTGCTTGCTGATTTTTTTTTTTTTATCATAGAGAAAAAAATAAGTAATTTTGAAAGGGTATGACAAAGAGTAAATACCTTCCTTTTTTTTTTTCTTTTATAAAATATATAATTTTCAATAATAGAACAAATAGACTATAGGAAAATATCATTCTCATTTATGCATGGGTCAGGCACAAATCAACCTAATTTATGCCCAAGTACTAAGATTAATTTAGGTTTGTGCAGCCACAGACTTGTCACTCTCTGCCTTAGCCACATGCATTAGCCACTGTGGGCTGGACATGTCTTTGTGCCCTGTGGTGCTGCCCATAGAACAGAAATAGCTGGGGGAAATCCACAGGTGAGTCTGGGAGCCTGCTCTGGCTGAAGGCAGGTGGTTACACACTGACCCAGTTGCTCTAATGTGGATATGTCCAGCCCACAGTGGCCGGGAGCTGCAGCAGGAGTTCAATGCGGGGCAGGAGCACATCTGTACCATGTCACAGGGTTCAGTGTGGGGCTGCCCGAGGTAGCTGAGACCCAGCTGGCACAGCCACAGGGCACAGCCAGGGTCTGTCTAGCTCCAGGTTGGAGAAGCCAGCCTGTATTTACACAGTGCTGCCTACGAGCTCCCAAGCCCCGGCTCTTGGCAGCCACAGCCTGATTTGTCTAGACTACATCTGGACTTGAGCTGGCTCCTGGCCAGCTCAAATGAATCTTTCAACACCATGCTTCCCACGTGTCCAACCCTGGGATTAGCAGGGCCAGTGAGAGCTCCCATCTATCTGCATCAGCATCTGCATCAGCCAAGGCAGTCAGTCGCATACATGTTGATAATATATCCTGAATTTGCAACCTTTGATGTAGACACTTCTTGTTTTGCATTTGCAGCTCATGCAAGGGTCCTTGCCCCTGACTGGTATTCCTTGGCAATTCTGCAACATAAATACTAACAATATGCACTATAAATATATATGTTTCCTAGCAGCCAAGCCAAAATTGAATGAAGTCCATAACGAGGCATAGACAGTCTTCATTGGTTTTACAGAGGGACATTTATTTTTGTTCTGAATTAAAAAAAAAAAAAGTCATCTAGCAATATAACATGAAACTTTCAGGTCATAATTGATTCTCAGGCTATGTCTATATTAGTATATTAAGCAGCACACATTCCTGGGCTCTGATACACAATCATCCATGGTATTGAATAGTTAAAATGTTCCATTGTGCAATGCTGGATGGTGTTAACCAGCAAGCTTCCAAACTATTCCAAAGCATTGGGAGTCCATACAGGCTATCCAGCTCTCAATGAAAATGTTGGATATGGCTGCTCTGTCTTGATGGATAAGGGAATTTAATTGTACAGACATGCCAGTTGGCCGTAGGGCCAGAACTAGTCCCAGGAACATTTATTTTACCAGTATAGACATGGCCTTTGGTGGTGACCACTTATTTAAGTGTGTGTAAACAGGTAATTAGGATTGTGCAATAGTTGCTTGGTCTAATTGCATATGCCAAGTCTTTGCAAGAGGGTGAGTGCTTGGCACTGAATATGGACCATTAAAAAAAAAAAAAAAAAAAGCAGCAGTAAATGGCCACGATAAACACTTGAAAACCTGGCTTGAGGGGGCTGTTTATAGCAGCATAATTCAATAGGAGTAGTTAAATTTTCTATTTCCATGGTGGTTTGGGTTCAGATTTTTTTGTTTGTTTATTTGTTTGTTTTATATTTACTGCAGTTTCTGAAATCTGTGGCTTATCATGGCTGGCCAGATGGAGGTGAGAGTAAAGAAAATTGGCTACTCAACCTTTTCTCAGAGAAAATTGCTAAGCTAGGAAGTTGCATCCTTGACAGTCCAGCAGGGCAAAAGAACAGGAATGGTTAAAAATGGAGGACTGGTGCTGGGGCTATTGACCTCTGGTCCACCGCACTAAAAACATAGCATCAGGTGAATTAAACTGATTATTTGAATAGTGCTAATTAGCATTATAACAAAAACCTTATTTTTTTCCACTGAGAATCATCATAGGATTTTTTCTTTTAGAAATATATGCCTTTTTCATATTTTTCAGCTTATTACATCCCCTACTGCCCTTTAATTCATGTCATATTAGTTACAAGGAAGATTTCAAATGCAACTTTATTCATTATAGCATGTTTCCCTCTTGATCAGCATGATTACTTGGAGACATTCTTCAAACTCTTTCCTGCTGTGCTGGTCATTCATCACAATCCCAGGACCAGGATATATCCAGAATTGCAGTGAGTTTCCGTCAGATTCACTTGTAATTGCAGACACTCCATTTGGGGTTTTGAGCCCTTTAGTTGGGCATCATGATATTAGTGTCAAATTTTTGAAAGTGTTCTTCAGTTCTAGTTGGCTCTAGTTTAGGAATTCAGGTAAGTTTGAGGGTTTTCTGATTCAGTTTATCTATTTTCCAAAATGAATATAATGCTTATTAATTAATCATGATGAAAATCTTATTCTGTGTAAAGATCCTTTTTTTTACCTCCTTGTAGGATTGAAAATATTGCAAATAGTTGCCAGAGGTCACTTTATCTCCCGCTGAAGTACTGCCAGCTTTGGAGTGAGCTGTGGCAAATATTTAACATTCCAGAGCAACAATTTAGGCTAGGAAGTGGAAAGGAAAGCCTTGTTCAATTGAAACTAGAGGGAAATTTCAGATAGGCAGGATGTTAGTACCTCAGTTGTGCTTTGATTAATTACAGCTACCTCCCCTGAGTTGTCATAAACTTGGTCACCTTTTATAAACAGTCCTAAGAGGAGAGGAACTTTAGAAAGGGAATTTCAGAATCATTCTTTGCAAACATGAATGAGTTAAACACTATCTGATAAGAAGGCAGTATTTTGGGTTTTATTTTCAAAACATCCCATGTGTAAATGAGTAATGCAACTGTTCAACCTCTTGAGCAAGTGGCCATGTACATAACGAGCTGTTTACTCAAGATACTTCCATCAAACACAATCAGGTTGCCTAACTAAATTTGCAAGACCCCCTGTTGCAACAGGTACTGACTGCAAAGGCCTGGAAAAAAAAATCTAAGGAAGGATGTGACTTGGATAGATAGTGAACATTGACGTACAGAAATGTTATCTCTGGGAAAACAGGGACAGTGACAGTTGGGCTGCTGGAAAACAAAACCTGACTGGGAGCCATCAAGTGTAAAACTGGAGAGAAAACCTGCCAGTCAAGGGAAAGGTGAGAGAGAGGAAAAGTTTAGTGGGAGATTTTGCCCTTTTCTGTAACTGATTAGATTCAGTGCAACGCTTGGAGCATCTTGATTTGGTTTGACTGCTTAAGGCAGCCTGGCCTGGAAGTGCACATGTTTAGCAAATGTATCATTTACTTTAAAGACTATATCTGATAAATAAGACCTCTGATAAAATGTATCAATTTATCTCAAGAAAGCCACAAAGCAGAGCAGCAATAAGGAAAAGATTCATAATAAAATGTCAGGACAAAGATACATTATTTTGAAACCAATTACTCTCTAGTACTAAGTGTAAGATACTTGCATATTAAAATTCTTGATCTTTCCAGGTTTTGGCACAGGAGCTATCAGTTTTTGCTAGTTAGACATCATTATTTAAGCACTGACATTTAGAGGTGGTAATTTTGAAAGTCCTATTCAAGTTTTCTCATGCATAAGTAGGTCAATGTCCTCTGTCTTACACCAGACAGGAGAGCCAACTCATGGATCAGAGACCTGGAGCTGGAATAAAAGTCTCACAGACCTGGCCAGTCTTGAGGTTCCAGCTTGAAGCTCTGACACAAATTCCTGAATACTTTTCCTCTGGACTCTTCCATAAAATAGGTATTCTTGAGCAATATTGACTGGTTATTTCTTTAAAATGGGGAACAGAGGAGAAGAGAAGGAAGAGGCAGACTAATGTCCATTTTCCAGACCTGGGAAAACTCTGGAAAAAGTATTAAACAAATTGCTTGCAAGCCCAAGATGAGCAGCAGTCAACATGAATTTATCAAAAGCAAGTCATGTAAAGCAGATTGTTCCTATTACAGTAGGGCAAATGGTTCAGGGCATGGGGAGAAGGGAAGGGTCTTCCACCTTGATTTTTCTTGTGATGTAGTCTGACACGACAAACAAATGCTCTCTAGAATAAGTCACTATGCAATACTAACTGTTGACTTGTGCTTGTGCTTGTGCAGTACACTATTGGTTTAACTACAAATTAATCACCATCTATCTAGAAAATTGTAGCTGGTGGAATTCTGCAAGGGCCTGTGCTGGTTCACCCTCTTGTATAACCAGCTGGTGATGACAAAGCTGGGCGTATATTAGAAGCCATGGTCACAATTCAAAATGTTTGTGACAAGTTGCAGAAATAGGTTGAAAAAGGAAGAGCTCAGTGGTGCAGGTGCAAACTGCTACATCCGAGCAGAAATAGAGCAACTAGACCAATTTGGGACAGGGAACAATTGTTTAGCTGGCAGTTCTCTTTAGAGAAGAATCTAGGGTTATAGGAGATCACATGCTGAACATGAATCAGCTGTGTCATGGGATTGCAAAAAAGGCAGACATTGTATTGGATTCTGGTAAGAGGAATGCAGCTTGTGAGACAGATGAAGTCATCCTTCTGCTCCACTTATCATTGGTGAGGCCTTGGCTTCAGGATTATGTTGAGTCTGGGGCACTCCACTAAAGATTTGGGTCAGATGGGGAGAGGCCAGAAGGGGGAAATAGGAATGATCAGAGATCTGGAAAGAGTTGTATTGTCATGCTGAGACTGAAAAAATTGTACTCAACTTAGAGAAGACTGAAAGGGAGCAAAAGAGCATTCCCCAAATACAGAAAGCGACTTAATCTTTCTTAAATGAATAGTGAGTGCACTGTAAGAGTGGCTTAAATTTCATTGGAAAAGATTCAGGTTACTCATTGGGGAAAAAAACCCAAGCAACCTAATGAATAAAGATAATGAAACACTAGAATCAATAGCAGAGCTTGAGGGACAAGCTAGGAAAGCAGGACAGGAATGACACAGATACCATTTATTGTTTTTAGAGGGCCTTGTTTTGAAACAAGAAGAATCAGTTTTAGAGATCCTTCTGCTTCGCTTTGCCTGGGGTGTATGAGACAGCATATTTAAGGTAATCCAGTATCACAGCATCACATCATGGTTGAGGCTGGAATGAGCCTCTCAAGATGGCTTAGCCCAACCCTGTGCTCAAAGTGGAGACAACTAGAAACAGTGGAACAGTTGCTCAGAGCCATATTCAGTCAGGTTTTGAGTATCTCCAGATATTTAGATACCTCTTTTTTATTCACAATGCCTGTGCACAACTTTCTCCAGTGTTTGACCACACTTTTTTTTATTTTCAGTTATTGGAATTTATTGCATTGCCCCTTGTGCTGTCCTTGGATGCCACTGAGAAGAGTTTGACTCCATCTTCCTAAAACTCCCCATCAGGAATTAATTCACATGGATAAGATGCTTCTGAGTCTTCTCCAGGCTGAACAGCCCCAGTTTTCTCAGCTTCTTCTCATACAGCATATGCTCCAATCCCTTAATCAACCTCAAGACCTTTCTCTGGATTGACTTCACTGTGTACCCAGGACTGGACACAGCACTCCAAGTGCGTCCCACCAGAGTTGAGCAGAGGTATAGGAACAACTCCTTATGATGCTTCATCATCCAGGTCATCAATTAATATCTTGGAGTTTTGGCTGCAGTATCAATTCCCGGGGCATACCACTAGTGATTGGCCTCCAGATGGGTTTGTGACAGTAATCACAACTTATTAAATCTGACAATTTAGCAAACTGTCAGTCTATATCACTATCCAGTTGTTTGATCTGTACTTCATCAGTTCATCTATGAGGACTTCATAGGAAACTGTAACAAGAGTCTTGCCAAAGTGAAGATAAATAACATCCATTATTGTCCCTTCATCCATGAAGCCAGGTACCTCATCACAGAAGTCTATTTGGTTTAAGCTCTATTTCCCATTCATAAATCCATGCTGAGTAAATTGAGTCATCATCTTGTTCTTTATATGTTTGGCAATGATTTCCAGGATTATTTGTTTTATCTCCACCCCGGTGACAGAAGTGAGACTTTTAGTTCCCCAGCTCTTCCTCCTTGCTCTTGTTGGAGACAGTAGTGACATTTACTTTTTTCCAGCCCATATAAACAAGCCAGTTTGCCCTGTCCTTTCAAAGATAACTGAAAGTGGCCTCACAATGACACTGGCCAGCACCCTCAGTACTTGGGGATCAGGTTTTATGGACTTGTGCATATTTGCTTTAAATTCCCTAACTTGGTTCTCACCCACCAGTGGTAAGAATTTCATGGTCCAGACTTTCCCTCTAATCTCAGGGCCCTGCAATTTCTGATGGCAGGTATCACCAGCAAAAAGTGAGGTAAAATGGGCACCAAGTACCTTGGCATTTTCCATCAGGCCGTTTTCATCAGGCCTCCTGTCCCATTCAGCACCAGGTGTACCTTTCCCCTGGTTTTCCTTTTGCTGCTCATTTAACTGCAGAAACCCCGAAGTCCAGGTTGTGATCTTGTACTCCACCATTTTATGTTCACTATAGTCAAGACTGCCCCCGATTTTCATATCCCAGATCAGTCTTTCCTTGTTTGCAAGCATGAAGCCCAAAGCTACATAAAGGTGTGTCAGTGTGTGGGGAAGGGGGACATTGCAGTGTGGAAAATTCAGCAGTCAGAATAACTTCTTGACTGTGGTCTGAAAAAAGAGAATTAGGGTATGGATCTCCTTATTTTCAGCCCATCTGTCCATTCCACACATCTGCCACTGCATTTGCACAGTAGTTAGCTCTGAATTAATTTTTCTATCTGGCAGGAAAGCCAGCAGCATTGGGCAGGTGTTGCACTGAACTTTTGAATTCAGCCAAATTGACTCACCTTTCTCAAAATCCTCCATCCCAACTTGGCAAGGGGAATCATCAGAAACTCCTGCTGGGGTTGTGAGGGGAGGCAACATGTGTAGTTAAATGGTGAGGATGGGGATTGAAAAGGGCATGAACAAGGGAAAACAGTCAAAAAGAAGGTAAAAAGAATAAAAAAGAAAAAAGCATGACAAGAAAACTTTTTTGTGTGTATAACAAGGGTATCCAGAAGGCTGATTCAAGTCATACCTCCACTACTGACGTACAATATACTTTTAGTTAAGTCCTGTTGTTTCTTTGGGCTGTTTGACCACCTCCCTTCAGCTGCAGAAGTGTTGAGGGGAGGAGAGGGAAGGGAAAGTGTTTGGCTGAGGAAGATCTATCTCTGCTTCCACTCTGCCAAGCCTGCACACAGTTAGCATGTACCTTCCACCATGAGGTCAGCAATTCTGTGGCTGTGTAGCTCTCTTCCCTCCCTGCCTCAACCTGATGCAAAAGCTCATCAGCTGCAGGAGCTTTTCCTCATTCTTGCAATAAGGTTGTGACCGCAGGCTCCAACAATCTTCTGGCTGAGGTCTGGATTGAGAATGCTGGTTTTGGTCCATCTTTTCCATGCCTGGGAATGGCCTGGATTGAGAATGCTGGTTTTGGTCCATCTTTTCCATGCCTGGGAATGGCCTGAATTCAGTGCTGTTGGTGGCCTTTCTTTTCCCGGCTTAGCAAAGAGGGAGGATGTTTGGGAGGCTGGAAATGAGTGAGGTGAGTTGGAAAATATGGAAGTGACTTTGTCAGGGAAATACAATAGGGTGGTTTTTTCTGTTTCTGGGGAAATATTTTATTTTCTGCCAGGGCAGATAGGAGAGGTTATTCCTGTGCATTGATAGCTGTACTTTATATAAACTTGTCCAGTGCCTGAGATGGTTACTCTGAGATGTAGCCACAAGATGAAAAATAAAAAAGAAGTCAGAAGTCCCTTGCTCTGCAAATAAGACATGAAAAATAAAACCTGAACAAGATATAAATAAAAATAAAATAAAATTAAAAATTTTATTTTCTGCCAGGGCAGATAGGAGAGGTTATTCCTGTGCATTGATAGCTGTACTTTATATAAACTTGTCCAGTGCCTGAGATGGTTACTCTGAGATGTAGCCACAAGATTAAAAATAAAAAAGAAGTCAGAAGTCCCTTGCTCTGCAAATAAGACATGAAAAATAAAACCTGAACAAGATATAAATAAAAATAAAATAAAATTAAAAATAAAATTAAAATTAAAATAAAATCCCCTCTGAACAAGAGGAGGATGGGCAAAATTATCACCCTCCACAGTCAAATGGCACAGCCCCAAGATGGGGTATAGCTTACACTTGCACAAACAGGCATTACCTTTTGCCCTTGCTAGAAGTGACTCAGCTGCAAATATCCTCCACAATTGATTGTTACCTTGCAAAAACAAATGATTGGAACTTTGTAGAATGGCTTGTGCAAGGCACCACAGTCCAACAACAGGACACAAGAAAGATCAGCTCTCTGCTTGCAAAAAAAGTCTTTCTAAAGACCACAACAGCCTTTGAAGCCCACTGTAAGGCACAGAGAAACACTACAGGCAGGCAAATAAAACCTGGCTCTCCTCAAAGTTAATGAAAGTATTGCCACTGGCTAACTTCAGGGAGAACAAGCTGGGAACTGTACTGAAGCCTCTAGCCTGGGATTTTATGTTCTGCAGCGGTACTAACTGGCCTTGGCATGCGAATAAACAGCAGGAATGAGCTTCTATGCAATAAGCAATGTAGAAATATTTACCTCCCTGAAAAGTCAATATTTTAGCACAAACATGATTGGGAGAGTTTATGAAGGCATTTTGTTTGTAAGCAAACTTCAAAGCTTTTTATGGGTTAGTTTTTTAGCTGCTATTTACATTTTTTAACAGCAGAACAGTTCCCAGAAGACTGAATGGGATGAGTTTACAGCTTCAGCAAACTGAGGGAGTGACACACAGTACTTCAGTGGAGGCTGTGCAGTGGGAGTGAGCATGATAGGATGCTGGGTGAAGCTGCTTCCCAAGGAGATATTCAAAGTGATGTCCTCAGCCTGAGTTTCTGGCTTCTGCCAAGTGACATGATGTGCAAATACCCTGCAGATTAAAGTGAGCTTTCCAGAGCTTTCTGAATATTGTGTGTATTGATTGAAAGTTTAGTTTACTTTTTTTTTTTTTTTTAATCCTGTACAATTCAGTCTTCCAGTCTATTCCTCTAAGAAAATACCTTTTGGTATCTTGAGAACTATTTTATGGTTCCTAATTCTTCTGTCAAACAAAGGGAGGTACTTCAGAGGGGTGACCTTGGACAAGGAGTGAAGCCAGGCCATCCAACTTTAGTAGTGAGTGTTCCTATAGTTGATAGACATATTACCCTGAGTTTTTCATAGGTCTGTCTCTCAGTTGAAGTTGTAACTTGGCATTGTTACCTCTTTCCATTCACAGTACATAGAGCTGAGATAACCATTTCCCCAGCCAAGCAAAGTACCAAAAGCTGAGTGATTATATGGCTAACCTGACATTACTTGGTGAGCCCAAAACTTTAGCCTTATTTCCCTGCTTCATTTATGCCTCACTGTGCAGAATCCCTGCTTAGCCCTGTAAAACTGCTTAGAGAAAAACACTGTGTCTCTTTCTCTAACTTCTTTACCAAAACATTTCACTTTAATCTTGAAATGCTTTAAGAAATGGGATACAAATGTATGCTTCATATAAAACCCTATGTCTCTAAATAGTTTAAATAAAAGATAAGGTGCAAAACTGGAAGGTCACAGAAGCATCATTAACCACATGCAACTGTAGAGGTTGCAGATTTTTTTCTATGTCACAAATTATTTGTTTCCTGCTTTGATGACTTTAAGTGTAAATGGGATACTAGTGTGGCCTTACTGAGAACCTCTGTCCCATAGATTTCAGAGAAGAAATATGCTGTGATTTGCATCACTTTGTTGCACATGAAAAGAAGATCTGTTTCTCACATATAGTGCTTCAGAGCTGCACCACTAAATCTGTCCTGATAACTTGGGATATTCCAGCTGTACAGCTGTAGCTGTTGCTGTTGCTATATCCTGTGCTGTAGATGGCTAACAGGACAAAGAGACCAGGGTTTCCTGGAGTAGCTCAGTGGTTAGGATGCTGGCAGATGACTCAGACACAGAGGGGTTTAATTTTGCTTCTATTCAGTGACCTTGCATAAATCATTTCCCACCCTCTGAAGCTGCTTTGAAAATGATGGCTGACAAGTGGTATATAAGAGCTTGGTGTTTTAGCAGGGCCTTGCAGTCATTTCAACACAGCCATTTTGTAATCAGAGAGACAATGGTTTATACTGGAGCCAATGTATTTCATTAGGGCTCTCCAGTACTGAGTGGTTCCCAGTAGTACTGCTCACTGCTGTGCCATGAACACCTCAGCTCTCTTTCCCTCTGCCTGAGCTCCCCATGCCCATGTTGCTTGGTGAGTGATAACTGCAGATTTAAAGGAAAGCTAATGTGGTTGGTGGGCAAACACAGTTTTTTGGTTCCTCTGACCAAGGGAAAATATGCAGCATGGGAGGATGACAGACAGTTAGAGAAAGGGTATATGAAGATGGATTTCAGGAGAAAGCTTTCTGACAATAAGGTTTGAAGAAAGAAGATCATGTAATGAGGACCCAAACCACATGGAAATTCCATGCTTGCTTCTGAGTGTTGAATCAGTGAGAGCTCCCTTCTTGGGAGTAGACTGGAAAGGAAGTACTTGATGAGTCCCTTCATGTGGGGACATTCTTCAGTGAATGTCTGCTCCTTACCTAAGCTTATGCATGTCCAGAGAAAATCCAGTATCCTATACTTTCTTCTGCTACTTCAGGTTTTGATTATTTCTGAATACTTTTGGCCTTTTAATCACCATGAACTAGGTGTCCATGATTGTACTCTGGACAAGAGAGAGCTCAGTCAGGCTGTTACACAGACAATCAGTGGAGCACAAATGAGATTTACCCTTTTTATTACTTTGTCTCACATGTGGGAAGATTTTCACAGTAAACTGTCCAGATGTTTCTTAATCTGTATCGTTCCCTGTCATCCTTCCTGTTCTTCTTCATGGTCTTCTCTTTTTCTTCTTCAATCCTGAGCCTTTTTTTAATGAAGGGCCTTGTTTGCAGAAGTCCAGTTGTGGGACAGAAAAACACGACCTCTGAATGGTGTGCCACGTCTGAATGGTGTGTACAGCACCACTGCATTGAGTGCTGGCTGGCTCCATAACACGGATCATTAATTACCAATGGAAGGCTGCTCTCTGCTCTACAAAAAAATAACAATTTTCCAGTAGAAAGCTGTCTATATGCAAATCACCACCTCTGTTTGCATTAGAGACCCAATGAAATGGGTACAGAGGACATCTCACTGAAGGACATTTCTCTGTCTCAGTATCAGGAGAGAGATGAGTAACAAGAATATTGACCTGCTACATCTCTTGTCTTTTTGGAGAGCATTTTGGAAATAAGCATTTTGGAGCTAGATTACACCAATGTCCTTAACTAGCATCACACTGCTAGAAAGGACAGG
The DNA here is from genome assembly GCF_031753505.1 of Anomalospiza imberbis. Lineage (NCBI taxonomy): Eukaryota > Metazoa > Chordata > Aves > Passeriformes > Viduidae > Anomalospiza > Anomalospiza imberbis. The sequence goes on along the minus strand of NC_089681.1, from coordinate 11,349,694 downwards.
AAACACTAGAGAAAAGCTTTTTGTCCTATCTTCACATCTCTGCTGTTGCTCATTGTTTGAGCAGGTTTCAGGGGCTATGCTTTTTGCACTTCTGTCTGATCAAGCATTCTGAGAGGCTGTGATCTAATCTTGTAAATTGTTTTGAAACACTGCTCATATAAAAGGTACCCAGCCTGATGTGTTGGCCCTAAGAATCTTTCAGTGTTTACATTTCAGTCAGAGCTCTGTCCTGGCTGTGTCTGTCTGATTAAATGCTCCTTTTCATACCAGCTGCAGGTCTAACAGGTTGGAGACCTCAGGGTACAGCAAAAGGATCTTTCAGTGTCTTGTGTATATGTGTTAGATGGTTATGTTCTTATTTTCCTAAAAAAAAACATGTTTCTTTGCATCCTCTACCATGTAGCCCTGAAGAGTAAACTTTTGGCTTGGTGAGGCATAAGTTTTATTTAATTTATTAGGAAGCTGACACTGCTTTTGCTTGTATTGTTGGGCACCTTGAGTTCTGAAATCCCATTTCCATGCCAAGGTGAAGAATTAGGAGGAATTCCAGAGTGAGAAGGTGAAGAAATTCTCTGGAAGCCTCAGTAGTACTACAGTGACACTCAAGCAGATATTAGATTATTGTGATAAAGGACCCAAATCTGGCTTGTGCACCACATTTTATTGTATGAGTTGGCCCAGGTACACCTGCTTCTTTTTCAATTCTGTTTTGCACACCTGCCTTGCTGTGATTGTAGAGTTGAGGAGTACCCCCTGAGATTTGATTTCCATAAAGCAGTTTGTCATTTGGGTTTCCTTCACTGTCCATGACAAACTTTCTTTCTAGACCTTTCTGAAGGCCTTGATCTAGGCCTCCTTCACACACAAATTATTCTACTCCAGAGTCAGCCAATGGGCATTTTGAGAGAGTGCAGTCCAAAAGCATTGTTTTTCAGGGGGCCAAATGCACAGAGCTCTATAATTTCCAGCTGGATTTCAGAGGTCTTTAAAAGAAACCAGGAACAAATCCAGTCCAGTCTGCAGTGCTGAGGCTGAGCTTTCACACCAGTGCAATTCTGTGCATATGTAACAGCACAGGCTTCAGTTAATATGGGAGTGAACAGGAATTCACAGAGTTCTTGTGCCAAAGGTGCCCTTGTCCTGATGGCCTGGGCCTGTGGGCTACCCTGTGTGCTGTTCACAATAGAGAGCTGCTCCTGCACCAAATACCCATGCATTTAAAGGATCTATCAGCAGTTGTAGCTATTTTGCCAGTATAGGAAAGGTGCTCAGGTTCTACTTTGAAAGATTTTTAAGAGTAGCCGTGAACATTATAAGGAGCCCTTCTCTCTTCTCTGTCTGTTTGTGCTTTTGTAGTGGACACATAAGATCTGGGCTGGGAAAATCTCCAAGGTGTGGGGGACAAGGGCCTCAGGTGTGAACCACAGCTCAGTGGATGAGGTATGGCAGGTTCCTTATGTGTGACTGGGCTAAACCTAATGTGCTTATGTGCTCTGAGCCATCCTTCAAGTGATCCACACCAGGGTATGGTGCTGAGGTGGCACACCCTAGGTTGTGAATACAGCAAAAAGTGCAGAGCTGGGCCCAGGTGGAAGTGGAGAAGGGATTGGACAGCACTAGTAGGTGCTGAGTGGAAAAAAATGGATGGAAAAACAGGCTCCTTTATACCTCTGAGCCTTGCCTTAGCTGCTCAGCTTGAAAGTAAAGAAAAACATCAGCTTTTCTGAAAAAGAAAAAAAAAAAGAAAAAAGAAGAAAAAAAGAGAAAAACACTCCTTACAGATTTGTCTCCCTTTTTTCGTTGAGTTTGCACATTTCACTTCTACAGGGGAATAACAGCTGCAATCTTTCCTCATCACAATTGCAAAGAAATGATCATCCCCTTTTGCTGCATTTCCTAACTCCCCCAGTTCCTCTTTCAGGTTTATGCCTTTTCTGCATGAAGTTGTCTTGGCAGCATGGAAATTAATTGAAATGAGTGTGACTAAGAGGGGAAGACCCAATAATGTCAGGATTTCAGTAGTAGCTCCTGAGTTGCGTAAGTACTATTTTTACAGCGATTGCAGACAATCTCATGAATCATTGCAAATGTACACAGCTAAACACAGGCTGTTTCTTCCCAAAGGCTGGGCCTGAGTGGTTAATGCTTGTACATCCATGGTGCATGGATGCTAATAATAACCACTGCCTTTAGACAGTGCCGTGAGCTGGTGTCACTCACAAACATGATGGGGCCTGATTCTACAGAGGTGTAATGAAACCACAGGATTCTCTGAAGCAAATCTCCTGCAAGCAATTACCAATTCCTGTAGCCTCCTTAGACTTCCTGCAAAAACCTCACCCCCACAGACCATTAAAAATATCCCTGCCAGGAATCTAGAGGCAAAAACCTGTTCAAATCCCCACATGCTGTATTGCTCCCTTCCTTCCTCATCTGCACATTATTTAAGCACCTTCCTCTTGCCTTCAAGGTTAACTAAAACCCTTAGAGGTCCCTATTTGAGGCAATTTCTGTACACCATGCACTTTTTGTCCAATTTTCCTGTGGAGGCTTTTGAACTTTCTTCCATCTGCATGCCTTGCCAACTGTAATGGGAACTTCTTCCTGAACTGAGAGTGGCTTGCTGATCAGTGCCCATCTGCAGAATTATCAGCCTAGGTTGTTTCTTTAGAAAGAATTAAAAGAGGAAAGGGAGAGAAAAAGCTATCCTCTTTACTATATGACAAGCAGTAATCCCAATTAAGTTCCTCTATAATCTTCATTGCTATTACTGCTTGCTTTCCTCTGCTCTGCACTCCTTTTTTTCCTTCTTTCAATATGAGCAAGCTGGGAGTTGTTGTAGATGTCGGTGAACCCAATGGGAAGAATGATGATGTCTGACTTATTTCAGAAGGGTGAATGATTTCTTTATTATAATTATGCTATGATACATTAATATACTATATAAAAGAGGATACTAAAAACTACATGCTACTTTCTCTATCATACCTAACTCCTCACAACTCATGACCCTGTTTGCAAGAGTCCAGACACAGGTGGATCTCATTGGCCATCAGGCCCAAACAATCCACCGTGATCCAACCAGGCATTCGCTCTAGGTAAACAATTCTCCAAACACATTCCACAAGAGAAAAACAAGGAGCAGAAACAGAAATTGTTTTCTCTTTCACTTCTCTCTGTGCACCTTTATAAAAATCCTTTATAAAAATGAGAGAGAGAGAAATGTGCTTGCCACAGGGAGTTTCAGCCTGATGTGCTTCTTTATTCATGTGCTGACCTTGAGATGGCATATTTCATTTTGGGAGAGGCAGCATTAATCAGAGGCCTGCATGAGTATCTCTAATGCCTCATGGAGAAGGCTTCCTGTGCTTCCAGTCCCAGCTCCTCTTGTGCCTCTTGGCCCCGTGGCCGCATTACATTACCCTTACTTACTGTGCTGTAGTCTCCGTGCTGTCTGCACTGACAGGATGCATCACGGCAATTTGATGACTGCAGTGCATTACAGAGACGGACTCCAGCCAGGGAGTCTCGCTCATGCAGCAAGAAGCAGTCATGAGGCTAGTAAATGATGGGGACTGGGAAGCAGAAATGACATTAGCTGGGACACACAGGTACAGGGATGGATGAGAGTCTCACTGTCATGCAAAGGCTATGCTTGGTCCCTTCTCTATTACCATAAGGGTTGTGCAGGCATTAATGGGGTCAGGGAACCATAAAACACATGGTCAGAAGAGACTGTGTCTCCATTCCCCAGCTAAGATGTGGGAATCAGTGACTCAGTGGCAAGGGACAAAGGAATGCCATTCTTGAGCCATTTATATGACTGCCAGACCATAGCTTGGAAGATGAGATTGCTTGCAGTTGGTTTTATAGCTTTGCTGTCCTCCTCCAGGCATTTGTGAAGCATAAGGGTGTATGCTGAGAACACTGCAGATTGAGAACCTGTTTCCAATGAGATGCATATTTACAGTTTGCTGCTGCTCTTAGGCTGGATTGGTTTCCTGTTTTCATCTGGCACTTCTGGCTTTGAATGGCCAAGTGTGCTGCTCCTCTTTCACTATCCATTTGCCCTTGTGCTGAAAAGCAGCAGAAGGACACATTTTGAAGATCCTTAAATCTAAAAGTTAAAGTAGGTTGCAAATTTCTTCTCCTAACCCTATTATTAGGATTAACAGAGAGGGTTACCCATGAATCATGACAAATTGTTTTTATATTTTCACAGAGGATGTATAGCTGTAGTTAGAGTTTAGGAGGTTGTGAAGTCACTGCAAGCATGCTTTTTCAGCCAGATGCAAAAGATGCTTGAATGTAAATTGGAATAGGATATTCTATTACTAATAATGCTTCTATTTGTAAAAACACTGTATAGCAATGTAGTAAAATATTTTGCTTTTAAGAAGAACAAGCATACCCACAGAGAACACAAAATATTTTAAATCAATGTATGAGATAGAAATATGATAATAACAATGTATTAGAGGTGCACATCTCTGTTACAATATGTAACTGCACTAGTCTCAAAGTAGTGAACATGAAGTGAACAAAACATGGGCTTGTGGGTTAGAAGGCTGGAAATCTGGGGCTCTCTGAGCATTGATCTGTATTGATGTAGTGTCTGATATGATCTGATTGAATACAATTTCTCCAGCTGTGAGGAGACTTCTGCTCCCCTCCAATCATCTGCATGTTTTCTTGAATCATTTTAATTTCTATAATTTTGAAGAAACCCCAGGATTTTTAATTTCCTGGAAAATGAAGGTTGCAAACCTTCTCTGCAATCCTTTTCTCTATGCCTTGCTGCCTCTGAAAGCCGGGCAATTAGTATATAAATGCTGCTGAGAAATAGGATGGAAAAACATGAATGTTGTTTCAGTGCTTTTACAGATGAGCATCTCAAATGCCCAGTGAACAAATGTGATGCAATTGTTGCTCTAAGGAATCCTCAAAATACTAAAGATGGTGAAGATGTGAGAAATTATAGACCTCAACTGACACATGCATCAACATTCAGGGTGTATTCCTTCTTGGATCCCTAATAAATTACCTAGGCATCTATCCTTTATCTTATCTTACCTAATACTAATTATAGCAGCCTGGACCCTGTAGGGACTGGGGATTTGCAGTAGGATCTGCTCATGGACAAAACCGTGGAAAACAAAAATTAGCAGTATAATTAAAAGCCATCTGCTCCCATTTCATTCACCAAAACTGCTCATTGAAACCACAGTCTGGGAAGTAAAGTAGGGCTGAGAGGGGCTGCATGAAGCCTGGCACTTCTGGGGCGGGTGGGAGTCTGTGGCACTGAGAAGCTTCTGTAACAGCTGAGAGGGTTTATGCTGGAGCTGGGATGGTTTACTGGCACTAAACCCTTAAAAATGTTGTCATGATGTCCCTGTGGAGTGGAGCCCAGTGATGCCCATGGCTGGGGTGAGTGGGTGCTGCTGCAGCATGGGGCAGGCACTGCTGGTGAGAGAGAGGTGTCTGGCATGGCCTGAGTCACCTGCACTCGCCCTTTGTTGTCCCGCCTGGGCGCTGGCCAATCCACTCAGCCATTTTCTCTGAGGTGATCTGATGAGATTGCAGTGCAAGGAGGGCAGGCCTCCTGCCAGCAGCTGGAGATTTTGTTTTCTGCAGATGCTTGTCCCAGTCCTGCTCTTGAGGGCAGACAGCTGCTTGGCTGCAGTGGCTGTGTCAGTATCCCACACGTGCCACCAGAACAGGGCCCTGTCAAGTCTGTGAGCCAAGTGCCAGCCACCATCCCAGCCTTGCCTCATGTCTGTGGCCATGGTGGCAGCAGCATCTGCCCTGTATTGCAGCCTCCAAGAAGGATGGTGACTGTAGACTCCTGCCTCCACTGGCAGGCCTTTGGCCCAGTAACGATGTCAGTCCTGCTCCCTCCAAGCCTCAGCCCACATCACCCCTCTCCTTCATTATCTGCCCATGGCTGCAGCATCCTGGGGCTCTTGAAGGTGCCTGGTTTATAGAGCTGGGGCTGTGGTCATGCCCATTTGTCCCTGGAAACAATAACGCTGTCTTTCTCCCTGCACGTATGTGAACAGTAACCTATGCTGCAATCCAATCTGCTTCTCTCACCGAGACAGCCGCACATCCCAGCTCTCACTAATCCCAGTGTCCACAGCCGCTCGCTTCAGCGGCTGCTGCACACCCAGGGGTGAGCTGCTCTCTTCCCCATGCCACTCGCACTGAGGTCACACTGGGCTGCTCCTGCACGCAGTGAAATTTCTGCCTTGATGCACTGAAGGACTCTCAGCACCTGATGAAAGGACCCAGGGACTTGCTGGCTTTGCATGGCCCTTGTGTGCTGCTGCAGGCAGAGACCCAGGCAGGTTGCCAACAGCTCTGTCATGGTCACACTGTATGGTCTGCTGCGGAAATTCAGCAAGGGAGCAGAGGAACAAGGCCCTGTGAGTTGGAGCTCAGGCATTACAATGCAGGTTGGGTGGGAGAATGTTACCTGTATCTTGTTCGCTCCAGTTTTTCACCCTAAACTATAAACATCTGAAGATGTGAATATTCTGTTCTCCTGCAATGAGTGTTACAGATGCTCTCACCTGTGCACTATAATGCTTTTGCTGGGATAAGTAGGCACCAGAAGGGTCTGTACATAACATTGCACAGAGTGATGTTTTCTTCCCAATACCTCATGCTGACAAAAAAACTGTTCTGGGGAGATGTTGAGAAGAGAAATAACTTGACTCTTTATCTACATGGCTCACAGTTAAAATCTGTTCACTAAGAAGCAAAATTTTCTTGCTGGATGAAATCCACCCTTTTATGCTAAGGTGCAAAGGAATGTCTCACAATTTGGCTGAGCTGTCACCTAGAGGTGAAAGACCTGCTTGGTGAATATAAAAAGAACTTCATTGAGCTGTGGGACAAAATTTATTTCTCTGAATTTAAAGGTGAGTCTGTGGTGTTGAAGATGTCAGGAACAATGATACATATTTACTAGTTTACAAATGAGAAAGAGCATGAGAGACAGTAATTTAGTTTAATGTGTTTAATTTGAGGTATGACAATGTATTTTGTCATCCACAAATACAGTCCACATAGGTTGGAAATCCCCCGGGGACAAGATAAATCAGGAGAGTGCTTGTTTAAATGTCATCTGTGGGAACATCCACAAAGTGAGGCAACTGGCAATTTCTGTGGAATGTAGCAAAAAGGAAAGGGTAAAGTTCTCAGGTTCTGAGTAGTTACTTGGTTTCACTTCCCAACTGACAGCACTGTTGTGAAGAAGGCAAGGTGCGAAGAGACTTCTGTGGAAGACAATATTTAAATGCCTTGAGTCAGCGCTAAAAGTTCATTTGTCCTCCCTGATGAGCACTGCCAGGACTGCTGTGGTGTGCTTTATCATACCACCTCCTACTTGAATATGAAATAGTAGGTTTCAACAGGCAGCCTCTTTCTTCATGGGACGTTACTCCATTTCAACGGCATTATATTGCTATGTACTGTGGAATTTCTGAAATGTTCTGGGGAACAAGTGATGACTGCTTGGAGCTGATTGTGGATGGGCAGGAGGACAGCAGCTCTTTATGTTTGACTTCCTTTCTGGTACACTTCAGAATGCAGGGAAGTAGCAGGACTGCCTTTTTCCTGAAGCACCCTTACAAGCACCAAGCAGCAGGCTGCCTTCCCATGACACATGCTAAGGCAGGTTACAACAGGGTTTGTTGGTTATGTCACACAGTGTGATGTGGTGTGGTAACAACGTGACAGCAAGATGAAATGCAAGACCCTGTGCCAAAGAGTCTGCTTTCAAAACAGCCTGCTCCTTACCATCCCACAGTGCAAGAAACTTTTCACCCAGATGTCACATGCTCTCTTGTTGTTCTGCCCTTCTGCTAAGATTGTATCTCTAGGAGCCGAAAAAAAACCAAAAAGGGATTATGACAATGTAGTTTTACTAATTCTCCCTCTTCTCCTCTACCCATTATAAAGAACAGAAGTGTATTAAGAGCTCTGAATATGTTGTTGAGCATTTCTGAACACTCTGCTTATCCCAGTATTGCTCCAAATTCACTGCATTTTGACAGGAAACACGGATCAAAATCTAATGCTTTTGAAAAAATGCCTTTAAACCCCCCAAGGAGTATAGCACAAAGTATTCTCCCTGTATTTATCTGAGTGCAAGATTGTGATGTTAATTATAATGCCCCAAGAAATAGGGTAATTGTGTAATATGCTAGGGAATAGTATCCCTCAACCCAATAACCACTTTCCATTTCACCTTGTTACCTTTTCCAGGCAGGATCCAGCATTATATTTGTGTCTGAAGTGTAGGATATAATGATGCCTTGAACCTAATTGTCCTGCCTGACTACATGCATTTATATCCACACATTTAATAGATATAACAGCTTATTTACCAGTTTTTAATGACCTCATTTCTGCTCAGCTCCAGTCCTTGCAAGTGTGATGTATAGAGACAACAGCATCAGTATTTCTTCTACTAAACAAACAGGTAGTGTAGAAAGGTGCTGAGCTACTGTAGGTAGAAGTATACCGAAGATCCTCATGATCTAGAAGCGTGCAAATAAGCTTGAAAGGCACATTTAAATGGGTAATTGTCAAGTTAAGCTCTCAAAATATCTCTCTCATTTTTTGTATCTGAGGAGTACCATTTCTTCCAGGAATGTCTCTATTGCTTCATTACTTCTACGTTTGCATTTCTGGATTACTCTGTGGAGAAACCAGGCCATGGTGTGCTTCTTCATTAATGAGATTCACAAGGTAGGTGTACTTCTACCTGTTTGTCTGTGATGGTCCAGCCTGATTCAGGAAACAGCATATGAAAAAAATCCACTGATGTCTGAGAGGATGAGAATACTGGGAAGCACTTATGGCATGTGGGAAGCCAGGGCTTAGATCTGCTTTTGGATGGTGTTGGAGCACTGGGATATGCATGCAACTCCATGTCAGCTGGGACTTTGGGAATCATTATGAATGCCTCTGGATGGTGGGCTTCTGTTTCACATTAAAAAATAAAAACACAACTATTTGGAGCAGGGACTGGAACGTGACTCTCCCAGATGCTGGTACGGTGCTCTTAGTACACCAGCCATTTAATAATAGTCAAGATGAATTCACAGTACAACTTCAGCATTGAAATCTCAGCCCTTGAGAAAAGCAAGCCCAGACATTAAACAAACTAATCTACTACAAATTAGGAGGTATATAAAACTAGCAGACACAGGTTTTTACCAACAAAGTTCTGGGAATCCCTGACAACTCTGCTTCTAGGCATGTCTGCTTTGTTTGTTTCTGCTTCTGCTTTGCTTTGAGTAGAAGAATGCCTACACCCCTCCATGATCCACAATTCCCCCTGCTCCTATTTATCACTCAGGATCTGAGTCAGAAGACATCACAGAACACATATATGAAATCAGAACTTCCCTCTAGAAGTTTCACCCAGATATTCCTGTGGTGTGGGACATATAACCAGAATGTGGGACGTACAACCTCCATCTCTTTACCAGAGGAGGTCTGAGCCACACTTCCCATATGACTGTCACAGTCAGTGGGCTGGGAGCTGTCTCAGCGTGGAACATTCTTCACTCTCCGTGTGGTCTCTGAAGAATGGGGAGGGTGCTCGTCATGCCAGGGTCAATCCTCTGGAAGCAGCGGTCAGGGCCCTGACTGGAAGGAGCCTGAGGTTTCAGAAAGGTCCCGGTTTGGGGGAGGCACTGCCGGGAGGGGTGTGAGCGCGGAGCGGGCTCTGACACGTGGCGGCAGCGCGGAGCGGGCGCCGCTGCAGCGGGAGCCCCGGCGGGGCAGGCAGTGGGCACGGGGGATGGTCCCCGCTGCTGTCTCAGGGCTGGAGGAGCTCATCTGGGCAGGACGGACTCTCAGCGAAGGCAGCGTAAGAGTGCAAGTGCCCTGGCGACAGCCAAGCTTCCTCAAGCCAGCCCTTTAGTGGAAAGGACTGGAATAAGAGGGTGGACAAAAATCCTGATGCACAGATTAAATTTACTTTCTTTGTAAGCATGCAGAGGACTATTAGATGTCTTGTTATTCTTTTCCCATCAAATAGAAAAGTATATGCGACTCCACATTCCTAGAAGCCTCTTGAGAGATGGCAAATGTGCCTGGGGAGGTTAGCTTTTCTCTTCTGGAGCCACTCAGCGTAGGAGCAGTGTAGGAGCTACACTGTAGTTTTATCATCCACAAGGGCCTCTGAGTTGGCTGAGCAAAGGCATCAGAAGTCCTAAAGAGGGAATTTCTTTGGGGAATGCACTGTGAAAATGCTTCTGTGATGTGGGCAATAAATAACCCTTTGGAGATCAAGTGACATTGTGCTTTCTAGTATGGCGTTTTGCCCTTCTCGTGCTCAGGAGTCTTGGGAGCCTCGGTTGCCAGAGGGAAGCTTGAACATTTCACTGCTGCTAGACTTTCTGGGAAGATGTAGTTAGGACTATCTAAGTGGTCAGTCATGCTCTCTTTTGTCTGAAAAAAGAGGTAAGTAATATGATATATTTGCTGAAGAAGCAATTTCAGAATGTTTTGATATAATGTTGGGTAGAGTGGGAGGGTGGCCTAATTCGCAGGTCAGGTTTTGGTTAGGGATGTTAGGAGGTAGCCACTTACAAATGTTTGTCTAGAAAAAGGCTTCTTTAGGAATAGCTCAGTCTTGGTGGCATGGAGGAATAGGAACTGAAGTTTTGTCTTTACACCAGAGACGACTGAAAACATTAAAAATTACATATATTTAAAACATTGTTCTTTGCTGATGGAGTGGAAAGAACTCATACTTCAGTAAAATCAACGAGGTTCTTTAACAACAAGGGAAACTGAGAATATAACTGATTAGCAAAATAACAGAAGGTGAGTTGCTTTTTAAAAAATGGGCATAATTTCTGCCTGTAATGTAGGAAAATCCAAACAAAAATAGAAAGCTTCTATGCCAGTGTTCCTGAGATTAGGTGTTATGGTATAAATTCTGTAAAATGAGGAAATATGAAGGGAAATACAGATTTAAACCAGAATGCATTAATCTCAGTAGTATCTATTGTAGGGGAATTTATCATACTCTGACCTTTTAAAATCCTGTGAAACAGTGATCTACTAAGAAATTTGCTGCCAGATGTTCCCACCGACTTGTTTCACAGCAGCCTCTGACCACTTACAAGGTATCTCCTTGTGGAAGCAGGGGTTTATGCTGGATTAAATCTGGCAGACTAAAGCTCCATTCCTCCAAATCCTCTTCATTTACAATCTGAACAGGAAAAAGAGAGATCTATGAAAACCAAGAGAAAGGCATCAACCATATGTTTTAGAAACATTGGTAGAGTTTTCAACTAACTGCTGCACTATCTGGTTATTAGTTTTATAGTGGCTTGAATTAGTTTTTAGTGGCTTGAATTTGACCTCCATGCAGAGAATTAGCTTCAAGCAGGCACCACTTGAATGAGCAAATCTCAGTCAGTATAATTTTATTATTCCTCTGACTATCACAATCAAGGACATTAGTATACAGGGCACACTTTGAAGAGGTTATTACTGAGCACTCATTGTTTGCTTAAATCCTCAGATCTTTTTCATGTAGTTATAGAGAGAGCACTTTCATGAGCTTCAGGACTTTTTCTTCTGGTTGCATTTACATTTCCAAGGAAACAAATAAGAAAGACTTTGAAGAGATGATTAGCCTATGAGCTAATTTATGGATTTTTCATAGTCTAGTTCCTTTAAGCCTCTTGCATGGAACTGATTTTCATTTGGAGTAAGACTGTAGGTTTTAGTCAATACAGACAGGATATTTTAAAATAGCTTAGCATTGGTTGCAGTGTTCTCCTTAAGTTTAATGGGAGCATTTGCTTCTAATTTTAATGAAAAACAACAGTGAGGGCTCCTGAAAATCTGATTTTTCCTACTTGTTGTACCCTGAGTATTCACATAGGAGGTTTATTTAAAGCTCTTTTTATGAAAGAACAGACCCTATTTCATCAAAAGTGAGTTGGCACTAAGATATTTGATGGCAAAATCTAGGCCAGGATATTCAGGGAAAGTGCTTTGCACTGAGTGTGGGGGAGAGGGAAGATTTGTGCCGAGGTGATCAGGAGAATTCCTGATACCTCCGTTTCCACAGGTGGACATAGGCAGAAGTGTCCAAGGGCTGACATGTGGGATATGTCTCAGCCTCTGCTCATGTTGGCACTTCATAGGATTCTCAGATTTGCATTTCTGGGGTATATTTGGCTACACAGGATCTTAAGAAGAGAGCAAGGACTATACCTCCTATCATAAGCATTTGGAGAAAGCTTGCCGGTGTTGTCTAGAAGGTGGCTAGTGAATATTGCACATACACTGGTGCAGCATTTTTTCTTTGTCACAAAGGAGCTCTAAAATCAAGGCCATTCCATCCCCCAACACAAAAATTTCAGAAATCTGAACCCAAGAACTATAGCTGTATGATTAAATTTTTTTTCTTTAAATTATTTTTTTAATAAGAAAAGGCTGGTTTGGGAGCTTCACTCCAGGAACAGCTCAAGACTGACAGTCCTGGGAGCACAGAGGTGCGTTCTTCTGATGTGAACTGAGACAGAAGTGTCTCACTTGAGACATCTCACATTCAGTTAATTTCTGCTGAACATAGAGCTTCATCTATTAAAACCTTGCCTGTGTCCCTGGCAGACTGCCCTGCCTTTGAGAATTTATTGCCTCTGTGTTCAGTGTACATGGGGCTGTCCAACAAAACATTTTCCCACCCAAATATTTGCAAGAATTGGAAAGTTTTGGGGGGGGTTTAGATTGTTTAAAATTTATTTTACCCTCTTGTTCCTTTCTTAAAATACTAGCAAAGAAGGCAATCAAGAACCCATTATAGCAGCAAATCTGAACTGTTCTTTGTTCTTGATGTCTCGAGCCTTATTTAACTTTGAATGCTGTATGTAGAATTTGGTATTCTAGAAAACTATGTGTACAGATCAGAAACTGTGAGAAAACTAGTCCTGGCCCTTCCACTGACCCACTGGATGGCCTTAAACAATTTGGTCCCCATGTTCTCATCTGCAAAACAGGGAAACTATAGGAACTGTCTCCATTGTGCTCTACTCAGATAAAGCTCTCTGGTCAGCCTGGCAGCTTGATGCCTCATTGTAGCCCTGGGGTATTTTGACCCTGTTTTTCTCCTCTTGCAAATGGACAACTCTGAGTCTCTGACACAGCAGCAGTTGCTGCCCCTTATTCTGGTAGCAGTGCTTTGTCCTGCTGGCAGTGATATTAGCTTTTTCTTGGTTTGTCTTAGCAGGCCCAGGAGGGGGAATTTGTTCTTGTTTGCCTGGCTAAAGGTAACACAATTGATCTGAAGCCTGTAAGTGCTGAGGACCTCAAAAAATAAGAGAAAAAGGGGAGAATAAAATTCATAACTTTTAAGATTACCAAAGTGCAAAGAAAACATCCTTCATGATTTTTGGTTTCCTGAAGTATCCTGGTACATTGGAACCACAAACTATAATATGGTAAGTGAAGCAAAGTCAGCCAAACAGATAAATTGAAGTTATGAATCTGGGACAGGATATGTCTGATTATCCTTTGCAACTTAACTGATGGAGTTTGCTCTATTTATGGCCAAGCCATTCTGTAATCTTACAGGAAATTGCTTTCTGTACACACCATTCTTAATAGATTTTTAAATTCATGCCTATTCAGGAAAGTGGATTATACTACAAGAGATTATGCATTTTTCCCCAGCTTTTAAGGAGCAACCGTAATGATGGTTATTGTTGATGAGGGCATTACAGAGCATTTGTGTAGCAAACACCTTGAATAGCTTAGTGTTGAAAGCTTTAATTTTCCATTTAATAATAGTGAAACTAGTTAATACTAATTTTATACAATCACTTCCTAAGCTTCTTAGAAAGCATGCAGTCACAGATTTAGTCTGTGCCACGGGGGAATGCCGTACATCAGGAGGCCCAAAAACCCCCAGAGTTATTAGAGCTATGTGTAATATTTTGCATCCCATCTTGCATCCAGTTTGTAAGTCCTTTGATTCATGGGCAATGTTGACTTATCCGGGGATGGCTGCAGTGATTCCTGCCGCTGGCTGTCTGCCCCACCTCTCTCTTGGAAGTGTTCATTCATGCTGTGAAGGTGGCTCAGCTCTTTGGGAAGCAGCTGTTGAACCAGCACAGTTTTCAGACCAGTAATATTAACAGAAAAACTGGCACTGGCTTTGGTTCTACTTAATACACTAGGCTGTAATTTACAGTGGTTCAATTACTGCCACACCAGCAGCTGAGCTGTCTCAAAGCAGGGGCAGGGCTCAGAGGTGAAGATGGGAACCCCTGCAGCCATCTGCTGCCATCCCTATTCATCAGCCAGATACCCATACCTAGACTGGGGTTTGTAAACATGCATGGCAGTTACTTGGTGTTTTCAACCAGCTCTTCCCTCTGATTCAGCTTGAGACTCCTCTGGGGGTTTATGGTCTCACTGCATCTGTGGGGATTTCCATGCGATCAAGGCAGTTTTGACTTTGGGACAAGGACCCCTGTGGAGTTCTGGGGCCTTGGAAAGGATGAAATACACTTTCTCGCACAGGGCTGGTGCAGGACTAAAGCCTTATGTGTTTCACTGAAACCTGCTTTTGAGGTTTCTGTGGTAACTTCTTCAAAAGCAAGTGTCAGAGGGTAATACTGGGCTGGGATTTCACAATTCACTCTTACCTAAGATGCCCAGCCACGGGGCAGAGTCAATACTGTGTTATTTAATCAGGTTAGAAGGACATACCAGCCTGCTACTGGTTCACAGGAAAGCCTCCCCTCCTGTGGCCGTCTCGCTGCGGGTGCCAATAATCCACACCCGCAACAGCTGAAAATCAGCCACATTTTTTCACTGTAAGTCACTCATGGGTTGATGATCTTTTGTAAGCAGCTTTCCGCCTGCATTTGGTCTGAACAGCATGGCAGAGCATCACATTTGCCATCCAGTCAGACTGTAACTCAGCTGCTTTTAGAAAAAATGGGGAAAAGGCGGGGAATTAAGTCAGTTTTGAGGGCTTCATCTGCTCTTGCTTTTCATTGGACATGTTATTTTAATCCATTTTTGGGTGCCACCAAGGGAGGAATTTTGAGAAATGTGGCTTATGTTCTAGATGTGTCCTTCAGAACAAAGATTGAAAATTGTTTATGTGGGAAGAGCAGGTCAGGGACATGGTCAGTTGTGGTAACTGGCCCTGTTAGCCCAATTACTGCCCTCCCCAGGGCAAAGTCTGTCAGAGGGCATCCTCCTCCTCCTATGGACATGCTGCCTGTTTGAGCAGTCCACTGTCTTTGAGCAAGGGCAGATCTGAGGAGGGTTGAGAAGGTGGTCAGGGTGGAATGTCTATGCCACTGGGATGGGCTGAGAGGGGATTTGCAAGTAGAAAGGTGAGTCTGGCAGAAGAAGAGAGCTGGGCTTTTCTGGGGCTGGTTGCTGAGAGTAGTAGGAGTTGCTCTGGTGTCCAGGCTGGCAGGCAGGGGTTGTGGGGAAGGAGAAGGGACTGTGAGGTAACAACCACAACAGTGAAACAGGACAAGCAGGGGGCTTAGAGAGTAAGGCACTCTGTCTGAGACTGTATTTAAATTTTCTGTGGATCACTCCTGCTTCTTCCTACAGCCTCAGCTCTTCTTGGCTTTGAAGCAGGACACACACAAAAGCCTACCAACAAGTTCCCATCCTTTTTGTTTTTGCTGTAGGAAGCAGAGCAGTCCTAGTTGCATATTCAGTAGTAATTTACATGGTTTTGGTTAGTTACGCAAGATATGTGGAGTTTCTCTTCCCCTAACTTGAATGTCTTGCACAACTAGTCAGCATAGTGTGAATTGTTAGTGCGAATTGTCAGCCCTACAATCAGGACTACCAACTGCAGTTTGCCCTGACAAAGGAGACAGCAGAAACACAGGGGGGTTGAGAACAGGCAACAAAAATAATTAAGTATGGACAGACTTCCCTCAGGAAGAAACTGAAAAGAATAGGACTACTTTGTTAGGGAGTAGATGACTAAGAGTTATACAAATAAATGAATGGGAGAGAGAAAGTTGAAGGGGGGTGGTGGTGTTCCTATTTAACCTCTCAAGCTATAAAACAACAAGGCAACATTCAATTAAAAGGAAAGAAAAAAATATCAGGTGACAAAACCTACTTTGCTTAGCATGGGATTGAGTTGCCTTTGAGAAGTCTTGTCTCACTGCAGAGCATAGATGGAGCCTCAAGGACTGCCCAGCTTGTAGTCTAGTCACTTAAACTAATGAATCTGACAGTGTTGGATTTTTTTAGAAAATACTTGTCTACATGGAAAATGAGGGTCAAAATAGGAGATAGTATGTGTTTGAAAGTGTTAAAAATTCTTTTTCTAAGTGTTGGTTTCATGAATGTAAGGTAAAAATTTCCATTCTGGACAAATGTATGATTTTTGATCATCTTTCTCTGCTGCAACAGAATGCATATACTTGGTTCCAGCAGTCCTCTTCTGGACTATCTGACAGTTACACGGTCATTTAAGATGACATTTTCCTTTGTGCTAATTTTCTGCTATTAGCCTCTTAACTTGAGACATCTGATTATTGGCTCCTTTGGTTACTTAATTTGTTATATTGTGCTTAGAATCATAGGTTGAAACTGGAGCTATGCTCGATATTTCGGATATATGGGAATGCTCTATCCCAGTGGTATAAGATGGTACCTAAAACTCATCTGAAGTGTTGGGTCACAGCAACCAATTAATCTTAAATGCAGCAGATGATATATATCAATGCTTTCTACTGCCCCAGTCAACTAGGACTGGAATTATAACTGGAGTTATAACTTTGAGTTATTCTACTGTCTTGCACGAACATGATCTGATGCCTAAAGGCTCCAATTAGGAAAGGGAATACCAAATGAGCTGCTCACCTTATTGGGATGATGTTCAGCTACCAGAGTAAATATGGGTGAGGTGGAAACAAACTGATTACTAACTACTTGGGAAGATAAAGGACTTGGCAGAACTGGACTAGTGCCCAAACCAGCCTTGGTAATGAGAGAGGGGAGGTTTCCCTTGCTTGTGTAGTGGTCACACACTGACATATAATCACCACAGAAACTCGGTGTGTGCTCAAAGGGCTTTAGGACAGTTCTGAGACTAGAGGTCATGCCCCAAGTGGGTTACAAGTGGTGTCCTGACTCAACAGATACTAAACTGTTTGGATGACTATTTAGAGTCATGAGGATGTCAGAAACTGAATTATAACAGGGAAGCATTTGAAAACTGCTGTGTGAAGAGCTTTGCCCTCTATGATGTTGCATACCTGGCATACTTGTCCTAGCAAAGTCAGTGAAGATATACCTGTGCACTGAGTTGAGCAGGTGCTTGAGTGCTTTGTAGGGTCATTGCGAGCACACACAGCTGAAAGCTGGGTCTTGAGCAGGTTCTGGTGCTTCCTCCCCTGCCATGGTTTAACCTCAGCAGGCAGGTGAGCACCACACAGCTGAAAGCTGGGTCTTGAGCAGTTTCTGGTGCTTCCTCCCCTGCCATGGTTTAACCTCAGCAGGCAGGTGAGCACCACACAGCTACTCACTGTCCCTGCAAAGGGATAAGGGACAGAATTGAAAGGGTGAAAGTGAGAAAACTTGTGGATTGGAGATATAGACAGATTAATAGGCAAAGCAGAAACTGCACATGCAAGCAAGGTAAAACAAAGCAAAACAAGAAATAAATTCACTACTTCCCATGGGCAGGCAGGTGTTCAGCCATGCCCAGGACATCAGAGCTCCATCACGTGTAATGGTGACTTATAAAGGCAAACACCTTCACTTCAAAAGTCCTTCTCCCTTCCTTGTTTTTATCTCAGCTTTATGTGCTGAGCAGGATGCCAAATTTTATCCCCTGGATATACGTCTGGTCAGATGAGGTCAACTGCCCTGGCTGTGTCCCCTCCCAACTCCTTGTGTACCCCAAGCCTCCCCACTGGTGGAGAGCAAACTGAGTAAGGGTTATAAGAAACAACTGAAAGGGGACCAGAAATTTCAGTTGGCATAGAAGAGTACAAGGAGCATTTTTTCAGTCAATATTTGATGAGAAGACTACTTGATGGGGGAAGGACAGAGGCTTGGTGAATTATATATTTATTTTCTCATGTTTGTAGGTAAATCATGCTGCTTACCTAATCCTTCAAAACGTGAGACCTTTTCTGTTTGTTTTCATGCTCATGTTCAACTGATCAGCAACCCTGATTTTTGATCTGACTACTATTGTTTCTAAGTGTTGCTCCTGCGTGTCTTATTGATCCAAAATTACTTTCACATTTCTAAAGCTTCATGTCCCAAAAATTTTCTAATGGATCTTCTACATGGATCAGAACCCTTGTCATCACTCTGGAAGGAGAGTTTACTGTGTTGACCAAAGGAGAAAAAAAATCCTACAGGATTATGAGATTTATTGCTCCTGGTTGCAAAATTAGTGTCTCTTTGATGATTTTTGTTATCTTGTGTACTGGGCACATGGCTCAGAAATCTAACACAAGAAAGACTTTAAGATGTACCTGGATTTAGATGCCAGCCCAAATTTTTTCAGTACAAACAGTGATGTCAAGCAGATGCACATCCTAGGATTTTCTGGGATATATTTTTGAGTGTTTAAAATTCACAGCATGTTTCAATCTTCTGTCTAATGCTTAAAAATCAAGACTTGCTAGTAAAAAAAGATGATGATATTTTATTAGCAAAATGTGTTGCAGGTTCCAAAATTCTGTCAAAAATACTTCCGTCATTACTGAAAAACATATTCAATGTTGAGTCTTCAGCTTCACCTTGTCTTGTTACTTAACCACTTTGTCACCTTGTTACCTTGTTCACCCTCTGCCTTGGTACTGCCCTGCTTAAAGATATTTGAAATTCAAGGATTTGCCTAAAAATTTATTAGTTTTCTCCAGCTGTGGTCACTGAATTGCAGTACAGCTGCTCAAGAAGGAATCAAATGAAGGTAACTGGAATTTTTTTTGGAGGGGTGGTTAGAGTTTTTGTTTGTTTGTTTGTTTGGTTTGGTTTGGTTTGGTTTTTGGTGGATGGAGGCTTTAGGATTATTGTTGTCATTTAAGCCTTTATCCATTAGTATTATGAATTTCCCATTCAAAGTTAACTCTTGAAAGCATCAGTCACACTCTGTGAAGGTAGTTGTGATGATCTGCATCTCAGTTTATATACCTTAATGTCAGACTGATAAACCATGTGTGAAAGAATTTGAATTGGGCAGTGTGAGCACAAGCACCAGAAAGGAGAAAGAATTGTGATGGCCTTGATTCCAGCTTCAAGGTTTAGTGCTGGTTTAGCCATCTCTGGGTCTAGGATACAGGGTACATAAATGTGCGTTTGACCTAGACAACTTTTATCTTTTGCATTAAGTCAAAGGGAAGACGAAATGGCTTGTGAATTTTTTCACTGTTTGTGAGATAGTGAGCCCATGGTGATAAGAGCAGATCTTGGAGTTTGACTTTTGAAGAGTGAAGGAATCCCACGCATGGGGACCAGTTGCCTGCCATGCAAACCTGACTCACAGATGCAGCAGGGTCAGCATTGTAACATTTCCTGAAAGCAATCATACTGCATTACATTCTGAAGATTTTGCTTATCTGGAATATTTCTCGGTGCTGTAGCAACTTATTGCAGGCCCACAGTAACAAACTGCTGTTTTCTGAGGAAATCTGAGCTTGTGCAATTCACTTCTAACAGACAGTGCATTCAAGGTTGAGACAGTGCAGACTTCACATGCACCCAGGAAGCCTCTCCTGCAGCCTGCCGAGTGTTAAAAGATGCTTATTAACTTCTTTTATTTTCTGGGCATCTCTTGTAAATGGAATGATAAGGGTTGCACAAAATCATCTCTCTTGGCAGTATACAGGCCTCCTCCTTAAAATCCAGCTACTGCTGGCTGCATTTGTATCAGAACTGGAAAATCAAGACATACAAATGAAATATTGGGAATTATTTCCAGGCGCTTGATATCGCTCCAAAGCTTAAAGGAGTTCCAGCCTGAGGATCATCTTTGAATGTATCATTAGTAGCTGGCTTCTTTAAATTCCCCTAGGTGGGCAGTTACATCATTTAAGCATTAAAACTCTTGGGTTTATGTCAGGCTTTTACTAAGCTAAGTAAAAGAGTTCATGTTAATGAGAAGCAGTCTTTCTCTAGGAGAATTTAGTCTAACAAGAGCAAGGGATGGCAGAGCCGACAGGGGGAAATGGATTCCCATGGAGATGAAGGTCAGGCAGTAACGTGGTGTCAGACCCAGGACCAGAATGAAGTTCCTGTGTACTGGAACAGGCTGCACTTAGCTTCTTCTGTAAACTGGAGGGCTGGAAAGAGGAGTTTGAAAGAAGTTGTTAAATGGAGAAAAGGTCACTTATATGCTTCACTGATTTTACCAGTAGAGATTTTTGGGAGAAGGTTTCCTCTAACAAGCAATGTGGTTTTATCAAAAATAGTGGAAAGAGAAAAACGAATCATTTACAGCATATTCAGCCTGGTGTTTAAGGTGTTACAGTTTCAAAGCACATGGAAGTACAAAGCACATGTCGCCAATACTTGTGTTCACCAGCAAGTTTCTCGCAAAATCAGCTGACTTTGCAGGTTCTGGTGTCAAATGTTGCAATGGTCAGAGTCCGTTTCATTTCTCTACAAAATACTACTGAGGACCTTTGGGCCAACTCCTTATGGGCTCACAGACATTGCATCGCCCAGTTCCAGGCATCCTACTGTCTCATGGCACCCTGACCCTGGGCTGTTCACCACTCAGACTTCCTTACCATGCAGAGATGGGGGAAAAGAGCTCAACAGCTGGCTCCTTGAATGGGGTACCTTTCTCCAGGACAGTCCTGGTATAGACTGTGTGGGATTTTGCTGTTAGAATTTTTGCCCACTAAGGAGAGGGACATGTCTTCTCACTGGTACCAAGGTATTCAGAGCTCGGTCTACCATTTAAGAGACAAGACACTTGTTTTTCTGTTCTTCCACCTCTTGAGTTGTTGGAAAAGGGAATAATTGTAGATATCACCCATCCTAAAAGTAATCACCTAGGATTGGCTTAAAATGGTATTGTGATAAATATAAAATCACCTTCTCGCCAGCGATATTCTGTACAAGGCCTGCCCATGAATTTGGGTCCATGTACAGAATATACCTAGAATATATTTATTGGTTTGGAACCTTGGAGACAAGTGGGAGAATATGTAGGTTCAATCTTGCCCAGACAGGATTCAAGCATTAGTTAAGATGCTATCAAAAAAGCTCGATAGTGTCAGAAGGAAGAGGCTGCTTCTGGCATGAACATGGTTGCCTGTAGCTCTAGTTGTCAGCTCAGCAGCATTTTTGAAGATCTTAGTGATAGTAAAATGTCTTCTGAAGTCCTTTGGAAAGCAGGCCTTTTTAAAGTCACACTGCCCTTGTCCAGTCTTGCAACAAATTTAGTCTACCTCACAGATAATAAATGCAAGTTTTGTTTGCTATTAGCAAATTCCAGAGTACAAAATGTTAGTTTTAATCTGAACAGAAATAATTTCTTCACTGCAGTTTAAAAAGCTGTAGATTTTTTTTCAATGAAATTATCTAAAAGCTAAAACTATGAAATTATCTAAAAGCTAAAAATTATCTAAAAAGCTAAAAGCTAAAACTGTATTTCAAATCCTGAACACCTAATTATAGCATACTGCTCTTTTGATGGAGAAAAGCAATTCTGCAGAGGGCAGAACAACCATCTCCTCTACACTGAGATCTATTTCTTTTCACAAAATGGGAAAATGCTGGATGAGGGAGAATAATCCTTTACTTTCTGTTAATTCAGAAGTTTATTGTAGGTCTATGAGCAAAACCTTCTGACTGCAAAAATTTTGAGGGATCAGGAAGATGCATGAGCCCTGTTTTCTTTGGTTTTGGGCAAGAAAGTTGATTTGCGTGTTCAGAATTCAGTGTTGTCCTTCAAGGGAACAGGCATCTGTCTTTCCATTGCTCTCTACTTTGCACAGTCCTTTACAGCAGCACACAAAGGAGGAACCAATGATTACTTGTGACGGCACAATATCCTACCTCCATGGTGCACAGCTGAAAACAGCAGCACCTTGTCCAGGACAATGGCAGGCTGGACAGTCAAGGAGTGAGCTGGAGTGGAAGAAATGAACCTTTACTCCATAAAGAGATGCTAATATAAAGTAGGGCTCAGTTGGAAGGGAGCTGGTAGAGGAATGCAGTCTTTGAAGAACTTAATGACCCACCTACCCTACAGGTGAACAGATCTGAAAAGTGTAGTGATGTGCCAGCCAAGGTGTTGCCTCATATCTCTGCTGTTGTAGAATAACATCTGTCTGTGATCCTCTGGAAGCTGAAAGTTGACTGTGAATTCAAGGGCTTGGAATCTGGAAAAGGCCTCTAGTGTGTCAATAAACATAAGAAATATCAAATTGCTGAAATACATATGAGGCTGGCAACTGTAATGTAACCTATCCTTGTGGGTGAGGTACCCATCCTAGTTGGTGTGATGCTAGTCAAAGTGGAGGAAGAAAAGCACAAATTCTGTGACAAAATATTCAGGAACACTGCTAATTTAGGTTATCATTTAGGACTATTCACTAACTAGGATTTTAGTATCCAGTAGGGGTACTCCTGAGTGCTACAAAATCTGTTCCAGTCAGGCCCACTGAGGCTTGGGTCATAAAGGTGTAGGAAACATTTTCCCTACAAAGAGTCCATCCCATTTTTCAACAGAAAGAGTAAGACCTAGCCAAATTCTGTTTCATTATGCAATCCTTTCAATTTATGGAAGCACTAGGATATTCTAGGGAGGTTGTTGGTCATCATTTCATACATAGTTTCTTGCCCAGTTAATACACCTTGTCATTAACCACACAAACAAAACTCTGTACTTGTGGGAATAAATATGCAAAGGAAACCTGTCCACAAGAAAACTCATTCTATTTCCCCCATTTTTTTTTTCAAAAAAAAGGAAAAAAGAAAATTTCTTCTTACAATTCCAACTCTGTAATATTCAGTTGATTTGAAGTAGATACCCTGATTTTAATTCATATAAATGAGTAAAGAATCAGGCCCGGGCTGAGAGGTAAATGTTTCTATAGCACCACATTACAAGAGTTCTTAATTCCCTGACCCTAACCCTGGAATGCAAGGAAGAGTCAAAGTTTGGCAAAGATTGTAGCCAGATGCAGTGTGCTTCTATGTTCACACCCTCCCTAACGACTGCTCTTTAAAAAATAATAATAAAATGCAAATAACTTACACCTGGTATAGCTGGAAAGTCAAAGAAAATAAGTAAAGAACATGGAGGTTGTGGGAGTGCTGTTATTATTGTTATTATTATTACTACTATTATTAATCAGACGAATGCACACCTGTCTGAAAGTTCCTCAAACATTGTCTGCTGTTGCTTTGGTAGGCCCTGTGAATATACTGAGGTAATGTCCTTTGGTTGGCTTACTTAATTGAACAGATGATGGGGGATGGAGGAAGCTAGGCAGGGAAGCATGCTAGAGATAGAAGAATTCCCACCCACGCAGTAGGCATGTACTGTAATAATGGAATAATTATGTGCAGTTTGTTTATAGCTGTCTTCCCCTAGCATCAACGCCTTGGGCTAGAAGTGAAGCAGGACGGGTCCTGCAATCAGTTTTCACAATCATGTTTTCACTGTGATTTGTCTTTTATTCCCCATTAGAAAGCAGAGCACATCTAGAGCAAATGCAGTGGCTTCAGCCCTTCAGGATATTGTAAATTTGCTTAGATTTGGGGAGGGATGGGTGTTCATGAGTTACGAGTTTGGATTTATACCAAAATCTGTGGATCCCAATGTCTGTAATGATGGTTCTCACACCACAATCCCAATCTGTCCAGAGTTGCTCAGAGCCGGATAACTTTTGGCCAGAGACATTTTCCAGCTTTTCAAATAATGAATGTTGGGTTGTGGACAAAAACCAAAGCCAGATGGCTTTGTGTGGTGAGACAGCTAAGTAACTGTTAGTGCAAGGGGCTGTACAGTAGAGATTTGTTTCTGGTGGTTTTGAAGCAGGTTAGAAATTTTCTTGTGGATTCTTCCCGCTGCTTGTTAATAAAGCTGATCGTGCCCTGGTTTTACATTTCAGCATGAACTCACATGTGCTGATGGTGAAATGCTGATTTGCTTTCTGCTGCCCCTCTAAATGTATTAGAGGATATTGTAATCTTCATGCAGCTGCCATTTTGTGTTCAGTTCAACTGCAATCTGCCATGAATGCGTACACAGCATTTCAATTCCAGTGGCACTTAGAAAAACATTTCCAGGCAAGTGGAGTATCCACATGATGAACTTTATCTTTCTCTTGCAGCAGGCTGCATGCCATGTCTGTGTAGTTAAGAAGAGAAATGGGAAGTATTCACAGATTAACTACAGGGAGGTCAATAAACAGACATTGGACCAGGACACAACTTGAGAATGTGATAATCACACCTGGTGCATTGGATCTGTCACACAGGTTGTGAACTTTGATAGCAAATGGCTTATTTTATATGCATTTGTGCAACACATTACATCATGAGGGGCTTGATCTGGGGTTTAGTGGATATAACTGTCTTGGAAACTCAGAGCAGCCTGCTGATATCAACTAAAGAAATGCATCCACAACATTTATATGCAGAGTTGATAACAATGTGTTCAACACACACTGGCTTTGGAAATGCCTTGGAAATGGAATAGAGCTTTATATAAGTGGTAAGAGAAGTAATAATAATCATAAACTGACAATGAGCAACATACAAGGCAGGTGTTACCACCACCTTACATGTGCAGCAGACATCCCTTTCCTCAGGATGTTACAAGCTGGAGTGCTATTTTAATCAGCTAAAACTGTTGTGTAGAATGTAGAAAAGCATGATTTTGTTATCAAAACTGTTCTGAACAAGCTGGAGTGAAAAATCAGCTTTAAAAAAATTGTCATAGATCTTATTTCAAAAACAGTTTTGGATTACATTATTTTTAATTGGTTCAACAGTTCTGGTCAATGCCTTAGCTTTGTAGGGAGACATGGGGTAATGGAAAGCCTTTTGAGTTGCAGGCAGATGCCAGCCACTGCAGTGGGAATTCCTGTTCCCTGAAGTGCTGCTCAAGTCGAGTAGGAAGAATGAACCAAGCAATGGCTCTGTTAGCCACTTTGACTCCAACTGGGAATTTCAATGGAATGAATGCACTTCTGTGCAATACTGATCTCACTTAACCAGCCCTTTCTGATGAGCATCCTTTCTGCTGAAATGTGCTTGCAGTGTCCCATAGTTCTCTCCCTTGGATCCTACCATGGCTAAGGCCGTATGGTCATTTGCAATAGCCATCTTCACTTATTCCAACAGCATATGTAGGAAGTTACCTAAAGCGAATGCATGAATAAAGAAAAAATAGCAAGGTATGGTGGGCTAACAGAGATTTAGGAACTAACATTTCTCTGTTTAATTTACTATCAATGATTTAACATGGGGCCTTGGGTAAGTCACTTCATATTTCTATGACTCAGTTTCTGTTTCTGAACCAACTGTCTACTGATCTCACTGGGGCAGTTTAAAGCTTAATTTACTTATATTTTATAGCACTTTGAAGATTTGAACTGCACCATATTATGGGAATTGTTGGGAGTCATAAAAGAAAGAGTCGGTGTTGCAAGAGGAGGTATGATAATGAAGCCTAAAGTCAGAGACTTAATGCCTCAGTTCTTTGCTGAATCAAAGCCTACGACTGTGAGTTCTTTGAAACAGACTCTCCTCAATTAGAGGCCTGCTCAGAACATAATAGGGCTATGACATACCTGGGGCCTCTGAGTCCCTCTGTAACAAGTGGTTACGTACATAAGCTTGAAGATGGCACCAGCTGCAGGAATGCGACAGGTCCCTAGGATCTATCTCCTTCTCTCACGGCTCTTAGGTTTTTTATTATCTCCAAATCTCTGTACCTTACTGCTTGTTCCATTCCCCAGGTCCTTAAAGCATTCTTCAAGCTATAAATAAAGAAGATAAAATTACAGGGTACTTATATGCACACTAGCTAGGAAGCTGAATGGGCATGAAAGGGCTTCCTGGTTTCCTTCCAATTCAAAATGTTATTGAGTTACTATGTAATCAGATAAATGAGTTGTTAATCAAAGTGATGTCAGCTTGGGACATACTATAGAAAGATGATTCCGTTGTAATCACAACTGTATAATTAAGGAATGAGGCATGACAGGGCTTGAATTATAGCACGATAATTTTCACCTCAGTGCTGCTGATGGCTGTCTGCCATCCAAGTACCCGATTATGTCTTGCTGTACAACAATCCCAGTGCTCAAACATCTGAGACAAATGAGAGTAAAAAAATATTCTTTCATCTCACCACCCCCCACCCTGCTCCAGGGTGAAGCCTTTCTGTGATCAGCTGGGTCAGGCTGAGCCCTGTGTATCTGGAAGCAAGTTTGACTATGTCTGTGCTGTTAGAATATTTATAACGTGAATGCATTGTATTTGACATGAGTCTATTGTGACAGCAAGGTATGGGATCCTCTACAGGGCCTATGATTCCATCCACAGGTACTATTAGTTAAATTTCAGCCAAATGCTTATTGTCACAGAAGAAGCACAAAAAATGGTCCCTACCTAGCAATACTTAGCATTTCCTAGATTTAAACTGCATTCTCCTCTGAGAAGTTTAAATGAGGAATTATCATTCACAGTTCTCTAATTTTTTTTTGCCCACCACCCTTGGGAAAAAGAAAAAATTGCATTGACTTAAAGAAGAGCTTTGAGGAGACATTGGAATAACCTGGACTTTGGCAACCTCTTACATGAACAGTGGCATACATGTGAGTTAAAATGACTTAATATAGAATAGTGACCAAATCCTGCAATCACAGCTTCAGTGAAACTCCCATGGAAAGCACTGGACATTTGTCTGAGTCAGCAGCTGAAAAATTGTCCCACAGGCTCAGTTTGGAGGTGAAAATGCCAGGGCTGAAGAGTTTCCTTTTTTCATGGGGGCAAAAAATATAAAACTGTGCTGCCTCATTTTTCCCTATGAAGTGCTGATTTTGCTGAGGAGGTGGGAAATGTTATGCAATATACCCTTTCCCCCTACAAACTGTCTCCTGTCATGTCACCATCAGCCTTGCTGTACATGGGCATTGCTCATACTTCTGCTTTAGGAGTGTGATTGTCTGGTGAGCTGATGCACCACACCATTGACTGCCTGGGAAGCACTTTATTTGCTTGTAGTTTGAGGTCCCTGGGACTGAGAAGAATCCCAGTATAATCAAATAAAGCATGTTTGCATCTTCTCTAGAGTCTCTTCCACGGTGTTGCCTGTGATGGCAATGCATGCAGTCCTGCAGGCACCTTTGTCTCCTTGGAGGTGGAGTTGGGCAGCTTGCACCAGTGCTGGCAGGCACGAGCAGCCCAAAGCAGCTGCCTCTGCCTCAGGACAGAGAAGGGCAGTGCTGGAATCATGTGGTCACTCAGAACACCTGCGCTGGACACTTTGGCTTAGGGCCTTTGTGATGGCTGCAAAAGCATTTATGGACTCCAATCAAGACCAGTGAAGCACATAATTTTCCCAGTGTTGCCTCTGTTGCAAAAATTATGTGCTCTTGGCAATACTGTCAGAAAACTCTATTCTTGAGACTAAATGCATGCACAGTAAAGCTTCCCTTCTGACAAACAAACAAACAAAAAAAAAAATCCTGATCTTGTCTGTAGTAGCAAAAATGCTCCTGGTCTAATAAAATTATGTCATTGAAAGAAGTGCCTCTGTGTCTGCTGGTGTACCTGTAAATCAGTTCAAGTGAATGGTCCTTTGAAACTCATTTCAGCTGATATATATGCTCTTGAGGATGAATGAACTTTTGAGCTGCCAATGCTGCCATCCCTCATAAGTCAAATCTCTTCTCCAGAAACTTGAATCCCATGATGATAGTAAAAACTAGGGGTTTACAAGATACATCAGCAATTTTTTGAGAGCTTTCACCTTGGAAGGCAAGAAGCGTCCTTGGGTTGAGTGCCTGTCAAATGAGTACAGATGCAACAGAAAGGAGGAATATTTTTTTTCTCATCTTTCAGTGCTGGCATAAGAAGCTGAGAGATCCTCCATCAAGAGAAGAAGGGGTACAAAGAAGGCAGTCATGACACAAGCTTGCCTCTGCTTATGATTATACTCATGTTTCCTTGAATATGGCCACCAGAGAAGCTATAATTTTGGTATGCTCAGATTACTGCCTGTCTTCCTTTCCCATTGTAAGGAAAGCAGCCACTCTGGGGAGAAACTGGAAGTTTCTTGTTCCTGTCCAGGACTGATAGCCTGGACAGGAACAAGGCTTTCTGTGTAGGATGTTCCAAAGGTACTTGTCCCTGCTAGTTACCGTTCCTTGCATCTGATGACAAAAGGGATCAAGGAAATAATGGTGACAAGTCCATAACTGGTGCAAGAGAGGGATTTTTTTATAACATAGCTATACACTTGGAAATTCCTGCCACATGATGCTCCTCAAACTTTTGCAGGACTGAAAGCTTGTGAATTTGCCTACACTATTCAGAGAGAAAAGTATTGACCTTCAGAGAACATATTCTCAAGTTATGTATCAGATGTTAAGTAGATAGTGTTAGCAGGACAAATGACACATATTGCTGACATTTGCATACATGCTTGGATTTGTCTGGGACTGCCTTTCTAGTGTCAGCCCATTATTAAGTAGCTAGCTGACAACTTGGCTTTGTCTCTTGCATGGGGAGATGTTCTGTTGAGTGGTTCTTGTATCATCATTAACTGTATGTTATATGCAAATGCACTGAGGCTCTGTGGCATAGGGATTTGAGATGGGATGCCCAGGGATGATGAGGGGTGAACAGTCCTTGGGGTGGATTATCCTCTACCCTCCAGATGGCTTTTTTTTTTTCCCATTGCCACTTTGATTTTTCCTTCCTTGATTGACTGTTTTAATTTGCTGCAAATATCCGTATTTGTGAGTAGAGTTGGAGAAGAAGAAACTATTCTTCTGCCAGATGAGAAGCAACACGGCACTTGTGGTAATCTTACAGCAGTGTTTGTGAGGCACTGGAATTGCTAGCAGGAGCCAACAGTAGGCAGCATGGCTAATTTAACCCAGGCTGTGATCTGAAAGAGAAGCACAAGTTTTATACTGGAGGCAAGAAACGTCTCTGACACACCTGCATATTACTGTGTAAACTAGAAGGTAGGGAGAGCCTATAATTGTCATCTTGAGAAGAAATTAGATCCAAAATTGTCCATCTGCTCTGAGCTCCTATCAGGAAAGTATTCAGCTGATGACACGAGTACAGGTCTTGACCTTTCATTTCTTTTTCCCCTGGACTTTCACTGGAAAAAAGATCAGACACAGGCTCCTTTGTGCCTCTATGAGGCATGCTGCTGGGACAGGGAAATGATGCCTGTGGTTTGAGTTTTCCACTCAAGTAAGATTACTAAACGATTGAGAACTTCAAGTTCACAAAAATTCACTTTTGTTAAAAAATTTAGCAGTGCCACCTGCAGGAAAGTTCTGGGAAACCCAATGCCTGTCTGAGGAGCTCAGGACCAACTGTCCTTTGCCTCTGCAAGAGCAGATGTGGCTGTCAGTGTAGGGCTCCCCTGATGAGCTGGTTTCTCATCAACATCAAAGAAAGATCTGCATCTGCAGATAATGCAGAATACCTGAGAACAAAACTTTGTCCCAAAACCACTGTCTTTGATAGCTATTACCTTTTGATTTTAAAAGACTCCTTTTTCCCCCCCAAAGAGCTTTCCCAAACATGATGCATTGCATATATAAACTCTGGTCCAACTCCCAGTGGAAATTATGGCAGCTTTCCATTGAGTGTGATCCAGACTTTAATGCCTTTCATGTATGCCAATGAAAACTCTTTACATTGCATACTAGTGCTCTTTAAAGGCTCTCAAGTAGATAGACAGATTAGATTATTTAGCACTATACAATGCAGCATAAGTGGTGCTGGTGAGTCATGAAATGGCATTCTTCCCTCTGACTCAGTGCAGAGTCAATGCCCGAGCATGTTGCTATGTGGCTCTGTGTTGTTGGAGGTGTCTTTTTCAAACAAGAAGCAAAAAAAAAAAAAAAAAAAAAAAGTTCTGACCCACTATTCTTGCTACAGACCCCATTTGCCTGTGAGTGCCTTGGTTGAACTTTGCAGAATTTCTCACTCTAGCACAAGTTATCCTCAGCTTCCAGTAGAAAACTATTGTTCTCCTTGCCAGGAGGGAGCAGGGTTTTGAGCTATCTGGAACAAAATGTTTTTAAAACAAGCCTGGGTTATTGCAAAAACTCTGTGGGATTTAAATCCTTAATATTGAAGGAAAACCTACAACATCACTTACTGCACATTCATATTTAGCATTCTGGATTTATTTACCACTTCAGTGACTGTTTTCAATTACTGTTCTCTGCATGAAACCACTTAGGCCTGCTGTATATGCAGAACTGACTTAGAAGATGACTACTCTGTTTTGCAGTGATTTTCAAGGTGTCAGGCTGCTTTTTTTGTTCCTTATCTATAAGGCACTTGGTGCCTGGAGTGTGAGAGTCTCTTGTTTAAGCTCCATCCCTCTTCCTGGTCGAAAGATTTTGTTGCAGCTCTTCCTCAATTGTGCAGAAAAAGGAGTTTCACCCAGCTCTTTCATCTGCCCCATCTCCTAACCACCAGGATGTAAATTATATGACTCTTGCAAAAAAAACTTTCTCAAAACCTGATGTCTTGACAAGAATATTTCAATTTTCAAATTTTACTTTGTAGAAAATGTACTGATCAGCTCTGGCATGCAGAGAGGTTTGCATAACAAGTTACCTACTTAGGCTTGAGACATTGTCATGAGACTCCTTCCAAGGACAAGAGCTACCCAGGCAAAATTCAAGAGCACCTCGGGGCAGCTGTACTCTCTTGGTAATAGGCAGTAATTGAGATTACAAGGAGTTATTCTATTTTGGATGTTGCGAGCAATGGGATCCATTCCTCTTTGGAAAGGACCACTGAGATGGAGAGGGCTTCTCAGAGGCACAGTGGCACAGGTGAGATGGAAACCAGGGGGTGAGGCCAGGGGCAGCAGCAGGAGCAGCTCTTTGCTTGAACATACTAGTTTCACAGTATGGGATTCCACTGACTGCCTTTGCCCCGTGTAACATTTGTGCCAGTGTGATAAACCACTTGTTTTATCTTATTTTATCAGTATTCAGTTCTTCATGTTGCAAATTTTTATTTGTTATATCCCTTCAAATGTGAAAATAATGCTTTACCTGGGATAGGCATCTTAATCATATTCCTGTGCCATGGCTATTTATGTAACTCCAGTTAGTGTCTGTTAATGATTTGATAATAATCCAGAGTATTCAGAAACCCATTTTTTAAAATTAAGAATCATTTAAGCAAGCAGATTAAAGAAATTATGGCAAAATGCTCAGTCCCAGAGATTAACTTGGAGAAACTATTTTCAGGGGGAGAAGCTGTATTTGGGACTGTGCTCACTGATAATTTTATGTAAAATTCACAGCAGCTGGAGGAGAGATTTCCTCATTCCTTTGGACTGGAAGCTCAGCTGTGTAGATGCTTTCTCAGAACCTAATTGTTTTCATATGAACTCAGGGGGGGACACAGAGCTATTGAAATTATTGCAATTGCAAAAGGGAAGCATTCAGAAGTTCCAAAGGAGAGTTTTGTTATAAGGCCACATAGCCAATAATACTTACCTCCTAAAAGACCTCTTGCTTAAAAAGCCTGTAGAGAAGGATGATTAATGCCAAGCAGAGCAAGGAAATGGACAGTATTCAATGCCAGAGTTGTGCCATGCAGGGATTAAGTTGCATTTATTGTATAACAGAGCACTTAACACAGGACATTTCTCCACCTAGTCAGAGTTTTTTAACTTCTACTAAGGGCCTGTCCTTGTAATGAAGAATTGATAAATGAGAGAAGCTGTGGGGAAAATGATAAACTATGCTTGCAAGAGGCAGAATTGATTTGGGATTGAGGAAATCAGAGAACTGAGCCTGTGACACAGCCAGGTGCCCAAAGGAGTTCCCCAGCCTCAAGGTTAACTGCAGAGCTTCTTGGTGTCCTCAGAGCCTTTTCAGCACTGACATTTGCATTGGAACTGCTAAATCAGAAACACAGCTGAATGAATTTAGTACTGGAGAGACTGGTGTGCTGAGCTGAGCTCCTCTGGATTTATACCATTTCGATGAGAACAGAGTTTTGCCTTGAAGTCTGTGGTTTATGTGATATATGGCGTATACCACCAGTAACGACAAAAAAATCCTCTAGTGCCTTCCTTTGAGTTATTTCTGATTTACACCCAAAGACATTACATTTTCTCTGCATTTATATCCTGGTAAATTAAAACACTCTGGGATATGTGATTAAGGAGGAAAGTCCATAATTTCTGTTCCACAAGATCAGGTCTAAAATTGTTCAATATTTTGGTACAAATTTCTCCCTCTATAAGTTGTCTGTGAAGTATTCGGAGAAGAAAACATAAAGATGCTGCAGAGCAGATATGTGGTTACTAGACTGAAGTTTTCTCACTGTTCAGAAGGGGAGAAAAGTGAGTGAGTGTGAGATGACTCACATACATATCTCCAACAGATCGGGCTTAACTGCTCTGAAAAGCAAACTGCAAATGATTCTTCCCCATGTGCAAATTCCACCCTCTGTCTGCAAACACCTGCTGGTGACTTCAGTGAGAGCCACATATTGGGAGGCAAGATTTATATCTCTAGACTTTATCAGGAAGAGAATTTGTTGCAGAAGCAGAAAACGAATTGCCTCCTGCAAGAGAGCCCACACATCAATATCTGTAATATCTAGGCTTCATTTTGGCTTAATCTTTTAAATTTGTACTCTTCTAGATAGATGAAGACATTGTTTAGGGACAAAAATGCTATCAGACGAATGAGAGTTATTAATCTAGGAGAAATGAAAATACATGGGGGAGAGAATGTGCAGGAAGCACAGGGTCTATTGAGTCCATTGTTGGAGAGGGGTGGTCACAGGGGCATAGGTGAGCATATCCTGAGAATATGCTGGTGATAAAAACATTGCTGATGTGCTGTGCCACTGTTCATGCTTTTCCCTCAGGGAATATCTGTAGCCATAAGAGCAATGCAATCAAAGTCCATGATGGCTGCTCTGCCCTGAAACGTCCCGGGGCTGAAAGCCTACAGTCCTTTCACCAGCAGCTGAAGAGCCAATCTGTCACCCTCTAGCTGCTGCAGGCTTGCCTCCATGCCCTCCATACTTTACACCTGCTATGCCATGCAGTTTCTTGGTGATTTAGGGAGCCGGGCACTCTCTGCTGGCTGGTCACTCAGGCTGTTTCTCAGATTTGGCATTAGAAAACAGGTACAAATCTGTGAATAAAGCTTAATCTTCCAGGCCAGGAGACAAAAGGGTTTTATATGAAGGCAAGTTTGTTGATTTTAAAAGAGGCAATTGCATTGCCCTAGCAGAAATGAGAAAGAGTTCTCACAGTTTTTTTCCACAATTGTTATGAGTAATGTTTTCAGTCGCTTGGTTTGTGTTGTGCATAATGAAATATAAACACTGTGTAGAATGCTTTGTCATAAAAAATATTTATTAATAGCAGATTTGCAATCATCATCTTGTCTTTGATTTAAGCAGGTTTTTTCTTTTCATAAGGTTCTTTCAGGCTGCTGAGCTGTGACTGATGTGTGTTTATTTCAGTTGAGTCATCAGTATCATTAATCCTATCTTATTTACCAATGTTTGTCATTTTATAGCATTTAACTGGTAGGGTGACTCACCTCAGAGAGAAATGAGAACATGAATACAACAGGCTTTTTTCCTTCTTCCCCTTTGGCTTGGGATAGGAATAGAGAATGACCTTTAAGGCACATCCTGAGTCATGAAGTTATCATATTTACCTCTCTGCTGTGAGATTAATAATGACAATCATCCCTACATACAAGGAAGCTTGAGCTTTTGTCCACACTTTTGCTCGTCTCTCCATGGCTTATGTGGAGGGAGACATTTTCAGCAGGCCACCAAGAAAAGGAAGATCTTGGTGCCTCCCTCCCTTGCACAGGAGCAGCAGAGAAGAAACTGAGGAGGAGCTGGGGAGGAAGGCTCTTCAGAGGAGCCATCCTGCTGGCCTGGCTTGAACTTAGTGAAATTTGCTCAGGGCACTATGAAACATTTGCATTTACTTTACAGCTCAAGTGTGGGAACTGTCTTAGCAGAACCTCTGCCAAACCTGCTTCTTCACAACTAGAAACAACCCTTTCCCCTTCGTATCTGCCTGGCATTAATTACTGCAGCTCCCTGCATGCATCTCAGCAACCTGCAGGGAATGTGTGGCCCTTTAGCAACAGTGCTGCAGAAACTCCTGAGAGTGCCACAAGTCAGTTCCACCTCTCTGTAACTGCCCTTGAGAGGGGGATTACAAGAACAGACCCAGAAAAGGGCTTCAACATCTAAAAGTCAAGTGACAAGAGATTAGAACAGAATCTAAAGCTGTCACTGTCTTTAATGTTTCAGAAGGGTTGAAACAAGGGACTTGACATCTCCATAGAATCTCCTTCCTGGGGCCACTTTCCATGTACACAAGTACCCTCATGGCTATGCAGTCTTTCTAGATGAGGATTGAGGCACAGAAAAGTTGATGACCCCAGAGAGCTGGTACATTAAGCGGGAAATTGCCCAGAGTCAATGTATGCAGCATGCAGCTGCCTACAGCTCACTAGTCAGGGTGGCTGAGAACAGGGGTGGGTGGTAAATCCCAAGCCCCAGAAACCTTAATTCAAGCACCTCCCTGTAACCCTCTGCCTACTTAGAAACACTTGCTCCAAAATGAGGGGTGGGTAGCAGGGACAAAAGAGTAAAGCTGGGAAATGCACACACCTTCTAATTTTTGACTGTGAGTCTCATTTTTTTTTTTTTTATCAGAAAAGGACTTTGAGGATATCACCTGCCCAGTCCAACAGCTATGGAGAAGCTGTTCTCTCCTGAACCTCCAGTCTTCAAATGCGCAAATAGTAATTCCTTGAAAAATGCCCTGAATATCACAATTCAGACTGCTATATGGGCATAGCACCCTTATTTTCTTTTAAAATATTGTCACTGTGCAGAAAATATTCTTGCTGGCTCAGAAAGAGCATAAAGCAGCAATGGTTTTGTCTAGAACTGTCCTCAGCCTGTTCTTTGCAGGCAAACTCCCAAACTATTTGGGTAGAAGTGCACCTGTACCTCTGTTTCAGAGTGTTTGTGTTTCAATGTGTAACCTAGTAGAGGAGAAACAGGGCTTTTTGTTTCTGATAGTAGAAGAAGTAATTCAGCTTTCAGCTTACCACTTACTGGCTGAGAGTATAAATCATTAGACTTTTGCTCTACAAGAAGAGCCTTGGGTGCTACAGTTTTCCCTGAGGAACCTGTCTGTGAAAGAGCTGTGACTGAACACCTGGATTCTGGGTTTAGGTTTGAATAAGGTTTGATGTAGCTTAACCTCACAAAACCTGGCATTTTGTCAAAAGATGTGGGGTCATGACCTGAGATGCTTATGTGGCAGCTGAACAGGGGTGTTCATGTTCACAACTTTGAACTAAGCTTACAATTATTTCTAATGTGGGTGCTGGATCCAGAATAAAAGTAGTATTTGATGATGTGCCCAAAACCATGCAGGTTGGAGACACAATAGTTTTTCTGTGCCTTAGCTGAGTGCTCTAACCCCATAGACCTTTACTTAAGAGCTGTTTTCTAAGACTAGGCTGTTGCAATTATATTTCACGACAAACCTTTGTCCTGTAGATTACTGCAATGCGTAAGTTCAGTGACTTAGTCCTGGGTCCTGAGTTCGTCTTATCGAGCAGACATACCTCATTGCTATACTTTTCAGAGAAACTCTTAGATAAGAGGTTCTTTTTCATCAGTGCCTACCTGCTTCCTGTTAAATCTGTGTATTTATAGGGCTGGCATCTTAAAAGGATTTTTCTCTAATGTGCTTGTCAAGGGACTGATAACTTGGCATATTTAAGTAATCATAATCCTAATGTTGCCAAATGGAACTTTCTAATTCTGGAGCAAAAAATTTTTTTTTTTTTTCACAGGAGACAGAGTTGTAATTTCCCTCTTTCCTAATTTTGCCATAGAGTTTTACCCAAGGGGTTTGATAAACCAGAGCTTCAATGAACCATAATTGCATTCTTCCCAGATACGACTAACATTTGCAGGTTTCTAAATATCTTCAGATGTGTTGAGGATACATAATAAGAAGAAAGGATGGGTGAAATTATTTGGTTTAATCTAATTACTTAGTGTGTTTTTCAAAATGTAGCTGTCTCTTGAAAATATTCTCTGTTACTCAGAGTTGCCTCACACAGGGACAGCAATTTTCTTTGAACATTTTATCAAAGTTCACTTAAAGCAACATGATAAACTGACTCATCCATAACCGCTTGGAGAAGTTTTTATTTTAAACTGTTTAAGACTGGATGTATTTCAGAGCTGGGTTAGGTTATTAAATAAAACCTTTGCTATGCTGATGTGATGAGCCGACTAGCTGAGTGTTACTACCCTTTTATTATCATGTGGGAAATAAAATGGCATGCCTGGATTCAGAGGGCATGAGTCAGAGCACAGAGCTGGCTCTGTTCTGGGGTGTTTGCTAAAGATCTTCTGGCTGGGTGGCTGCAAGTGCTCAGTGGGATGGGCCACAGGGGCAGGTACTTCTGCCTGACTTAAAGCCTCACCAGAAGCTCTCAAGGCAAGGAGAGCTGAGGAGGGCTCAGTGCTTTCCTTGTTCCTGTGCTGTCTGTGTGACAGGTTGATGCAAAGGACAGAGCGCTGCCATCACTGCACCCCTCAGGCTGCTGCCTCAGCAAGTGGGAGAGATGAGCACATTAGGTGAGATGCCGAGGGCCCACGCCTCAGCATCTTATGTGTAAACTTTTGGATTTTCCTTTGCAACCAAAGAACCAAAGAATGGCAAAGAATCTATGCCAAGTTTTTTTTTTTTTTTTTTTTTTTTTTTTTTTTTTTTTTTTTTTTTTATGATGAATTGACTGAGCTTAGCTCAAGACTAATATTTCTCAGGGTTAATCTGGGTGTCTGCTTTTCTAGCCCTGTCCAGCCTCTGCAAATACCCACTCTCTCCTTCATTGCCTTTCACCTGGTATATTCACCTGGTAATCAATCATAGGGCCTAATTATCCTAATCTGCCTTCTTTTCTGACTTATTAAAGCCTAATTAGTTTATAACAACATAGAGGTTGGAGGTAATTTGGGAACTTGGAGGAGAAAAGCCAACAATAATTGAACTGCAGTAATGAGGCTTCAGCAGAACCCAAGTCCACAGCTGTGTTTACACTGCCAGTTTTCAGGAAACCTGGATGCAACTGCCCAAAGGGTATAAGCAGAGGATAGTGCTGGTGCTCTGGGGCAGGTTAAACAACTTTGCATTAGAGGATGCTATGGGCTTTTCCTGGTGATTCTGTGTGCTGCCAATGTGCTGTGTGGTATAGCCACCTTTATTGGCCTGTTAAAAGTGTGTCATAGTGCTGCAATGTGGCCAAAGTTCTCAGGTCTTGGTTAAGCACCTGTACTGCTTGCAGAGGTTGGTAGGTGGAAAAAAATGGTAAGGGGAGCCTATTAGGTATGAGTTGGGATGTGGTAAGAGGAAACTACTGGGTGCTGTTTGCCACAGTGCTGCAGGAAGGAATAGAGAGCTGGAATGATGTTCTTTGGCTGATGGTTAACCAAGGGATTTTGATAACTGTTAATAGAGTGCTAAATTGATTTGAGAAATACTTGTTGGAGCTGAAGAGATGCTAGTGCCATATAAGGCAGGAGTTAGAACACAGGTACAAAGAGGGTGGTAGGAATAAATATCTTCCTATTCTACAGCAGTTTGTCACTTGGATAACAGTGAGACAAAGAAATACACCTCAGAAACTCGTCCTGAAGAGGCAGTTCTCTAGGATCAGAGTGACTACTGTCAGTGACAATAGTACAGACTTGCCAAACATAGCTTTTGAGTGGTACAACTTTCATTTAGCTTTTCAGTATTAACAGGCTTGTCCTGCATGGTGCTTGTTGTGCACCTGGCTGATTATAGAGATGTGGAAATCTTTACACCTCTAAATTATTTTGATTTGTTGATGCACATAGTAGTTGGATGAAGATCGAGCAAGCCTTCCACTTGGAGTTTGTGATCTGGCAGCTGTTTTGGGTTCTCACAATTCATTTCAATATGAGGATTGCAGAATCAGCTGTACAGATAGTTTAGCAAAACTTTGCTTTCAGCAGGGCATTGACCTTGTTTTTGTAATAGCTCTCAGTTTTTGCAATCCCAGTGCTGTAAAATAAATAAAAATGAATAATGGAGAAACTCAAAGTAGTATGGGAAACATAAACAAAGCAAGCAGTAGCAACATGTGGCTGACTCATCTCCTCTGTTATCATCCAGATGCTGTTAGAGATTTCAATTTCTCTTACAGAGTATCTCTGTTGCAGTAGTCAAAGTTTAGGAGATGGAGGTTTTTTTCCTTAGTGCCATTAACTTTCTTTTCTTCAGAAACCAGTGCTGATATTCCAGGAATGCAATGGCTGGGGTGAGATATTGAAAATACTGATGATGCCAAGCTCTTGCTTTGGTAGCCCTCATTGCTTTGGATATCTCTGCTGTTTATACCTGGCTTCTTTTGTGCCATGTATACTTGGAAGCTGGGGAATTCTAGCTCCAAAAAGTGGTATGTGACCTTTCTGTTTACAGCACAAAGATGTATCTAATCTACTGAAACTTTCTAGGAATGGCAAATGGCTGTGCTGGTGTAAATACTTGCTTCATCAAGAGCACAGCAGGATTTTTGTGAGGTACTTTCTGATTGCTGCTCTTTGAAATAGAACCCAAATGTAGACAAAACCATACTGAATCCCACTGAAAAGTGCCATTCGTCCCTGTACCATGGTAGAGGGACAAATCTAAGTGCAGAACACTGCTTTAATTTTTTTCTTTCTTACTGTTGTAGAGTAAGTATTGAATTGCAATCTGTAAGGAGTTTCTCCTTTTGTATTCCCACCCAACTTTTCTGATTGTTAAATTTACTTGAAAAAGAGCCAGACTTAGTTTGCCCTTTAACATGTGTTAGGCAAAACCACAAACAACAACTATGCCAAAACTTGCCTGGAACAAGCTCATTAACACAGCCTAATGAGACTTGACATACGACCAGAAAAACAGGAAAATATTTTAGCAGTTGGGAATTCTTATTAGACAAACTTGCCTTTCTTTTTTTTTTCCTCTTTTTTTTTTTCCCCCCAAACTTTTAAATTTTTAAAAATTTTTATTTTTTTCTTCCCCCCCTTGGGGTTAACATCAGTAAAAGACATTATTTTTCACAGGCACCAAATGAGATGGGGAGATGAAGGGCTGGTGCTGAAGGCACTCGTGCATCTCAGCTGGCTCAGGATCCTGCCATGTTCTCCCCGTCTGGGCCGCACAAGGGGCTCTTCCAGGGGGTGATTCAGAGCATCTAATTTAGCCTTCCCTGGAGAGCAGTTCAGAGGTGTCTGCCTCTTTGATGAGAGAATTAAAAGTCTGAGGGCAATGAGTGGTTAATCTAAGGGGAATTCATACCACACACCGAGGTGCCAGAGGCATTTTAATAATGGGACTTGAAACCCTTGGCTCATGATAACCGGACTCTTCGTTCTGTCAGGGCTCACCCCTCATCCCCACACCCTTGATTTCCTAGTGTAAACTTGCTCCCTATTGACTTAGGGCTGTTTTTCGAGGTCCTCAGATCAGAATATTTTCATACATAAAAACTACATCTTTCCATGGGCAGACTACCCCTTTGCACAAAGGATGTAGTAATTTCAGCGTCAAACAGCCTCAGCTCTGGGAATGTTGCTGGGACTATTGCCTGCTATAAAAGGGCTGGATCCTCTTCTGGCCACAGATTAGAGGATGGTTTAAGGTCAACACCTTTTTGGGCTAGTGTAAATGTTTTCCTCTTCTGACTCATACATCAAATTGTTGTTTTTACGCAAAGCTATCGTCTCTCCTTCTGAATGTAATATTTTCCGTGTTCACTGGTGTGGCTGTAAGAACGGGCCTTTACTGATGCTTAGCTACTTATTTCTTTCCATGAAGCAGCCCGAGCCAAAGACCAAATAGTGTGATCCCTAGAGCCTGCCCTTGGCCGGAGAAACGCGCTATTAGGAATTCAGCTAGCTCAGCCATACGTTGCTTTTATTTTTGCAAACAGCAGGGGGAGCTCAGATCCTGCCTGAATCTAAATGAAGCCGAGAAAGTACAGTTTGTTGAAATAATTTTTATTTTAACCAAGGGTAAAACCCCAACCACTTGTGAGGTTCTTCTAACAAAATAGTATGTTTTCCCCAGTATGCCACAGGGAGACAATTAGAGTATGTGGAACAGGAGCATTACTGGAATGGTTCTTGTGACCTTCTAAATGTGTGTATTTAATCTTTCCACTTTTATGGAAGGATGTCAAAAGCAATTTTAATACTTGTTTCATGGAATCAGTCCCCATCAGGTTCTGAACTTGGGAAAGGCTGAAATCATTCTTATTTAGAGGAAAAGTAATACCTGGGAATGATAGATCAAATCCATGCTTGAACCTGGCTGTTCAGAGGTGACTTTGGCTTGAAGGTATTTAGCAGCTTAAGGCTACTTTGTTCTCGGAGCTCTGCATGAGTACTAACTAATCCACTCTGCATCCCCACACTTCTGTAGGTAAATGAGCGCAGCCAGGCTTTGTTTGGTGCCTGAGAAATCTGAACACACAGATGGCAGTGACTGATGCAAGATCACACAGTCAGGACAGGATTGGGAGATTAGGATCTGGCTTCTCTGTGTTTCCCAGAAAGGCTGGAGCAGTTGTTGTCAAGCTCTTTCATCCAGAATCCAAAATTCATTTGTAATTGCTTCCCCACAACCCCCTGAGATTCCGCAGCCTGTCAGATCTCTGCACAGGCAGGTGGGGAGGCTTGCTGGGGGCTGGCAGAGGATGACAGGGGCATTGAAGAGGTTTGGGATGGGTGCACTTCTGGGGAAGATGGGAAGCGTGTTAATCTGACTTGCTGGATCTGCTCCAGTGAGGAAAGCTGTGGGAAAGTGATGATTTTGCTGTCCTTACATCCTGACACTGGAGGTAACACTGGGGTTACTCTTGTGTATACCTAGTGCATGCCTTCTGATTTGGAAATTTTCAAGTGAACTGAGCAGTCCCCAGGTCTGTAGAATTAAGGCTGTTCACGGCTGTGTGGGCAAGGTGAATTTTTTGTGAGGCAATTTGTTGCGAGGCTTGTAGGAGGGCAACATATAATGCACAAAGCCAAGAAAAGGAGAGAATAGTCCTAGATGTCAAGCCCTAGTCATAGTCTTCTCATTATTTGCAATATTTCCCTGTGAGATATCTTTGTGTTATTTTTTGAGGACTATATCATCATGAGTGTCTCTGGTAACACACTGTGCAGGCTGACTACAGTATCCAATGCAAACAATGCCAATGCAGTCTCCAAGGAGAGAAAATAAACTCCTGACTAACCAGAAAATGCAATAATACAGCG
Organism: Anomalospiza imberbis; assembly: GCF_031753505.1. Taxonomy (NCBI): domain Eukaryota; kingdom Metazoa; phylum Chordata; class Aves; order Passeriformes; family Viduidae; genus Anomalospiza; species Anomalospiza imberbis. Next base: position 11,308,099 of record NC_089681.1, on the reverse strand, counting down.
AAACTCTTTTCTTTTTCTATTAATCTTCATCATCTGTTCAACTAATTTCTGTTATCATGTAGTAGGAACTGTAATTTATTGGACAATTTAAATATTGATTTTTTTTTTCTTTAGACCTGGCCCAGGTATTAACTTTTGAAAGCCAGCTTAGTATTTTGGGAATTTGGCCTGCATTACAGAATTTGTAGTAAACCTATGGGTGGACAAAGGAACAGTAGTAGAAGCAGTGAAAAGATAAGGGATGTAGATGATGAATCCAGCATTCCTTGTAAAACTCAGCTGTCAGAGATTGGGGATACCTAAAATATAACTAGATCAAGGACTTCAACCTTTCAAGTAGGTAGGAGATGAAAGCTGGAAGAAGCAAATTTTGGTACCAGAAGCTGAACTGAGAAGGCCAAATCTGGATGACAGTCTACCTGCCTGCATGATGAACTCAGCAAGTTTGGAATGCCTCAGAAAGAAGAAAGGATAAAGAGCGATGAGCGGTCATCTCCCCAGAGCAGGGGACAGCTGGAGCCATCTGGGCTGCTTGTGTGAAAAGTAGCTTATATGGCATGTGAGTGTGAAGAGTGCACTTTTACTGCTCTCTGGAGGAAAAGTGTCCCTACATACATTTACTGCATGTAGCCTCCCTATCAAATGCAGTGAACACCAGACTGCTGTCTGTGAATAGGTAATGGTGCTTCCCCACCACTTCAAAGTCTCTATTTAACTTTTTTTTTTTTTCACCATGATGTTGAAAGAGATGATTTTTCTCCTTTAAAAACCACAGCCACTGAGAAATTAATAAAGGGTGCTGTTTTTGAAACTCCCAGGGGGGTGATCCTGCCTCTCCAAGCTTTGCTGTGACTTTTGCCTGGGAACCAAGCACTGGAGTGGATCCTCACTGCTGATTAAGACTCATAAATGCAAGTACAAGTGTCTGAGACAGCATAATGGAAGAGTCAGCACCTGATGTTTTGTTGGGACAAGAAGACAGCAGTCTGGTCATAGGTTTGTGTGCTTCATTGCCCAGTGGTGGATGGCACCAGAACTGAGACAAATTCATTCTTGGATTGCATCTTGCTCATGGGCCACCCCAACCTGTAAATCCCATATTTGGGTCACATCTGGCTCACTTGCATAATGCTGCTGACAAATATCTGGGTCTTTTCTGTGCCAAAGCAGCGAGACAGCAAAATCTCACTGTCTTAGAGGAGGCACATGGAGACAGCTGAGGAGGATGTGGGGGAGTGGGAACCAGCTGAGAAAAGAGCCATGCTAGGCTGTCTTTTTTGCTTTTCATTTAATGGTGAGGGAGCTTTAGGCCTGCTGAATCTTAAGTATATTAATAAGTAATTTGTAAGTATATGAAAGAGAAACTGAATAAAAGAATGAGGCAAGGAAGAGTGGTCATTGACAAGGGGTCAGGAAAGGAAGCTGGGCAGAAGAAAGGCATCTTGTGCATGGTGGGAAAAGACTGCAAAGGGTTCTTGCCCTCAGGGAGGTGACATGCCCCACCAGCCCTTTAGAGAGTGGCGCAGGGCTGTCACCTGTGCCTGATTTGGGAGGTTGCTGACACCTCTTGTACCTCACGCTGGTTTCTCCAGGGTGCTGGCTGCCAAACCGGTGTTGCTGGGAGGAGGAGGAGCCCTGGGGCCACAGGGAACTTATTGCCTCCCTTGTCTGTGTGTGGTCTCCCCTACATAAGCCTGGCCCTGAAGGCTTTTGTGGAAAAGGGCAATCCCTGCTAGGACATGTTTCTGCTTCTTTATCAGCTGCTGCGGCTGTTGCTGGTTGCTTTATTGTGAGCAGACGTTTGCTCAGCTTATTGACTGGAAATTGCACACAGCTGCAGCAGGGAAAAGTGAGCCTGAATTATCTTACCTGCAAAGGCTATTTAAATGAAAACTTCAAACTCCCCTTCATCCTCCAATAACACTATTTAATTTACAGCCAAGTCTGAGATTCAGAAAGCTTTAGAAACATGCTAATAGATAGTGGTGAATTAAGATTTGGACAAAACTGGTCCTTCCTTAGTGTTGCTTTGCAGTTACATGCCACACATTTGCCAGGCAATATGGGATGATGGAGCAACTGATGCTATGGAGCCTGCTGCTGTAAAAGACATAATGTACTCCTTTTCATGAACTTCATCAAACAAGCCAGGTCTGTTAACCTCCCCTCCTCCCCCTTAAGTTATATTACTGTCACTGAAATACCACTTTGAAAGTGTGTGACTGCAGAGAATGGTTCACCACTAATTTAGGGAAGAGCTACTGTCACAGTCTGAACCTGGTTGACAACTTTTTAAATAAACCCCAATAAATTTTAAAGTTGAGATACTCAAGCAGAAAATAATTGAACCTCTCCAGAACATTTTTCAAATTATGTTAGAAGACCTGGTTTATTGTTTGGTTAAGGTAACTTTTCTTATTAAAATCTTAGACTGTCATTACCACATCAGCTCTATAACTACATCTGTGGTTCCTCTTCTTAATTTCTTTTATTTTTTTTTTTTTAAGAGAAAAGTGGAGCTTGATTTTCTGGAGGTAGTGGAGAAGACAGTACCTGACTTTCCATAACTAAGTCAAGGGTCTCTAAAACAAGAGGCTTAGGCAATCAGTGGAGAGCAATACATTTCTCCAGAGGGGAGTTTATGCGTAAGTGTATTAGGTCTCTTCTCTGGAAGTACAAGGGCTCACCCAGGGGATGAGCAGGGAGTGAGTAGCCTCCTGCCTGGAGAAGGGGTCTGGAGTTAGTCTGACAATCCTCTGTCTGCCATTTCTGTAAATAGGCTTAAAGAAAATTTTGGAACCTACAGTTTTACATCCTGATTTTTAGCGTATAGCCTTCACTCAAAATGCAGCAATGTACTGACAGTCTTTGGTTTTAATGGATCTGCTTAATGAGCCAGTTGCAATTTAAGCTCAGCACCTCCTGCAAAGCAGAAGCAACAATTACCTTAAGGCCAGGCAACTAATAGAAGACATTTCGCTTAAACTGGACTTTCCTGGGCGTTGCAGTAATCATTTCTGTCAGGTAACATTCATGTTGAAGTACTCATTCACAGCTGTGTAATCATAGCAAATTCTGCCTGTCCAGTGGAAAAGCTGGAAACAGAACTTAAAAAGGTTGAACCATTTTTCCAAGAAAATTAAAATCTACTCTATTATGAAATCAGTCCTCAGCTCACATTTGTATTCCAGACAACAGGTTTATACATCACTGAAATGTCAAAGGACCCATGCTTCTAGTACTGACAAGAAGAGAATTACCAGTACTACTATTAAGTGGGAAACTTTTCTGTTTAAGCTGTGGTGTGCTTAGATGCATATAGAAATGGCCTGAAGGGATCTGACAAATAAAAATAGCAGGACAATATTAGCACAAAGGCTTATGCAAAGAAGCTGGGGAAAGTATTAACTTTTTCTTCTTCCCTAGAGTAGACACAGACATTTCAAAGGAATTCTGACCTGAAGCTGGTAAACAGATAAAGCCTTTTCATCTTACTGTTTATGAGAAAGAGAAGAAGGCTTGTTGGACTAGCCTGGCAAAATTACAAGGATTCAGATTCTTGGCCAGTGTCCACTATGGGACTCCCTTTCTCCTCACTGAGTACATCAGACTAATGTACTGCATGCACTGAAACAGCTCCAGAAGGATCTGTAGTAATACTCTGCTCAAAATAGCTCATGGAAAATTCTGAGATGGTTCATTGCTGAAAATTTCACTAATGTGCTTGTGCAGACTACTATGCAAATGTATTTAATACATTAATCTGTTTCCTTAGAAGTTGATTCTGCCTTACAGGGTGTGCTGGATTGTGGCCTACTGCAAGTGTTTCAAAGAGTTGCACAGACCTTGACAAAAATAAGCATAATTATAGCATATGTAGAGTTCTTACTTTTCAAATGTCATGCATTTGGAGATATATCTAGACCAGCACAGAGGAGAGGATTTACAAAAGGTCACAATATGAAGCTACAGGAGTTTTCTAGGATGAGGAAATCTCAGCCTTTACTTACACCACAGCAACTTTACTAACATCACTTAGAGTTTTGTGCCTGCAACAGGAACAAAAAACCCTGTGAATAACTACAAGGGGTGGCTGCAACGAAGAGAAAAACTTAGTGATTAAAAATTTATTTTCCAAGTAACTATGCAATAAATGCAAGGGAAGAATCATAGTGTTTGAAACTTTTGTCCAGTGGACTATAAAATGCAGCATCATAAAACTAGAGAAATTCAGACTGCTGTTTTGGAAACAGTGAAGAAAATCATCTCTAAATTGTAGAACTGTAGTGGAGAAAATGATTACTGGAGTTCCTTTGGGGAGATCAGTTGCTGCAATTTCTCAGGGAGATGTTGAGGTGAGGTTTGTAGTAGGAGAACAGACACCATAAAACATCCTCCTTGTGGAAGTGGTAATGCCTTTTGGATCAAAGGCCTGATGATCCTTCATCAGCACCGCATCTTCTGTGCCTACCTTTTGCCTGTTCCCTCCCCCAGCTCCATCCAGGTCAGCACTGGACCAGAAGTGCACCTGTGAAGGCAAAGCTGCTACGCTCTGCTTTTTTGAAGAAAAACCAGGGCTTTTGGATATGGCACATTCTGAACATTGGTACTCTGTAAAGGCAGGTCTAGTTCAGTGATCTCCAGGATGAAGATGAGCATTTGTTGCATTCCCTGCTCTCTTACTATTACAAGTATTTCAAGCATGGTCCCTCTAGTTTGTAATGTTTACTACGACATATTGAAATTCTACACATTTAGAAAAGTGATCAGGAATATCAGTTAATTTCAGGCAGACAGAAAACCAGGAATCACTGGGAACATTTTTAGAGTATCTGTGATCACTGGATTTCCAGCCAGTTTTCTGTTTCAGTGCAATTCATGCATTACAACAGGAGACTAGAGCAAGGAGAATTCTGGTTTGCTGAACTTAGGGGAAAGACGTTTTTGTGTGTTTTATCTATAGCATCCCAGATAAAAGCTGCTGGGTCCTTGAGCTGTGTATGAATTGTGCACAGAAGAACTTGATGCACCTCTTCCCAAGTGGAAGGGGAGTCAATCATAGAACAAAGGAGTGAGACCCTCATCCCTTACAGGCTCTATCATATTTTCTTGCATTTCAGTAGGTAATGAGACATGAAGCTTGGGGACAAAGGTTCCCAGCACTGGCTGAGCATACCCAAAACAATAGCCCTGGGACTATGATTCCACTTTCAGTGGCCAAAACATTCTAGGGGGAAAAAAGGCAATAAAATAGTTTTTGTGTTTTTTTTTAAACAACCACCAAGCCATTAGAGAGGATTTAGGAAACCATTGTGAAGAAAGGCTGAACAATAGTAACATTTAAGAAATGGGAAGTGGGCAGGCTGAATTTTTAACTTAAATAAAATAAATTCAGCTTTAAGCAGTGTATTGTACATAGGAGCTCAACATCAATAGCAGAAGAGCACACAGGTATTATGTGAAAATTTTCTGCATCTTTAGTAGAAAAGGTAAGACAGAAGTATTGTTTTTCAGCACTGAAATCAGTACATTTATCTCTTTAGAAGCTACTGTGCAGCTCAAATCCTTGTGTTCTCATCTTCCTTAGATCTGATAACTGCAGTCATTGTACCACATTTTTTAAATCCCTCACCTTTAGATTTTTATTTTTAGGCTGACTGCATGAAGAAATGATCATGCTCTGAGCTGGTTTCCATTTAATAAACTCATCTGCAAAGAATGGATGGGTGTTGTTGCAAGATTGCATGGCAGGTGGAGGAAGACATGCATTTCTATTTCCATGCAATTATAGGTATAAGGAACATATCACTAAAGCAGTTCACTGGAGAATGGGATTGGAGCACAACAAGGAGAAGAATGGTCCAGTGGATCTTCATTCACTATCAAGAAAGAAGAAACATCACTTGGACAGGAGAGTTTCTGGAGGGCCATCTGTCTGCTCCTTTGGTGAAGGGAAGGCACAGCACATCTGGATATGCACATACACAAATGTGAGCTCCCTTCTAATAGAGCACAACCACCCAACAAGAACAGCAGAACTGGGCAACTGCCTTCTTTCCGTGCAAGGCCCAGGTGGTTTGCAGTTGTCCTTGACTTCAGCTCTCCTAATCTGTGTGCTGCAAAGTTCTGGGAAACACAGCCTTGAACCAGTTCAGTTTCTGTCAGCAGCAGCATCACAGCATCAGCCTGAACTGGGCAGGGAGCTGGCAAGAGGCCAGGGCTGCAGTGCTTTGAGATCTGCTCCCAATTGCAATGTCTGGAGTGAGTTCAAAGTTGGGCAAAATGTCTTTGCATCTATGAATATAAGGTTTCTTTTTTCTTTTTTCTTTTTTCTTTTTTCTTTTTTCTTTTTTCTTTTTTCTTTTTTCTTTTTTCTTTTTTCTTTTTTCTTTTTTCTTTTTTTTTCTTTTTTCTTTTTTCTTTTTTCTTTTTTCTATAGCCAGGATATGAGGTGGTTCTACATAGAAGATATTGCAAGTTTGATCCACACTCCTATCTGTTGCTATAATCAATGACTGCCATTGCGCAAAGACCCCAGTAGGTTTATCAGGAACCATCCCCAAAGCCTAGCTTGATCTGTGCTTGACATCTACATAGGAGGTGTTTACAGGGGAGCAAAAGTCAGGTGCTATTTCCTTGAATGGGCCCAGCTGAGCATTTGTTGCCATTGCTGTCACCAAAACTGGAGACTCTGAGCATCTGCAAGGATGTGTCCCAGAACAGACTCCAGTTGTTGGCATGAAATATTTTTATGTTTCTCAATAAGGATGATGCTATTACTTGGATCTGATGTTGTGAAACAGAAGAAGACACCAACCTGTCAGGCTGATCATCTGATTCCCATTCAGATTCTAGCATTGGCAGTGTTTTTAGGGAAAATAAAGGCTAAATCTCCTTTCTGCTCTATATTGAAAGCAATAAGATCTTTGGTTTTTTTCCTAAAAGTCCAAATGATTTTCCTTTCAGGACACTGTCTGAAAACCTAATGGAATGATCTTACAGTCCCATCTGATCTAGATTTGTCATTGTCCCTGCTTATTCAAAAGGTGTGGTTGTTTTTTTTTTTGTAGCAGCTATATAATAAGCACTGAGATTTTGCAAATGGGTGTTTGTGGAAATCCCCTAATGCAGTGCCTGTGTGTTATCTAACATTGTTGTACGTTGAAGATCTGTGAATTTTGCCTCTTTCATGAATTCTGCTTCTGTATCTTGCACAAGTGATGTCAGCCTTCAAGCTCTGTCATTTAAGCAGGTTACTTAATTAAAATGCTGTTAGAGACATCATTGGAACAAGAGGGAATTATCAGTGCTGTCTGATAAACTACTGCCAGGACCTCTCCATTGATTTTTCCAGCTGGGGTGATGATTTGAATCTTTTCTTTTGTCCCATGACAGTTAAAAATCCAGACATCTCTGCTCAAGAATGAACTTCCCAATTTAGTGCTGTTTTTAAGAAGAAACAGGGTTTTAATTTGTTACGCAGTTGCATGCAAACTTGAAAACAGATTAGAAATAAACAGAAATATGAAAAGAACATAAAGAAATTGGGATCTCCTAGAATCTATTGGCAGAGGAATTGTTTTGAACTATAAGTCTTCCTAGCATTTGGATTACTTTTGCTGCAAGGTCCTTAAATTTGTGAATGAAATATGAAAAAAACCCCAAGATTTTCTTTTATATTAATGCATAGTCAAAACCTCCCTTAATGTAAATCTCAGAACGAGTTCTGAGCTATGCTTTGGCTCAATGACTGTGTTAATCTGGAGAATGTGATAGTGATCTACATTTTGTAAAACTGTACAGTAAATAGCTCTCAGAAGACCTCTGCTTACAGCCCGATGTATATAGCCTTTCCTTTGTTTTATCTCTTTACCTGATTTCTTCTTCCTTATAACTTTAATCTGTTGCTCTGTTGGCTTTTCTTTTATACTGAATTAAATTTGTGAGGCTGTTGAGCACAGGGTGGATGGAGACCTCGTGCTGAATTCCAGCAAGTGCTGCAGAGACCAGGAACTCCACAGATGGTGAGATCTGAATCTGGCACTACCTGAGGGACCAAGCCTGTTTGCTTTGTGCTGGATTCCCACTGATGTCCAGAGGATGGTGCTACTTGTCTTGTTAAGAATTTCTTCTCTGAGGTAGATCTGCAAAAAATCTCTCCAGTATTGAGGCATTTTCTCCTTGGCATTGTCTGTTTGTCAAAACCAGCCAGGACCCTCATTCCCAGAAATGAGAAGTGAATCACAGCAATTATTGTCATCTGTTCTGATTGGTTAAGGATGAGTTTCACTGATTTTGGTGGGAAGTCTACATTAGTAATAAAATTCTAACAGGAATGTGACATTGTAGAAGAAATTTTAATTCAATATAATTTTATATTTGTTTCTTACAGGCCAGAATTCTTATGAGAATGTGTTTACTCTAATATGCTGTAGCAAGGGACAGCACCATCTCAGGGTAGCCTGATCCAGATGCATCTTCTCTTGACCTCAATGTGGTCTTGAAGGCTGCACTTATTGTGTAAGATGGGGTGATGTGAAATTAGCTAATAATAAGTTGTAAAAGGTTTGGAAAACATTTTCTTTTGATGGGAATATATTTCTTTCACAAAAACTGGTTTTGGTAAACACTGAAATTATAAAATACTTGGTAAATTGTTAAGATTCCACTTCACATTGCCTGGAGCACCTTTATCTGAGGGCCTGTTTGGCCCATGGCCATGTCTGAGCGTGTTTCCCAGGGTGGTGAGCTGCAGTAGGGGAGTAGGATCATGGGGTGCCAGTGGCTCCCAGCTCCTTCCTGCCAGACTTGGAAGCCTGGTGCTTCAGCAGGGTAACTTTGGACTTCATAACAGTCCTTAAGTTCCTTCAGCATTAGTTGTTCTTAGCTGGAAACCCAATGACTGCATTTTGGATTCCTTTCTTTCACTCATTTTTCTGAAAATCCTTAGGAACAAACTGTCCTGGCTGCAGTGAGATCAGAGGTGAACGCAGTCATTGTGTCTCCCAGCCTTTCCTCCATCCTTGCTCATTCCTTGCATGCAGTTTTCTCTTTTCCTCCAGTTTCAGGAACATATGTAAATAATTAACTTACAAATTATACAAGCTTATCACACTGTATCCCAACAGATGGAGAAACGCATTAAGCTGATTTGTTCAGGCAGCCACATGCTAGACTCAGACCCAGAAAAAAACAAGGAAATGAGGAGTTACCACTCTTAATGGCATGTAACTGATCTCATGGCTGCTATTGCTGCCTGTGACATTACAGCCCATTTACTGTAATCTTAGCTCTGTCCCACTCAGCCCTTTCACCACACTCCTTCCCCTATCAAATAGCAGATGTGAAAAGTTTGCTTCTAGTGCAACAGGGTGATGTGGTTGCAGTATGTATCCAAATGATGTGGAACCCAGCTGGGTCATGTCACCCTGGCAATTGTGCTGAGATGTGGGCATCAGTCCAGCCTTGCACTCAGTAGCTGTTTCAGAAGCACTGAATCAAGGGCAGTGCATCATGCATGGGTAGAGATTATGGCTGGTCTGCTTGACATCTTGGCTTGGTGAACTCATACAAAAACCTGATAATAATGGTAGATGTGAAACAAAGGTATTTCAATGCTGGGGAATGCTCTAGCACCATGGTGTGCAGAGAAAGGGTTCTAGAAAAAGTGGGTGTCACTTGGGTTAGGAAAAGCCGCCAAGTAGAGCAGAAAAAAAAATGGGTTTAATTTTTTTCAAACCAGCTTGCACAGAGTAGCTCTTGCAAGAGCAACAGATTTATTGAAGCTGGGACTTTAATGAAAGTAAGCCCATTTGCTGCTCTGACACAGGAATTGGCCAGATGAGATGCTACACCAGGTACAGTTCTTGTGCAGCATTAACTTTTCTGTTTGTTTCATTTGCCTAAGGAAATTAGTGGATCGCTCAGGTAATCTGACCAGTCACATGTATATTTGAAACCTCTCTCTCTTGCTTGATGGTGAATAGAAAAATAATGCAACACATGGAAACTGAGAAATTATTGCTTTTTAACAAAAGGATGCTATGTTGCTGGGCACCTACTACTCTTCTGTGGAAATTTTGCTAGGGCACTTCAGCAGTCTTGTGCAGATACTCGGCAGCTTTTCACTTGCTGGCTTTTGGATCAGCTGCAGAGTCGTCACAGCAGATCACAGCTCGGGTGTGTTTTCCATGCCTCTTACTTTGGGCTGCATAAGCTGCTGTAACTCTGCTGCTGTGCTAAGATGATCTAGACCACTCCTGGGTACCCAGAACATAAGTAAGTCCTAGGGGGAGTGTGGCCCTTGAACCAAAGCTGAAGATCTCATACCTGACCAGCACCACTGCTCTGCACTTACATTGAGTGCTGGGATGTTTGCTTTGTGTTAAGACCTTTGTGTCTTTGTTTTGGGGGCAAAGCTGAATTTGTGAATATCTGTCTTACAGAGAAGACTTCATTTTTTAAAAATGTCTTTCTATGGACTTATCTTTTCTGCTCTCTCTTTCCTGCTGGAGTGGTCCATGTGGGTGCATTTCCCTCACAAGACAGCCATGTCCTGGCAAGAGATGATGGGACTCTGGAACTACTTTCTGTGGGAACATGTGTGCTGTGTGTGCAGGCTGTTTTCTGACATGGGAAACTGCTTATTGAAGTCTTCTCTTGGTTCTACGTGTCTGCTTTTAGCATCTGGGTCTCTTTGGGTCATTCCAGAGTTTTATTCCTAAAGGTTTTCACCCTGACCACCTGTGAGAAATACTTGTGCAGCATCTCCTTCTTGTCTTTCTCACTTCACTTTGAGGGTTGTATAAATCTTAGACAAGTATTGCCAGATGACTATCTGATCCCTTGATGCTAATTCGCCCAGAGATTTGCTGTTTCCAGCTCCACAGCTTTTGTATTCATTTGACATTCTTACCTTTCCTCCACACCTCCTTTCTGATAGGAAAGCTTTCCTACAATGATTTCACTGCTGAAACTCTACTTTGTCATCCAGGGGCCATCTGGAAGGACACTGAACTGTTCCTTACTCCAACCTCTGGGGCTGCCATCTCGCAGCTGTCCTGTTTTCACACCTCCATTCCAGCATGCAGCACTTCAGGTGCATACCTGAAACCTTGCAAAATTATCTTCCCCTCCCTCCAGCTCTACCTTTGGAAATGTAAGTCTGAGTTTTCTGGCATGCCATTTGTCTGAGTCCTGTGCAACAGTACAAATGTGAGCACACTGAGCCTAGCCCTGCAGCCAGGAGGTTTCATAGCAGCCCCTTGGAGCCAGCCATATCTGCACCCTGCTTCTGTCTGCCTGCATCCTGACTGTGGCCCTGCCTGTGGAGGTAAAAGCCCTGCTGATGCCCATGCACATGTGCTCTGTGGAGTGCAAGAGTCTTGACTGAGCTTTACAGGGCAGGGCTGTGTTATTTTATAGAATCAGAGAACCGCAGAATGGTTTGGGTTGGAAGGCACCTTTAAAAGTTACCTAGTTTACCCCCCAACATGGACAGGGACATCTTCTACTAGACCAGGTTGTTCAAACTGGCCTTGAATATTTCCAGGAATGGGTCCTCTACCACTCTCTGGGCAACCTCTTCCACTGTTTTGCCATCTTCGTTATAAAAAACTTCTTTCTTATATCTATTCTAACCAAATCATCCTTCAGTTTAAAACCATTGCCCCTTGTCCCACTGGAACGGGATATTGCCATTTGCTGTAATTAGTACACTAAGTGCTGGGCTGAAATGCCACTGAAATGCCAGCTGTTCCTGGGCATTTCTGCTCTTGTCTGTCAGGGTTGCAGTGAGGTGGTTCACTGTGTTATCCCACACTGGACCATGCTCAGCCTTCCTCCTCAGTGAGATCCACTTTTGTGGCTCACCTGTGCAATGCCTGGATTTTGCTGTTACTATTTATGCTACTCTGTCATTGCTCTCTGCAACTGGGACAGTGGCTTTATTGAGATATATTTCAGGCAATATTTTGAATATAAATATTTATGGGTAGAATTTTCAAATATTATCTAGGAGCACAAATCCTGCTGAATGTCAGTGTGATTCATATTCCTGCAAGAACATTGGGAAATGCAACACCACACGTTAATAATGACAAAAATTTGTCTGTTGCTGTGGTTAGAGAATATGGCAGACTAATAGGAGTTTCCTGTAGAAACACCTTAACCTCAGCTATGGCTAAATGCAGGGCTATATTTAGCTGGGAATAAAGTAGATTTTTGAATTCTAAATTCTGAAGTTGCAAAGTGGCATTCAGAAAAGAAAAGAAAATATTATTATTCCTAGCTTTTATTCAGTATAAAACCCTACTGCTTTAGAGATTTTTTTCCAAAGCTTTCTTTTTAGCACAAAATACTACAACTTTTTTAAGCCTTTAAGACCTCTTTTCAAATGATCTCATGATTGCTATTCCCAAAGGAAGAGAAACATTTGCAAATAAAAAAAGTATGAGTGACAGTTGCTCACAATGTCTGCATCTACAACGAAAGAAAGAGAAAAGAAAGAAAGAAAGAAAAGTATTTTCCCTGACTCACTGTTTAAATGATAAAATGTCCATTAATAGGCTATATTATAGAATTATAATTCTAACCTTTTCAAAGGGTTTCCATCATTGCAGATCTTGCAGCTGGTCCAATTACAGTATGGCATAAACATTTGCTGTGGAGTTTGATTTAATTATAGGAAGACTTTCTGTAAGGTCAGTGCTGTGGTACAGAACTTATATGTTCAGGCATTCACTTTAACTACAGTTTTGGTTTTGATGCTGGGCCTGACTGTTCTTCATATGTTTTGTGGATGCTCTCCTGTGCTATACTAGTGTTAGATCACTCACTGCTTAGAGATACTGAGTCCGGGATCTAGTGTTATCTCTGGGACAGCTCCCTGCTCACATTTTTGGTGTGTTTTTGTTCCCCCAGTGGGTAAGACCTTCTCTATCTGGTCATAAAATGGGCTGGAGGTGGGAGTAGTGTGTTGTACAGGTTTCATGTGTGTAGTAAGACTCAACTAGATGTCGTATTCCAGGTGCTCCTCCCTCCTGCACTGAGACTGTGTCCCCAGTGCAGATGCTTGGCGGATCTGAGTTGCTGGCAGAATCTCATGCAGTGGGGCCATGATATTGGACGGAAGCCATAGCACTGCACAGTTCCTGCATGAGGTAAGGATATGCCAGGAGTGATGCCTGCTGGGTGAGATTTTGGCAGAACTGTGCTTTGATTCTTCCCCCCGTCCTGTAACTCATTTGCAAAACTACCCACTCCCCTGCTAATATTGATTTTGATAAGCCCCTTGTAGATCCTCATGAACACTTTCTGTCAGATTGACTCCACAGCACTACATCTTTTCTGTTGTCTTTCTCCTTGTAGGGGCTTCCCACAGCAACACTTGTTATTTGGCCCAATACAGAATAATTCTTTCCAAAAAGCATTAGAAGTGCACCAAAAATGCAGGAAAGCGGGGGGAAAAGGGATCCAGAATGCTGCTAAGGGGAGGGAAGGGACATGCTGGAGTGCATTTTCTTTGTGTCATGTCTCCTCAGTCCTGTGCACTGGTAATGCTAAAGGGGGGATACAAACATCTCCCTTTGGATCTCAGCTATTCCCCCCACTCCCTGGCAGAAAATCCCTGTGGAAGCCATATCATCCCACTGTCATCAAGCACTTTCTGTACATTTAGGTGTAACAGTTACTTCTTGCCAGTTAAGGACTGTTCTCTACACTGTATTCCCCCCTTGTTCCTGAAAAACATGATACTTTGTTTTAACTGTTTCACTCAATTGACCTTCTAGGACTTTCCTCAGGAGACTATTCCAGTCTTTCTGTAAAGAAAACAGAATAAGAATTTCTTCTTCGCTAGTCAGCAAAATGTTTCCTTCACTAAGCTACAGAACAGTGCTGTAGGAGTGGGCCTGTATTGGCTTGCGAAATGAAGGGAGGATAAAGACATGAGATACAAAAACAGCATGAAGAAATAGATACTGATAACTGGCTGGACATCTAAGACTGCTGGAAAATGTAACTTTTGTTTCTTGCATCCTTTACTTTTCATAGCAGCAGGAAGGAGGAATATGTTTTTCCATTGTAAAAAGGGAATTAAAAGTCTACTGATGTTCTTTTGTAGTGCTGAAGAACTCTGAAGTGCGAGGGTAAAATAGGAAATGGGTTAATATTCAGGGCTGGCAGTTTTGAAGGTACCTAAAGAACTGTGTTGCTGAGCTTTCCCTAAAGCTGCAGAGGAGCGGAGTGGCAAAATACATAAGCTCTTTTTCAAAATTCTCTGTTTAAAGAGCATACTAAAGCAGAGGTCAAAAGCAGAAGACAGAAAGAGTGGTACAGATATCCATGTAGTGATTAGTTCTAAGGCTAGCAGAAGTGATAACCAATTATTTGTTCTGTAGCTTTGTCTCTGACCTGCATGTTTATGCCAGGCACCCACTAGGCAAACACACAGGGAAAATAAAGTCTCAAGGATCTTGCTTAAATGTTTTATTCATTGCATTAATTTTTGCCTGAAGAGCTGTTTTCCTTTGGGGATGAAGGCCTTAAGATACGGTTCAAAGGAGTGTGTGCAACTTAGCCAAAAAGCTGTCCTGGAAATTAATGAGAGTTGGACTAAACCCTTTGTACCATTTGGGCATCAGTTACTGACACTCAGATAGGTTTGCCCCACAGTAAAACCCTTTTCCTTCCTAGTGATTGAATTGTTCCTTTGGGTTTACCTTACAGGGTAAACATTCCCCACAGTGCTAGTCAGTACTGCATGTATACAACAGGCAGGAGAAAGAACCCAGCAGCATCAAGAACTGTGAAAAACTATGGCCTTTGATATAAAATGAATCCGTGGGCAGAGTTTGGGTCATAGATGCTGGTCCTGTCCTTTGAGATTGAATACACCAGTTCACGGGCTTAGATTTCAGAGCAGCGCTGTGAGAGAATTGCTGCTCAGGACTGGGAGCTGCTGCTGTTTCTATTCAGGCAGCATAGAAATCTTCAGAAATGTTTAAAAGATCAACCAGGAAAATGGCTGCTGGAAAACAGTATCGGGTAGATTTAAACTCCCGGTAATGCTGTTGCTTCACTCTGGTTTTGCTGGCATACCCAGAAGAGCTGTGTTTGATAGCTCCCCACAGTCAGGATGACTTTGAAAGTCAAGTAGTTGATTTTGTAGTGTCAGCTTTTGTGGCATGCCTTGAGGCCATGATTGCTTTGGATGGGGTTGTGAGGGTGCTTGGGAATTATAGGGATAGACAGGAGAGGGGAAGGAGGATGCAGAAGTGCTCTTGGATGTGTGGCACTGATTTGGCACTTTTTTCTTTCTCATAAGAAAACTGCTGGCTAATGAAAGGTCAGTGGGGATGCCTTGGGGATGCCTTTTGTCAGGATGACAGAGAAGGCAGGCAGGTAGGGGCCATGGTTCCATGGTCTTGCAGTTTTGGGTCCTTCATGTGTGCATTTCCCAGGGGTGAGACTATGAGGGCAGGGCAGTCAGGAGAGCCCATGCTTGGCCATGACCCAAAGCATGAGACTTTTGTCACTGCACTTATGCTGAGGAATAAGAATGGAACTAGAGCTGAAACTGGGCAATTGTGGGTGGCAGGAACCTCACTGTGGTCAAACATGGAGACTGCAGTCCTTGATCTCGCAGTCCAGACAGCATTATTCAGTAGAGAACATGAGGAATTGGTGGGCTACATGTTGTAATTTGGGCCAAGGAGCAAGATCAAGATTCACTCTAGGCTCTACAAGTACCTGAGAAAAAGCACACAGACTGGAAAGAGAGATGCGCCTGGAGGCTACTGTGAACCTAAGCTGTTAATAAATACACCGTGTACAACCCAGCTAAGCTCTGGGCTCTGTTGCAGACACCTTCCTCTCTCCTGAGGTCTGACTGCCTGCATGGTCCAAAGTCTTTCTACCTTCTCAAGACTTGCAGGGGACCAGTACAGCCATATTTTCCCATTTGAGAGTCACTGAAACAAAGAGATCCTGAGGTCCTTTCTTTCCTTATTCTTGTCCTTTCATTCTCCCTATACTTGTACCCTGCCCTAAGAAACAAAAGAAGGGAACCATCACCACTTCTTTGATTCTTACATCTTTATGTGCTTGGGAATCAGACCTTTGGTTTAAATGTTCAGGGCTAAGGCTCTGTGTGCTCTGGAGGAAAATCCTAAAGGATTTCTGGGCTGGCTGCTCTTGCATGAGCTGAGAGGATTCTTGCAGTCTCTGTCTATGCTAGCATTGCTGATGTGGACCCAAGGCCAGTCTGGGAAGAAATCTAAGAGGGGGAAATAGGACTTTTTTATTTGGATTGCATTTTGCAGGGAAGTCCAGAAAGCCTGAAAGCTGTTTTCAAACAGAAAGAGGCTAAGGGCTTCTGACAAAGGAAGGATCTGCATGAAGCAAGAAAGCAGGACAGTCTCTCAGGTCCCTCTCTGTAGGTGTAAGCTACAAGGGTGGAGGATGGGAAGAGGGGGAATGACAAAGAAGGACCCTGGAAGTATTTGAACCCATTTCTTGCCCTCTCCTTAGGACAAAGTGAGACATAGAGCTTTCAGAGACTGCCTCCACCACACTCCCTTCTTCTCTTATGAACAGGGATCCAGGGGCCTGGTCAGAGTTGTGTGAGACAGGTTTCACCTCTGTGTAGTACTTGAGGCAGAGAAAGGAGATGGTGGGTAAACCCTTCCCTTTTCTCCATCAGGTGCTGGAATGTGGGTGATGCTGGAATATTCCTGCCCCTTTGTCCCAAGGAAGGCTGCTTTTGTGTGGCCACTACTGATGGCAGCAGAACTGTCTGATACCCACAGGGCTTCTAGCCTGGCATGAGGGGAGTGATGTAGCCTTTGACTGATCTTCTCTGCCTGGATTCCTCACGTGGGGCATTCTTCAGTGGGCCACTTCTCCTTCCCCAGTGCAACCAAACTGAAGGTTGGCTAAAGCAGCTGTTAGTTGAAGGACAAAAGTATTCTTCCCTAAATGGTGAGGTCACCTGGTCCTTTCTCACAACTTTTTACAAGGCCAGTACCACAAAACCTCCAGTCTGTTCAAACAAAGCCTGGAGGGCCACACGCTGGAGATCTTAATATTCCTCTTTTTTTATATGGCGTTTACAAGTATTCTGATGCCGCTTTGCCCTTGTACTAGGCAGAATATGGTGCCACCTACTACAGAAATGATGGACTACTATTTTTTTCTCCAAAGAACTGTCTCTTTCAATCTCTTTTTCTGGCTAAATGTGAGGGCAGAGGATGAGCTTTCCCTTTCGTATTGCTAGACCCCTGCTCTGTACCTCTCTCCTGTTAAAGTGCCACAGGTGTTGGGGTCTCTTAAGAGCCATCTCATGGTACATGGAAATGAGACAAGTGGACATGATCAGCTCAGATCTACTTGGCTCTGACATCCTGAATGAGGCTAGTGTGCAGTGACCTGGAAGGCTGCCAGACCAAATCCTCTAGCAGCTCTTGAGTCATGGGGCTAGTCTTAGAGTATCCTTAGCCACTAATACTTGCCTTTTTGCTTGCCTTGTTTGGCCCCTAATTCTTGATGGTCTCACCCTTTGCATAGGTATTTGGGAACACCCACTGAGTCTTATTGATTGAAGTATTTTCTAATCCAGTGCAAGTTTCCCATGGTATCCTGGTGAGTCAGAATTCTTTCAGGATAGAGCTGTGCTTGCAAATTTTCACTAATTGTTCAATCCAGTGGGACAGAACCTCCCTCTGGATATCATGCTTCAGTGTTTTACGGCGGTATATCACTCTGCAGCGAACACACATGGGCTGAGTCACTGTATTAAAAATGTCCGGTTTTTTTGATCAGGCAGACCAAGTGCCACCTTCAGAACCAGAGCAGTGACAAAGCATAGGGCCCAGTGTTTATTTTCTGCAGTGATTTACTCCATTCTCTTTGCATTCCAGACAAACAGCATCCCTGCTGTTTTCTGACTCAAAGCAATATATTCCTTAGCATGTGGCATGCCAAAATTAACCCCTGGGCAACAAAGCAACAGGAAACAAAGGGTTTGTTAAACAAAAATCTATTTATGCAGGTTCAGATATTCAGGCATGGCAAAATAAGTTCCTGTATATATCAGTGACTATGCAATCCTACTTCAAAGCTACAACAAAAAACATACAAACACAAATGCATTTTTGGGTTCCAAAAAGTTGATCTGTTTTTGACATGAGTGATTTTGCAACCAGGACAAGAGCGGTAGATGTTCATCAGAGGAAAGTCAGTGTAATTCCTTTCAAAAGTTCTGGTTATGTCTGTGCCCACTGTGAATATAGCTCACGGCTCTTTCAACTTTAAGCATTTTCTCAATCTGAAGAAAATGATTCTTTAAGACAAATCCTGACTTTCTTAATTTTCTTTATGTTAGAAATTATGTTGGAAGCTTTAATATATTTTGAAGTTGCCTCATATATGGACTTTTAAGCTGCAAGGTGAAGGGAGATTATCCTCATGGTTTTCCCATTTGAATGTTGGCACAGCATCAGTGAGCAGTAGAACCTGCAGAATTAGCCCTCCTTCCCTTCCCTGTTGCCTCAAGCTGAAAAGTCTTGGTGTGCTACATTTTATACAGTGCTCAGTAAGACCTTGAAGCATAGTTGCTAAACACACTCTTATGACAGTCTCGCTCCCCTTGTTTTTTATTTTCCTGTGCCTTGTTCTGCTCATGAGGTCTGCTTTTAAAAATCTACTGTTCTAGTTTGCAGAAATTTCTGTTTTTCTGGGGAAAGAATACATCTTTCTGAATCAGCCTGTTGGCATGTAATTTCTCCTGCCCACTGGACTAGTCTGGGTGTCCTTGAAATATTCAGAGCTCCTTAAGGATTACATAGATTTAATCGTAAGTGTGAAAAAGGAACCTTTTCATTAAAATTTCTCTCTTGCCTACTTTTTATTGAGCACGGAGTCTGTGAGGTGTGGTGATTTTAGCTGGGGTAGAGTTAATTCACTTCACTGTGGCACAGTGGCTCCAAACTGACCAAAGGGACATTCCAAACCATATGACATCATGCTTAGTATATAAAATGGAAGGAAGAAGGAAGAAGGGGGTGATATTTGGAGTAATGTTGTTTGTTTTCCCAAGTCACTGTCATGTGTGATGGGGCCCTGCTGTCCTGGAGATAGCTGAACACCTGGCTGCCCATGGGAAATAGTGAATTAATTCCTTGTTTGGCTTAGTTTGTGTACACAGCTTTTGCTTTCCCTAGTAAACTGCCTGTATCTCAACCCATGAGTTTTCAGGCTTTTACCCTTTCGAATCTCTCCCTGATCTCACTGGTGGGGGAGTAAGCAAGTGGCTGCCTGGGTCTTGGTTGCCAGATGGGGTTAAACCACAACAGGGGAAAAATGGGAAAAAGCCTGTTCAAGTCTGTCCTGCATGTCAGTATTGTCCCCTCTCCATTCTCACTAATTGAACTTGAAATGTGTGGTGAGAAAAGGCTGAAGCTATTAGATGAGGAATTCTCACACTTCAATGAGCTGCCTTGATCTGAGAGGGAGTGAAAAGGCAGTGGATCTTGTGTTGAGAGATGATGAACCTGGTATGGAAGTATCATTGGTGTTTTGCAGGTCACAACACAGAAAAATCAAAAAAATGAGTGAACAAATGGATGGGTTTTCTTCATTGTGAAAGAACCTCTGAGCAGGAGCTTCTGAGAGGTCCCAGGGAAATGCTCAGTAAGTTAAATATTGACAGCTCTATTCATTATTTGGCTTTCATGGTGTAGTGGTTAGTGATGCACAAAGTTAGGACCTGCTGTGTTTGGTGTTGTATAGAACAAGGAAAATTTAAAATTGCCCTTGTAAAGACCTTAAAATCATAACATATAAGGAGCAAATGTGCCTGTAGTTTTTCAGGCAAGAAGCTTTGCTGTGAGGAATTAAATGAGATGCAAGAACAGCTTTAACTCATTAAAAAGAATTGATGAGATAGGACAGTGGGGTGAATGGTGAGATATCATTTCAAAAACCAGAAGATAGAGAGGGACACAGCTTTTGAAAGTTGTAAAGACTCAGTAGGTTCAGTCTCTACTGCTAATTTGACGCTTGTGGCAAGCAGCTTCTGGCTCTAGAAGTTAAGCATCTTCTCCTATTCCAGAGGTGAGGGGATTATTTTGGAGGTGGAGATTGGAGGGAGATGTACAGATAACACTGCACATAGTGGCATATCTCACATTTATGAGCTTTTCACACTGGAGGAAGTAGTTGTTCAGTGATGTTTGCTGGGATTTTCAGCACTTGGGGTTGCTGCAGAGCTTAAAGTGGCATGTGAAAGATAATTGCACAGTGTGAAGGAAAGAAAGAAGTTCTGAGCAGGTGGAGAGACCAAAGTACACATTTCCTGCACAATGGGAAGGAAAGATATTTTACCAGAAAAGAAAGATGATGTGTGGGAAATCTTTGTAGTTAGCTTTTGAAAATGGGAAGAGGAAGACTATGACCAGGGAGAGAAATCAAGCTGTGACAAGGCCTCTGAATGTGCCATAGCAAGAAAAGGCTATAAAGATGAGAAGACAATAGTCACTAACAATATTAGAGACACCAGGTTGCTGAGAACTCACAACATAGATCTCTTCACAGACATTTTGGCCTGAAGAGGAGCAATGGGTATCTTTGGAAGATAACAGGTTGATGGAAGAAAGAAGTTTCTATACACAATCTCTGAATGTAGAAGAACCATTGCTCAGGAGGATGTGAACTGGAAAGGCAGATAATTTGACTTTCACAGCTGGTGGTGCTATGTCCATGGTGTGAGTCTGGAGACTTTGGAACACAAGTTGTCTGTGGCTTGAGGGAACTATAAAAGGGTGACATTTGGAGCAGTTAATGACTGGTAAGTGATCTCTCCATTTCCTTACTGTGATTAACAAGAAGTTAATATGTTCACAGATCTGTTTTTGAGAAGTTGCTATAGTTTCTTCCAGTGTAAACAATTTTGTTCCTTTATTACCTCTGTGGGCTTTGCCTAGCCACTTAGCTTTGTTGTGTTCCCTTAGGCTTCAGGACTGTTGAATGCATCATGTTCTGTCAGCAGCTGATTTTGCTGCTAAGCAGATCCCAAAATTGAAAGCCATAACCCTGTTTGGGAAGGGTCAGGAGTGGTGAGTCAGATATAGTATGTGCATTTTCAGGCTGTGGTAGTGTGTGACAGAATTTTCTGACTAAGTTACATCAGAAGAAGCCAAGGTGGGAGGCTAGAAACTGGCATTTCTCCCATGCCAAGAGAGCTAACGAGTCGCAGGTGGTCACAGCAGGAACATGAGAAGAGCATGATTATGATGGGTTGTGGTGATAGCTTATGTGCACTTGCACGTTTCACCTGCTTGCTTTTCCCAGCAGTTCTTAAATTATTTTACATAGCTTGTTATTTTTTTTTTTTTTTGAGTAGAGTACAAATTGGGAATTACCAGAGTGCAAAGTCCATTTTGATTGCTTGACTGGGCTTTACCTTCTTACTGTTCTTTCTGTTCTTTTGCTTTTGGTTTGGTCTAATACCCCTAAGAGGATGCTGGCCTTGCTGCAGTCACAAAGAGATATACAAAAGCATGAAATGGAGGAAAGAAATTTTGTCTTGAATGCAAATATATCCTCAAGGGCTGAATAGAGCAGAAGCCTCAAAATACTTGTTCTGCCAAGGAAAGTGCAACTACATGCTCAGAATTCCTATACAAAGTCTCCTGTTTGTTTACATGGAATGAGAAGCAACCTGTATCCTGTAATCTTGCTCCTAACACTGACCAAATTTTGTTTTAAAATGTCATGTTTGGTGTTACTGTGTGGGGGAAGGAGGACATTGCTACTGTCACTCCTATTAGCTTTGTGCTTCTGACAAGATTGCATCTCCAGACTGCTATGAAGATGGAAGTGTATTAAATTGCAGAGAAGCCTGAGGGGGAGAGAGAGTTGGACCACAGATGCCATGTGGTGAATAGATGGGAGGAGGGAGAAGATTTTATGTGCAGCACCAACATTCTGCATTGGCTGGCAGTTCCAAATGCCATGGACCCAAGCAGTGGATTGTCAGTGCCTCAATAGAAGAGTTTGCTTGGATCTGGCAGGGGATACTCAGCTGAGGTGCATCACTTCAGCATCTAGAAATGCTGTTTGTTTGTCTAACTCGGCTGCCAACACATCACCAAGACCAATAAACAAATCCCTTTGGATCCAGCTCAGGTCTCAGCATCGTATTTCTAGAACACGAGTGGGGGCAGGGCCACGGCATTTAACACTGATCTTAGCTGGGTTTTATATCACTAGCTGTGCATGATCTGAGGTGATTTGTCCCAGAAGCTGTGTCCCTGCAGCTGCTCCCCAGCACATGGCTTGGAGAGCCTCTTGGCTGCTGTACGTGGCTGCTACAGGCAAGGAGTGATTTTTTTGGGCTGGTCTGCACCATGGCCCACCCAGCTGAGGTGGGGGTTGTGCTGTGGAGAAGCTCTAACCTCTCAAACACAACCCCAGGACTGAGTGATGAAGCCTTGCAAAACTGAACCAGTGTGGGGACATTACTAAATTCCTTAAATTATTTTAAAATACCAAACAGATTTCCTACTATGCAGGCTTATCCAGCCCACCCCTTGACCAAAAATTACAAAATTATGTTCTACAGGTTGGAATTGCAACAGCACCTTAGGGTACCAAAACAGATGCAACTTGACCTCTGCAAAATTAACTAAGATTTGAAGCATTCATAGTTTTCACTGCTTGGGTTTGTGGCTGAGCTATGCTTCTGAAAGTGAGGCTAGTGTGAGCTAAAAAAGAAAAGCAACCAAACTTTCAGCAACTTTTAAAGAATCATCATGTTAATTTGTTTGCACTCAATTTCTTCAAAAGCTTATGAGATTAGTATCCTGAAGAACTGTTGTGATAATTTACAGGAGCAGTGTTCAGTGTTCTGATACCCTTACATGGGCAACACTAGAGAAACAGCCACTTGTGTAAATTTTCTGGAAGAGGGAAAGAGAGAGGAAAATTGCTGTGTAACTGTGCCTGGACAAGGGTGGGAAATAATCATTCAGTTTGTAGTGATTGAGCTGTCTGCAAGAGAAAGTGTAAAAATGTTTATTAGCAGCACATTTCAAAAGACCTCTCATCTGAATTGCTTGGCAATATAAAGAACTTGATAAGTTGGTAAAGAAATAAAGAATATTCTGCACAGGCTTTTCTAATTAAGCCTAACTCTAAGTTTTAACTGAGCAAGGAGCTCCATCTGCTTCAACAATGAGATTTATGATACAATAGCTTGGCATCCTCTGAGTGCCTCAGAACAGTGAAAAGCAGTAGCATATGTAAATACTTCCTAATTATGCACAGCAATGGGAATTCACAGATGTGTAACACCACCATCTACTGAAGACCTACTACCTGTAAATCCTCCTTGAAACAATCTTGTATTACAATGGATTCTGGCAGTTTTTTGGATGGATTGTTAAGATTCCACTATCTAATATGAGTTTCAGGCAGGGGTGGGCTTGAGTTTGCTTTTATAGGAGGATGTATTGCAGACAATGGCATGAAGTACTGAGCTGCACTGCAGAATAGGGCTGCTACCCTCTTACAGCAAAAGCTTTGCTTTGTGGGAAAGGGAATAGGAATTCACGCAGATGCTCAGTGCTGCGCTTGGACAAAGAAGCCAGTTCAATGGGCCCATTTCTTTCTCTTGTAACAGGATGAAATGCCAATGAGTTTTGCACTCAGTTAGCTGTCAGATATTCTGGAGATAATTAGGGGTGAGTTCAGAAGTAGGGTTAATATCAGTGAGTCTTGGCAGCCAGTCCAACCTGAAATGAATAGGAAATAATGGAACTGGAACTCAGAAAGTAAAGCCATCTGAGTTAGCCTTCTCAGCAACCTCAGTTTCAGAGACCATTATCATTTAGTCTCACTAAATCTCTCATTGGAGTAATTTTTCTGTAAAAGTATAGCTGAATGTAAAGTATTTAATTTATTAAAAATATAAAAATCCAAAAAGATTTGGAAAATCCTGGGCCTGAGAAAAGTTCATGAAAGATCAGTGTTATTTTCCAGGATCAATTGAGCAGTGACTTTGTGTACTGAGCAGCTAGTAGTAGCAAAGAGGTTGTTTTTTAAAGGGATAGCCCTCTTGATTATGTAAAGAGGAGGCAAACTCCATTATTCTGCACTGCCATCCTCTTCTCTGCCCCCTCTCTCCTCAGCTCTTTATCTTTTGAAAAATAATAAGGGGATGAGTTTAGGACTTCAATAATCTAGTAATATGGAAGAAAGTATTTAATAAACATAGCAAATAATAACCAGCAATGGAGATTTTAAAATTCTTAAGTGCAATAAGCAAGCTTTGCATGTTGATACAACATAACAGCATTTGCAGTGGGTTTGCCAGATGATCTGTGGTCATATGGGACCAATATGTGGTCATATTTTAGGAATAGGTCTGCATAATCAGGCCCTTGATCCACTGAGTGAGGGGAATGTGTCTCCAAAACTGCCTTGCAATCCCCTTGGTGTCTGTACTAAGTACAATTAGTTTTCATTCTTAAGTCCTGATGATGTGACCAAGACAAACTAAGAGAACCAAAGGTTCAGTAACTCAGGTACAAATCCTACCTCCTCTCTTTGTCATTGGTTGGTAACAAATGGTTACAGCAAGTATTTAAGTAAAACAACAGTGTTAAAGGAGATTCTACATCTGGGCCATTTGTATTTGGTGGATTCTCTGACTTTATCCCCATTTGAACTTGATTATAAACCACTATATCCTGTGGTGACAAGCTGTGTAATTTAATTATTATTATTTTTTGTGTGTTTCTTGGGGGTAGACAATTTCTTTTCACTTATTCTCATCTTATTGCCTGTTAGTTTCATTAGCTGATTCTAAATTTTGTATAGTAAGAAACAGTTGGTGGTCATTCCTTATTTCTCCCCCTCACACCTACTGTGACAGTACAGATGTGTATACTACTTTCTTTCCAGTTGATCTTTTTCTTAAGCTGAGGAATCTGAGTTGAATTTATTTTTGCATGGGGATACATACTGAGAGTAAATCAGATTCAGTGGCTGCTGAGTGGAAACCATCACACCATTAACTTCATTTGGCCCCTCAAAATGGGGAGAAAATTCAGTGGTGTCAACTACTGGTACCCCATGTGGAACTCAAGTTGTTTCAAAATGTGTTGTGTTTTTACAGCTTTTTAATTAGGACAGCTTGCATTTTCAGGAGTTAATTAGCCCATTGGCATACCAGTGCAGTGCCCTGACTCTCAGCAAGGACAAAAAATTGCTGGCCCAACCTGGCACAGGGGCTGCACCAGCTTGTCTCCAAAATGTCCACTAGTCATAGGAACTATTACAATATAAATAAGAAGGTCTATGCAGTCCTAATATGTCATCCCCAGAGGTTACTAAATTGCTCCCATAGGCTTCAGGGGATTCATTACAGTGCCCACATTTTAGTGTCTTGAAAGCTACCATTAAAAGTAAGTAAACCAAAGACAAATGTTGCATCCCAACACCAGTGAGCAAATCAATAGCATAAGAAGGAAAAGGTATATATTTTAGCTAGTGTCTTTGTTTCAGGGGTATCTACTTCTGCTTCTCAAATCTGTTATTTTCCTGAAACAAGAAGTGATAATTTTGGTACTTTGTTGTTGAATAAACATGATCTTTGATTTACAACGTTGGCACAGTAAGACCAGGTAGAAAGCAGCACCTGGATCTAAAGTTACTTCTGTGAAGCAGGACAGGATAAAGTGAGGCAACCCTTTCAGTACTGATTTGTTTTTTTTTTGTTTTGTTTTGTTTTTTTTTTTTTTTTTTTTTTTTTTCAGTTGATAGCCTCAGGTATTTCTTCCCACCTGGATTTCTTGGATATTATTAAACACAGAGAATCAAACTCTCTATGGATATCAGATTTTGTTTAAGCTGATTTGCCTGTGACCATTTAACAGAAGACTTTCAGTTGGCATTCCTCTTTTTTCCTCTGTCTTATCTACTAGAGGTGACATTCTAAAGTAGCAGTTGCTTGTTGAAGTTTTATTATGAAATGCAAAGTGTTTAAGTTGATAAATGATCAAAGATTATCTTGAAATGTTCAGAGGAATTCAACTGTGATGGGTGGCACTTGAAGTTAGCCTGTTTTAGGAGGCTTATGGCCCTGAATTGCCCTGTATTGCAGCTGAATTTCAACAATTCATTTGAATCAACTATTGGAGGGATCTGTCTCTGCATTGACAAGATAAGGAACCTAGGAAAGCTTGTGACCTCTCCCTAAATACCAGAACAGCCCTTGTCCTTTGTTGACTCCAGGGATGGGTAGTTTTTTTTTTTGCAGGCTGGTTATGAACACTAAACTGGTCAGAGAAAACACAGCCCTGGAGGATGTTGTAGCCTTCTCAGGCTCCTGTGCAGCTCCTTCAGTTCAGTTTGATTGATATCAATGTGAGAAATTTCTGTGAAATATAGATGGAGACCAACAGCTAGATGTCATGGAGAACTGAACAAGTTTCTCTGCATGACTGAGTATATGTGTGCATCAAGTCAAACTTCTAACTCAGTGGTCCCTTTTATGCTATAATATATTCATATTGAGTCTGGGTTTTGGCACTTATGGGCTGTGTCCATGCTAATAGGTGCCTTTGGTGTCCAAAATAGAGTAGCCACAACCAAAGTATGCATTACAAAAAGGCCTGGATCTGTGTCAGCTCTTGAGCTGTGTCTCCGAATTGTTTGGAAACTTAACTGCTTCTGGCCAGAACCATCCAGAGGATGTGCGTCTCAATTTAACACTGCTATGATTGAATTCTGCTTCCAGGGATTAATCCCAGATACTGCTCAGCTCATTTGTGTGATCATACCCAGAAGCTCTGGTCCAAGCCTGGATCATTGTCACCAACCCAGGTTCTGGCACTGGAGTTGCATTTCCATACTCAGCTATTGGTATGAATTAAAAAAAGGGATAATAACTGATAAGACTTTTGATCTAAAGCTTTATGCTGTCAGTTCTCTGGTGCTTCCAAATCATATTTTGACTACAGCAGATGCCATTTTAGCTGAGGAAAAAAGTATGAAGTAGTTGAATGTGTCTCTGATAATTTCATGGCCTAAATGATGAATGTGCAAGTTCAGGATCCTTCTGTCATCAATCATGGAATTTGGTAAAACAGAGCAAACATGGTTAGAAATTTGGCAGTGTGGGAGTGAAGATTTCCTCAGAGGTTTATTTCAGCTTTTCCTCTGACATTTATTATGGGGTTATGGTACAGCAGTGGGAAGAATGAGAAAATTTTGGGGTTCTTTCATCCTTGTTTTCTTTCCTTCATATTCCTGTTTCCATGAGCCCTCACTGTTGTCCTCCATAGAGATGTTGCTATTTTGTAAAGTCATTGGCAGAACTTTGCTGCTTTCTCCCTGCTGGGAATGGCACCTCCTTAACATGAAATGTAACCCCACACATGCGATTACAGCAGTGGTAGGAGGTGAGTGATCAAACATTTACATGGCTCTACCTCCTGGTTACATAAAAGAAAATGAGTGTAATTTTCACCTACATACTTTTATCATTTTATAAGTGAAACTCCTTATAAGCCAAATAAGCCAGAAG
The DNA here is from genome assembly GCF_031753505.1 of Anomalospiza imberbis. NCBI lineage: Eukaryota > Metazoa > Chordata > Aves > Passeriformes > Viduidae > Anomalospiza > Anomalospiza imberbis. The sequence goes on along the minus strand of NC_089681.1, from coordinate 11,280,510 downwards.
GCAAACTGTAACATATTAAGGTGAGAGAGAAAAGGAAAAACAACTTCAATATTTTCAGAGTTATGTGTTAAATTTGAATAAATTTAAAACTTAGTGATACATATAATTAATGCTGGTTTCCATGGTTACAGAGTCAAAGATACAGAAGTTGCAGCTTCATTTCTTATCACTGAAAAATCTTCTTAAATCAGAAATGGAGTGGATCCAGGTGGCAAATATTCATATTCTGGAATTGGCATCACCCATCTTGTGTTCAATCTGTTAGTCACATAAATTAAAATGAGTCAAGATCTCTGCTTTCTAATTAATGTATTTGATAAACAAAAATGTAACCACCACTGAAGAGGAAAGGGGATCCATTTTATGTCTATGAAATGGCCCCCATGAAGCAGATCTTCATGTTTAGCTCCAGTATATTTGGCTATATCTTCATGTTTGGCTATATCATTGTCAAAGAATTTGAAATGACAAGGTGCAGAAAGAGTTCTAGAGACAGGAACCTTTGGGCCTGTGGCTCATTTAGGGTAAGGTTGTGTCATACTGAGGGATCCCTATTCCAGTTATTATTTGGCTGTTGCTAATCTCTTCATGCTTCAACTCAGAAGTAAATATCTTCTCATTGCCTGTCACCATCCTAGTAAATATAACCAGTATTGGGTAAATATGACCTGTTGGATACTGGCCTATGCTCCACTGATTCCACCCACGCTGTTCAATTGTTTGTGTGCTCCCTGGATGGCTGGAGTGCCAACACTGAACACAATGACAGCACCTATAAAATAATGTATTCATTTTGACATTCCAGCCATGTTCATTAGTTGTATGAAAGGGGTGTGTGTGTATGATTTATGTCAAGTAAGAGACTGTAAATGAGAGCAAAAATGGGAATTCCCATATTGTGGGAAAGGGATTCAAAACTTGTTACACTGTGCTGTAAAACTAGCAAATCTGAAATTTCAAATGGAGTGGAAATGTTATGCATATTTAATGCTGGATTTCCTGAGGAACTGTGTTTCAACAAAATAAATACCTTTAAATTCTTACTTGAATGTTGGTAGTAGATGTATTTTACAAAGATCTCAAGAAAAAAATACCTATTAAATATAGGTATTGAGTTAAATATAAGCATTGCAATTTGAGGTTTCACTGATTTGTTTTACTTTCTCATAACAAAGTTTTTATAGAAATCAGGATTTCCACACTGAAGGCTCAGCACCATAAAAAAAATGTTATATTTCAGTATAAGACTGTCCTCTGGGGAAAACTTTAACCTGCTGTGTTTGCTTGTAACTCTGACTTTTCTCTCCAGCATGTCTCATGCAGCCTAGATGCCCTGTTTGTGAGGTAAAACAGGAGCATATTAACACCACCAAAAGCAAGGATGACAGCAATGAACTGTCTCAGAAAGGTATAGTTTGTTTCACCCCCTGCTATTCCCTCCCAGCCATGAATACATTCACCACGTTCATTCATGTGGCTTTTATTTCAGCTTGGTTTGGGAATGAGTTGCACCAAACTCCCAAAATTTATATCTGGTCAGAAACTTTCCTGAGCTGCAGTTATGCAGTGAGCTTTGACCAGTGAGCTTTGTGCAGAGGACCTTTGACCAGCCAGAGGACCTCTGAGGTCCCTGGTTGTTCTGCAGGTCTGGTAAATGGATCTGTTCTCGGCCAAAACATCCCTACTCCAGCAAATCACAAAGAATCTGAGGACATGCACGGAGAGTTTGTCGAAGAGAAAATGGTTCAAATGAAACAGTTTTTTTCAGTACAACTTAAAAAAAGCAGAAACTTTTCTATCCCATCACAATCTGTTTCAGTGTGGGACAGACCATCTGCCCCTCAGGATTTGGTTCCTCAGCTTATGATGGAGAGTAGGTCCTTGGAGTACTCAATTAAAGGGGAAAAAAAACCCCAACAACAAAACAACAAGAGAAAGGAATAACCAGTAGCAACTGGGCACCAAGGAAATGCGAGTACCCAACTTATTGCAGGAGTACAGGCTGTTTATTTATAACATCTGTTCATGTTTGATATTTTAATGTTAGCATGAAAAAGTGAACCTACAGTCTTCAGAGAATATGAAAAAATGCACAAAGATAAGTAGTTTTCTTACTTTACATACTGGACAAAGGTTAACGAGAAACAGCTTTGAACTTGCATAATTTCAGGGCTTTTTGCATAATTATTAAATAATTTAGTGCACAAATAACACGCATAAAAATACTGGGCTGGTGTTGCAATTAAAAGTAGACCCTGGTTTTCAGAAGATTTAATTTTTTGATGAATGACCTGTTATTCTAGTGCCTTATTTTTGTCCTGTTTTCTCTTTGCAATTATTCTGAAAAAATAACATTGTATTGTTGGAATTGATAACCATAGGTTTGTAGAGGTATATAAAGTAAAATCATTGAAGTCTCTCCAGGCTCAATATATCTTCCTTTGCAAAATAATTTTGATAAATGTACAGATAAATCTTTAAAAATCAAAAATATATTTATATTCAGGTGAATTCTTGATACTTAAAATGTTATTTTAGCTTACTGATACTTAAGTAACCTCTTTTAAGAATTCTGGTCTCTTTGCAAGGGCCACCAGCTCATTGGGTAGAGGCTGCTAGATGAATGTTTTTGAGTCGTGTCATTACTGGGACTTACAGATGTTTGAATTGCAGGAGCCAGCTGATTGATGGCACAAAGGAGTATTCTTTGGAGGAGTCACTTTGAGATTTTTTTTTCACAAAGAATGAAAAAAAAAGAATGAAAAGAATGAAAAGTGTAAAGTACAACAAAAGGACAGCAAGTAAGTAAAAGATCTATTTGTACCCTTTGTATTATTAGAGCAGCCAAAAGTTGGAGAAGCGAATGTTGAAAAGTGGCGCAGTGAATATTTATTGTGCAGTCCAGGTCCTTCAAAGATACACTCTATACACTCTTACTAAAAAGTAGTCCTGTGCTGTTTTCTTGAATTGCTGGTCAAAAATATATTAGTGCTTGATGCTTTTGCAGAAATTATTCTGTGTGTTGCTTTAGTGCCCATCACCATGAAAACTGAATTTCTGCTCAATATGGAGCAGGCGATCAGTAAGAGATGATCCTAAATATGTTACTTGTTGGTTGCTCATGGCACAGGGAAAGGGCTAAGTTTAGTAAGAGATCATTAAACAGAAAACCTCCTTTTTGAAGCAGTGGGTTTGTGCCTCTGCATTTCTCTGAGCCTGGACCTCGCTGTTGAGAGCACCCTGCCATCAGCATATATTTAGATAAGGATGTTTTAGACTGGCACTCGTTGACTTCAGAAGATTACACCAATATTGAAAAGCATGGCCAGATAGGACTATTTATCATATCTTTATTGCATTTCCCTGTGAAAAATACTTGTAAATATGCTGGGAATAACATTTAGGAAGATATTTCCAAATAGTCTAAATGGAAAATCTGAAAAATAATAGTGGATGCCTTAGACATCCATTGTGAAAGCTTAAACATTTATTTGAAATATGATCTCTTTATCTCTACTGGAATGAATTGTCTTGTTTGCTATTTTTTTTCTCTGGCTATTATATTCAGACCATTTAAAATTTATTCAGTCCTACTTATTGAAATATAAATGTTTAGGTTATGCAGCAAAATATATCATAAAAATACTAGAGGTAAATCCAGTGCAGGAGATATTTTGAAACTAGTTACTAATCAAAATTATTAGCTACATTTTTACTTCTTCTGCTATAAAACAAGCTTTCTATGTCTGCAAAATCATGTAGTTTTTTTAGCTTGTGAGATTCAGTTCAAAGCAGGGCTCTTTTTTTCACTGATGAATTTTAAAAATTAAGTTTATAATAGAAACCCTGTCATTTGCTTAACTGCAGAGGTTCAGAAACCACTATAATTAGCCCAATGAGAGCAGCAGATGAGTTTGGCATTTCAGCATTTATCTAGGGATTTTGCATCAATTATTTTTTAGCTATGAACTAAAAGGCATCTTTTGCATCTGGGTGCTAGGTTTCTATTTTAATGTTTTTCACTTTTTAATAAACACCTGTTCCTGATTCTTTCACCCTGGCAGCCTAAGTTACATAGTTCAGATTCCTCCAGGAATTCAGACTTAACCTATTAAGTGCAATGGTGGTGAAGTGGAGGATAATGACCTCTGGAAAACCAACAGGCCCCACACTCACTCAAAAACCACAAGAGTCTTCCTTTGTGTTTCTATCCTGTAACAGCTGCTTTGAGGATGGTTTTCTGCTCCAGCTCCTTCATCCAATTGTCTTTCACTCGTAGTGGAAAATTTAAAGGATCCTTTAAGCTATTCATATATGAAGGTTCCTTGAAAGATAAACACATTGAAATATGGATTTTTTTTTCTTTTTCCTCAGTGAAAATTCCTCAGAACTAGGGAAAGGGTTTTCAGGAATGAAGACTATAACTGAAATATTGAATTCTTTGATGAAGGAGCTCAAGACTTATGTCCCAGGTACAAGCACAGCTTTGTCTTTCTGTAAAAATCCTTGTGAGCAGAAGTAGACCCTCTAGCCTAAATGGCTGTGTTGAAACAAAAGTGTATGGCGTGATGCAGGGTCCACAGGCAAGAAGAGACAGAACTGGGAGGGCCTAGGTCCCAGTTGTTAACAATCAACACTTAATAAAAGGCAAAGATGCCTTTTTATTTCTGTTTTGAGTTCCACTTATGCAACATTATGTTTATTGAAACAGGTTTTCTAAAATATGACTTTCTCACAAAGTTGCACTTGCCTCCACTGGATTTTCCAGCATTTGTGTGTGTAAGAAAGAAGTGCTATTCATACCAGAGAATGTCTGCTACCAAGATGAGTATCTTTCATTTTTCTGGTAGCCCAGATAACCCTTTTGGTGGTGACTTTTGGTTCCTTAATGACTGCAAACACAGAACTCAGCATCTTGCACTTTTTCAGATAAGATATGTGGAAAGTGATCATAGAAAACCTGAAAAATGGAAAAAAATTCCTCAACAGACTGCTTAAAATGCTCTTGCTTACCTTGACATTTTAAAAATATGTCTCTAACAATAAACTGGGTGATGTTTTCATAGAAGGCTATGTATTCTCTTTCAAGATGCATTGGGTTTGGGTTCAAAAGAGAACTAAACCTTTCTAGCATTATCTTCTAAAGTTCTGACAGGGTTGTCACTGAAAATATGTTTTCAGACCATCCCTTGAAGCACATGCTCATGCAGGGCTGCATGGGAGCTCCCATAGGCCAAACCCAGAATTTTGCACAAACTTGGAGAAAATTGGACTGACACTAATGTTGAATATAAAGAGAACTTGAAATGAATTTGTGTAGTCTGGGATTTATGCAAGCAAAGAGGAAAGAGGAATAGGCTCCCCCAGTATGGAATTTGGCTCTTGGTGAAACAACCTGTAGATAAGTCAGAAATTTTAGACTCCATGGGATTGTGGATTGTGGTTTTCTTATCTGTAATTTGAAGATTTTCAGCAACACAAAGATACTTTTTAAAAAGTAAATTGACTCAACTCCTGTGTGAAGGCCTGAAGTGAATTAGCCCAGTGCCTGCTGTGGTGGGACCATGAGACAGCCAATCTGGGCTGGCAATTAAGTCTCTTTTCACATTGGGAATTCAGCTTCACATGGACTGCTAAGGACTACAGGGTATAAGTTAATCAGTCATGTTCTTAAACCCAACTAGTTTTTTGTAGCTTGAGGTTACAAACAGGGAGAGCAGAGGAAATTTTCTCTAAACAGATCGACAAGGTGGCTTAGAAGAAAAACACCACTGCCCATATCAGTGAAAGTGCCCTAAAGGGAAGATGTAGTCCCTACTTCGTTTTAGAAAGAAAGGGAAGTTGGTTTGGTTTTGAGGAACAAGGTGAGATGCATTGCCTTCTTAGCTCTCTCTTTTTCTGTGTTGATACTGAAGGCGGAGGAAATGTTCCCTACCTTGCTATAGATTAATAAAGAGAGGAGGAGATAAAACAGAAATAGAACAGCAAATCATTGTCTCTAAATCAGGAAAGCTGGTTTTTTGGGTTTCTTTTTGCTGTTTAGTCTGAAGGAGTGTGGACTACAGCATTTGTCTCCTGACAACAGAATGAACTGGGGAAAAATAAATGTATTTTTTTTAAATTTTGGAGTGGATTGAAAATTTTAACAGATATATCACTGTAACAGTTCCAAGAATGCCTGGGGAGCTGCACTTTGTCAACAGACTGGCCAGTGAGTTATTTATTGCCAGGACTATAGCAAAGCCAAAATGCTCCCCCCTAATGAAGGTTACTTCCTCCCCTCAATATCTTCTATTTGGGCATAAAATTGTCCAGGCTGTGACCCAGAAGATTATGGGTTTGTATGTGACCCAGGGGAGGAAAGCTGGTCCAGAGATCCAGAGACTTCTCTGAAGGATGATGTTATGTAGCTTTGTTTTCTCTCCCAAACTCCTAGTGTCACAATAGAAAACCAAGCCACCACAATGCTATACGGCTGGGTGGGGCTGGAAGGCCTTAATCTGAAAACTTCTTCAAACTTCAGCTATTGTCTAAATTGACAGGCTCCATCCTTATGATTGATTGATCCATTGACCCATTGATCCATCCATTTATCCATCCACTGATCCATCCATCCATCCATACATCCATCCATCCATCCATTGATCCATTCATCTATTGATCCACCCATCCACCTATAGAGACCCTGGAGGGCATTTCTCTGGTTTAGGGAGACACAAGAAACTTCCCTCAAAAAGCTGTTAGATCCCATTTGCTCCTTTCCCTCTTCCTTTGTCTGTTTCTATGTCCCTGAGCCGCTCCCTCCCTATTCCCTGATTGCCCCTCATCTTTGTACTGCCTTGAGACCAGGTTCAGCCCCGAACCCTTGCGGAGAGAGCTGGGAGAGCTGAGATGTGTGTGTGCTGGGGGAGCTCTGAACAGCTCGCTGCGCGGCTGAATTAAACACCTGTGGATACCATGCAAAGGCCCTTTCTGCTTCTTTACCCTGGACTTTACTTGAAGCAGTTCAGGCTGCTACATCCATCCATCCATTGAAGCATCTTGCTCAGGAATACCTTGACTTGTCAGAGCTGAAGAGTTCAGTGCTTATCTCCCATCCTAGTGCCCTGTGAAGTCAGAAACTCTTCTATTTTCTGTGTGATAGTTGGAGGACTTCACCCAGGGAATACATTCTCACAAATTGTACCATGGAACACAGAGGGTCATACTGTGGGATAAGCACCACTCCTATGCTTGTTTGCCTCCAGAGAAGTCAGAGCACTCCAACACACATAGGGTAACCCCCTTGGGGAATTCAAATCTACGTTTCCCATGGATGAGAGCACAGCCTAAAAGCAATTACAGGGAACAGTTTGAAGAGCCCAGCTTCATACGAGACAGAGGAACCAGGAAAAAAACCCTGGTCTTCTGCTTGCTGGGCAAGTGATCCTACATGATGGCTTGTAGCCAAATAGTGACCACCTACAGCACCACTGATGATGCAGTCTTAGGAAAAATGACTCCTTCCATGAGCAAGCAGTGGGCACACACTGACAGCTCTGCTGAGGGCTGAAGCATGGGAATGCTTGTGAACGAGGCCTGAGGCACCTTTTACACCGTGTTGTCTCCAAGGTGCCCTGACTTGGGTCTCTGCTCAGCGTATTGGGACTCTGCTTCCTTGTGCAAGTGTCCAGCTTCCTCCATAGCCTTATTCTAGAAGCCTGAGCACCTCGGAGTGGTGCTTGGGCCAGACCCTGGAGTACATGGCAGTAAGATGTAAGTTGCTTATTTTAAAGTAAAAGTTCTGATATTTCCTCAGGTCTCTTTGGAGTGATACCTTGGTCTCTTTGTTGCTTTCTTCATCCTAATTTGCTGCTTAAAGCTCAGGCCCTCATTAAGGGGAAATGGACATCTTTTATGGGTGTGAACTGTACTCAGCCATTATGGATCCCAGCACACTGGGAGATACTGCATGGAGTTCTTAGAAGCCTGTTTATCCCAAAGAGTCCATACCTGTGTCTAGGTTTTGGTCTCCCTCCTAAGACTTTATGAATTATAGTTTACATGTCTGTACAGTGAACCTGAAGGATTTATGCTTTGAAGTTTTATTTATAGCAGTCCACATTTCTGGAAGTTCTATTTACTGTCCACATTTTTTTGAGACAAATAGCAACATTATCAGACAATTAATTAGACCTGTACCTGCTGCCCTTTACTTTAGAACCTGCAGACATCAGGGTATGCAGCTGATATGACTTTTTCCCCAGAAGGAGAGGAGCTGAGATACATTTTAAAAGAGGGTGAAATCAGAAGTCAGGTGTGCTGCTAATTCCACACCTGTGGGAGAGAGAAAGAGAGGAAAGGAGAGTGGAAGTTCCATGGCAGCTTTGTACACAGATTTAATGATTTCTGGCTAAGCTTCTGCTTGAGGAGAGAGAAGCAGAGTTTGGATGTTCTGACATGCAGAGCTATGTCCCTCTCTGTCCCCTAACAATTGATTCACTTTAGGCTGCTCTTTGGCGCTGGTAGATAAACTATCAGAGAACAGTTTGTCCCATTTAATCCAGTTAGTAAAGATGTTCTTTCTAAAAATTCTCTCTCTTAAAAAACTACTACAATGGTTTCCATTAACATTTGACAATCAAAAGTAGGTTTAGATATAGTCCAGTAAATAATCTGAGCAAGCATATTCTGAATTTGTAGAGTGGTTTTTATTTGGACTGAATTTGTAGTGTCCGATTTTTCCATTCATTCTAACAGGTGGCTTCTGGCTGGGAAATAAAGGACAGAGGTCTGGAAGGTCTAGGAGCTGCAGGATTTCAGCAAAAATTTTTTGGTTTTGAATAATAAATGACATTTGAATCTTAAAAGCCAAATTGAGTACCTAAATGGAATGTTTTGGCCTTGTTGAAAGTCTTAAAGCCTCTTCAGCTACAAATTGTGCTTTAACATCCCAAAACATCCACTGTCCCATTGGGAGTATCCAAAGTCACACAGCTATGTCCCCTTTGGGCTTTCTGATCATCTATACCCTTTGTTTCTCTGTGGTCTTCTGCAGCCTGATTTAGTTGTTGTTGTATTAACTTTTACAGCTGAATTTACCAGGCACAAACTTAAGACCTTTGGAGGATGAACTGTTAAGTGTTTGGCTGTACAAGCCTGGAGGGTTTTAAGAGTCTCAGCTTTGAGATTGTGCTCAGAAACTCAACGCTGGATCTTGCTGCTCTTGGAGGAGAAACGACAAATTTAGCTTGTGAAACTGTTTTACTTCTTGTAAAGAATTCATTACCCCTCAGAGCATAGTCTTGAATCATCCTTTCCCAACCATTTAGTTTTCCTTCCTCTCTGGCTCAGAGAGTAATTTTCTGGTGAAGTTTAACAGCTTCAGCAGAGCTTTAGAAATCCTTAACTGGGAATGTTTAATAGACTGGTGAAAAGAGACCCCTTTGGGTCCAATGTTTTGCTCCAACTGGGGCATAGCAAAGACTTGTTTATGTGTGTCTCCTTGCTATAGTTCAGGGCTCTAAGCTACCAGGGAAAATGGAGTAGGCTTTCTGTGCTACACATTGACAAAGGTGGGTCTACTTTAAAGGTGACTGGGAGCCTGGGCCTGTAGGAAAGTGAGGGAAGGCTGTTGTCTGGAGTATAAGCTTGAGTTAAATCTCTGACAATATCATGACATCAAAATTTAGGTGACTTAGTCCATGGGTTCATGAGAGGCATGAGGCCTATCCTAATGAGCAGGTCTGAAGATCTCAGTTGGCTGTGCTCTGTCAGAGTCCAGAGTGAAGGACACATCTCCAACAGGGTGATTCAGCTTCCTAAAATGCTCTGTGTTCTGTGTTTATAAGCCAAAGGAATAAGGGTCCTTTTCTAACTGCTATACCCCTCAAATCATTGAGACAAAAGTCCCTTGCTACTTCAGCTTATTCCTCTTGTGTTTTCTGATGTCAAAATGACAGAGGTAAATATAACAAATAAAATGGAAAGAATCCTGAGTTCTCAGCTGTTTCGGTGTAGTTACTCCTGTTTATGACTATATAAATAAAAAGTAGACAGACCTGCTGCAGGTCTCTTGACTTTCTCTGCAAAAAATCTCAGGAGTGGAATTTTTTTTAAAAAATGTGCATAGAAATGTAAAAATCCCAGAACTTCAGTTTAGGGGACAGGTCATCTGCACCCTTAGATCTGCTGCTTAGATAGAGAACCAGCTTGTGTGTGGCAATGTCAAAGCTGTTATCTGTTGGAGAGAGATAGAGAGAGAGATTTGTGGTAGAAAACATTCCTCAAACACCTGACATCAGGTTCTGCTCATACATGCCAATGTTGCTTTTTAAAAAACCCAAGGAATTATTTCTACCTGAATTTTTGTAGAACTGAGGCCTTGGGATATGAGCTCTCTGGGGCAAGAATTCCTTCCTACTTTGGCTTCTAATTATTATTTGGTGCCACTGTAATGAAAGTAACTACTGAGATGGCATTCTTTGGGTTCTTTGCCTGACACTTGTAGTTCATTGTCTTTTGGATAAGATGGGGAGGTCAGGCAGACTCGTTGCTATAAGTTCATTACCTTGTTGTTTATCATGATAGAAAGAGTATACTGCATTTAGCAAGGCAAAACTTTCTTAAATTTCTTTTAAAAGTGCTGCAAGTGCCAGTTCCTCCTGTGCAAATGTAAAGTTTAGATAAGTTTCAATGTTGTTGTTATCCACACACTTGGCTTCCTTATGGGTAGTCACATTTTCCTTCATTCTGTTGCTGGATATTTTTGTGCACAGGGCATTTTGCAGTTTTCATTATGTTTCCTTTAATGCATGCCAAGCCAAGAATTTGTGGTTTTGTTAGGTCCTGCAATCAGTATAAAATAAATTAAATTGTCTAAGAAAGCCATTATCATTGGCTTCTTATCGAAGTATACCAAACATTTTGCACAACAGGAGTACAGTTTTGTATACTAAATTCTTAATACAAAATAGCTTTGCTAGACAGCAATGAAGCTTTCATTTTATTGCTTCATTTTGATTTACTTCTGTGCTCAGCAGGAAAAGCATCTATTCCCACTTTAACTCGGAATTTAACACCAAGAATTCTGGGGAAATGGTTATGGTGTTCAGGGTAAATATGAATCTATGACTAAGAGTGGAAAGCTCTGGCTATTAAAGAGCTGGCTGAGCCCTGCTTGATCCTCATGTTGCAAGCAGCCACACCATATGCAGATACCACAGTATTAGGCTTTGATCTTTCTTTTTAAAGTCAGGTTTTCATCTTGGAAACTACCATGCAAAAGTAGGGATAGTGGTGAGAACTCAGAATTTCTGAAACCAGGCTAATTTTAGTCAGATAGTTTAGGTGTCAAAAAGAACCAGCACTGAAAATGTAAGTTTTCTTCAGTTCACCTACATGCAGAACATGTCTAAGACTCCTGCTTTTCTGCATCCATTTTCAAGTATAAGGGCTGTTTATTTGAATAGTGTATTTGGATTATATTGCTAGAATTGGGAAAGAAGCATGAAAAGATTTCTTCTTAATCAGACATAAAAACCTGTCTTGTGATATTTCTGGAAGGTGCCTGCAAGTCTGAACACTTTTCAGTTTCTTTCAGTCACTGCTATTTGCAGCTTCAGAGAACACCCCTAGGAAAAGGCAATTATTAATTTTTTCAGAATGATACCATGAGATACATGGATCATCCTTCAGGCTGGCTTTCCAAAGATCTAGGATGCATGGTTTGAAATACAGGGTATTGCAAGATACAGATTAATGAAGTAACTCATAATCTCATGCTCTTCACTAAATTTAGAGAAGAAGAATGTCTCTGTGGTGTGGCCCTGGTTGGTTAATTTGATTTCAGTTCTCCTTTTCAGTATGGAGTTAATACATTTCCTTGGGAAATTTTTGCACAGTGGTGGGGATCACACAGCCTTGGTGTTCACCAGGATGCTCAGTTTGAATCTCATATGTTGTATTTGCAGACTTTGAACTTCTGTTAACATATATCATCCAGAGCACAGGACTTGAATTTCCTTTTGTCACCTTTTTCTCGTGTTGTTTCATCACTTCTGTTAATTCTTTCCATTTTTTTTTAAGCCTGAATCTGCCAGCCAGGACCATCACTCTGAGTCTGGACAAGCAACACTTTGTCAAGCCTGATGCAACAACAATTCTGCAACATCTCAGATTGGCCTGTAAAACTGAGTACTGTGCTCAAACTAAAGAAAAAAAAAGATGAGAAAGAGCTGTTACCTCACACAGATGCTGCATCAATTTTTTTTATTTTTTTTTTCTTTTATGTAGTTTGTCTTATCTTCAAGGAAACAGAATCAAATTTTATCAAAAGCAACAACAGCTGCAGACCTTTACTCTGCCCTGAAAAAAGGGCACTTGTTACCATACTTAGTGTCATTTAAAAGCTTCCAGGAGTGGTCTTACTTTACAATGCTTCCTTTTAGCCAAAGGAAAATAAGAGTTATCTGTGAATACTTTACATTCCAAATGTTTTAACAAACTCTTTAAGAAATGTTGGTAAAGATTTCTAGTAATGACCATTGCATTAAAATGTCTGCACTCAAAATATTGGACTATGTGTAATTTTTTAATTCTACAAAGTAACAGGGCCACATCAATATTTTCAATCCCTGAGAATTTATCATCCATTGAAAATAGTACAATATTGTTCAAACTTGGAATATCACATAAGCATCTCATCAGAGGCTGGATCCTACTTTTACTTGCACCATATCAGTGGGGCTATTCATGTCAGTGAAACAAGGAATGTTTGGCCTCTGGTAATGGAATGAACATCAATTATATATGTGAAACTTGGCTCAGTAGAATTATCTTCCTGCTTTATTTCTTTTATTATTAATTCCTCGTCATATTTAGTAGCTCGAAGCATTTGAAAAACAAACGGTAATATACTGGCCATAAAGGCTAAAAGGGTAATGCTTTAATTATCTGATGTCATTAAGCCAAGTCTTTGATAACCATGTATGAACACCTTTGGCTCACTTCTAGCAACTGTGAACATTTTCCAATAATCATATATTCTGATTACTTGTCAAGTTTATCAGTATATTCCATGACCTGATAGGCCTTATGGCTAATCTAAGAGCAATGTTATCATAAATTAATACATTTCCATGCTAGAGAGGCCTTTCTGATTATATAGCTTGACCTCTTGCATTTCAGAGGCCATGCATTGTCAGCCACTCACATCTGTTTCAAGCCCACCTTTTGTGGCAGTCACTAAGCCGCCACTTGCTCAGTGTTTTGCTGAAGAGCACAGGATGAGTTACCTAAACCTCATGGCTGTGACATAGTTCCATTGCAGTTACTTTCTCTTCACACTTGTCTCTGATTTAATCAAGAATTTGATTACACTGGTAAGTAACATTTTTTTTCATATTCTTCTCCAGTTCATGAGGATTTCAATCCACTTGTTAATTGGGGCAAAGCAACTGTTGCCAGTATTTCACAGAACTGAATGGTTTCACTTAGAGATAGAAAAAAGCATAGAATTTAGTTAAGAAAGATTTTTCTGCTGATGGCTTCCTTTCTTTTTTCCTGCCCCAACTGTGTTTAATGCAAACACGTAAAATTCAATTTAGAACAAGTGCTAAGTGGAACCTGACAATAGATTTAGCTATCATCCTTGAATGTTTATTTGTACTGCTTCTGAAAGAACATTGCAGACAAGAAAAGCATTTCTTTAGAAATTTGAAGACTCTCACTGAGCATCTGCTCAATCTGCTGCTGTGTCTGTTCACAGGGGAGTGGGTATTTTGCAATGATGCAGAGCAAGTGTGAGCCAGAGCTGGTTCTGGTTGGGTTTACTCACATAGGCTACTGCTATAGTGGGGGCACTGACATGGCCCACCCTTGGCAAAACAGCCCAGAAAACAGGATGCACTGAGAAGACCAGTCAACTTTTGATGCCCAGTTTAAAGCAAACAGCAGTTTAAACAGCTGTAGGTTTTTTTGGTTTTCTTTTGGGGTGGTTTTTTGTGTGATTTTTTTTTTTTTTTTTTTTTTTTTTTTTTGTGAGGGAGGGTGGTAAGGAAGAGGAACTGCATATGTAAGAGTAAGGCATAGCCATTATCTGTTTGGCTCAATGCTTTATTTTACAGTTTCTTATCTGACACTGGAGATTCTGATTTTACAGCACCTCATACCCAGTTTTAGAGGAAGCCTCAGAAAGCCAGTGAGAGGGGTTTCAAATGGCCACAACTGGGGTGAGAGCAGATTTTTTTTACTCTTTACTGTTTGCATCTCTTGCTCACAAATGTGGACTGGCACTCTCTGTGTGATCACAGCCAGCTACACCTGAGCAAAGATGTCTGGTGGGGTCATTTTCCCTCCCTTGGAGGCCCAGCAGCCTGTGAGCTATATTTATCATCAGAGAGTAATTTTGCCCAGGAAGTTGGATCCAGCCAAGCTCCAAGACTCTAAAAGCTGTGGGAGTCAAGCAAAGGCAGTGCTTGGCTGAATAGTCACAGATTGGCTCATAGTTGCTGGAGGAATTACTGTTATAAATGTTTTTGTAGCAGGCAAACATCAGCAGAAAGAGGAGGCACAAGATGTGAAATAGAATCACTCAGACTCCAGAGAAAAGCCACCATTTAGCATTAGGGATGAAATTCCAAGGTAGGTTTGCCGCAAGCAGAATGATATGGGGTAATACACAGTATGGTGTCTTTGTCACTCAAGTGACAGTGCACACTGGAAAAACTATTCCAAGGAGCATCTTTTATGTGGTGGAGCTTGCTCCAAAGAATTCTGATCTGGTGCTCAGGATGAGCTGTCATGAAAATTCCCAATGCTTTTCTTGCCCTGCCCTCCCTCAAAAGTTCCAGCTTTGGCGCAGAAGTGGGCACAGCTGGTGCAGCTGCACCTTCCACTGCCTTTTTTGTTTTAGGCAGCTAAACAGTGATAGAGGCAGGTGTCTCTCCTTAAAAGGTTTAATACTCCTTGCTCTGGGTGTTCATCCCTTTTGTAGGCAGATGTCAGGGCTTGCAGGGTGTCTCTGTCTCTGCACTTGGGCCAGGCTGATAATTCTTTCCCCCCAGGAGTTTTCTAAGAATTTGTTAGTCCCTGCATCCCCCATTCACATCCATCTCTGTGGAAAAATGTAGTTATTCTTCAACTCTTTGGTTTAATAATTTTCTCCCCTCACAACAAGGACACCAGGGATATTTGCAAAAAGCTACCAAGAAAAAACCAACAAACTTCTCCCTTGAAATGCAGAAAATTGCAGCATCAAGCAGGTTGCAATCTTTCAAGAACAAAGATGCCCATTCTCCAAACTCAGTGAATTTCCATGTATCTTTCATCAGACACTACAAAAGTTGTGGGTCTGTCCTGTATTACTTGAACAGCTGATTCTACATGACTAAACACATACCTGATGTTGTTTGCTTCCCTTCCTTCCCTTTTGGTTGGTTATCTAATCCAATCAGTTCGGGTATTGACTTGGAAGTGCTCAGTGCTTCTAATCATGTATTTAATTCCTCTTGGTCTGACCAGGACTAGCCAGTAAATGTGGGCAGACAGTGTTTTCTGGGGGGCCCATTATTGCAGTAAGAGCAGCATGCTTTTGAGGCTTGGGTCAATGTTGTCCTCATATATTTGGCCTTCATGCTTCTTGCAGAATGACACTCCCAGGGCTACTAATTCCCCTGGAATGAGCTGTAATGGTGAGAGGCTTTTTCTGTGATTTAGTTCACAAAATACTGTGCTGTTTCTAGGAGGAAAAAATACAAGACAAATACCCCCTACTACTTGTGGAATATTCACCCTCTCTGGTTTCCATATTTCCAGTTTGCAAGGGATGGCAGATGCTAAGTGCAGCTTTGCCTCCTTGTTTGCCTTTGTCATTTTTCATCTGCAGGTGAACTGACGGAGCCAGTGTGAATTTTATGGGGCAGAGGAAGAAGAGATCTGCAGAGCCTTCGTGGTTAAATAGCACACCATGAAAGACACTGCTGTCCTGCAATTTCTCCTAGAGTCTGGAAAAATGTTTTTCCCTGTTAGTAATATATTTGGGTTTAGACTTGGCTTTAGCAGCTAAGCTTGCATTGTGGGATATATGTTTTATTATCTGAGTTTTCACCTCTGAGGTCTCACAAAAGATTCTCAACACAGCCAGATGCTACTGTTATACAGTAGACTACGGAGCACTGAGTAAATGAAGCAGAAGAATATTGCATTGTTAGTCGGAGCTCTTTCTAATGTAATTGTAAATATTTGAACACATGTTCATTAAAGTTACCTTTGTCTTGCTTCATTTGTTGACAACTGAATGGCACAGTGAACAAGTTTTTTGAGCAACAGTTTATATTAAAAAAACCCAACAGGTCTTATGGCTAGAACACAGCAAGAACAGCTGCAAGTAAGTTTTGATGTCATCTGAAGCAGCTCCTCTTCCCATATCAAAGGAGGTGTTTTATGTGTTTTATCACGCTTATGAGACCTGCATGCAGAGAGAGCTCAAATGCAATCTCATTTTCTGCAGCAGCAGAGATCTCAGCCTTCTTTTCAGAACTCCTTGGATGGCTCTGCAGAGTTTGAGGCAAATATGGACATATTGTAAAAGACTGGGGCTGACAGCTTTGTAACTTCCTCCCCACCTTTGTGAGGAGATTTACCTCTTGACCTGGCAGACCAGGGAAGTGGAGTTTGCTGTGCGCTTTTGTTCTACCGTGCTGTCTCCATGGCTTGCATGCTGTTTTTTAGAGGAATGGAGTATTTCCAGTCCTTCAAGGAGTGTATTCTTATGAGCTTTCCCTACATATGAGGTAAGTCCAATTGCATAAGCCTCATATGTAGGTCCCTGGAAATAGAAGAAGCTGACGTGCCCCAGTGAAGAGGTAGAAGAAGAGATCATGGCTGAGCTTGGGGCTCCATTCTCCCCTCTGTGTCCACATGATGTGACTGATTTAAGAGGTGCAGTTACTGCAGCTGTAGGGAGGAGAATGGACGCCAAGGTTGGTCTTGGGGCTTGGATGGAATCATATCTGATTTTTGAGCATCCACATTGACATACTCATTACTGGTCTGGGTTGGTTGGTGATTTGTTTAGTCTATTGGTTCTTTGGTTGGTTTTTTCCCCCAGAACCCCAATGAAATAACATTTCAGTTTTCTTGATATTTCCTACAACTAAATTAATCTGAAAGTGAATTTAGTGAAAGTGAATTCATCTTTCCCAGAATAGACTATGGTCCTGTAGGTTTGGAGCCTTCAGCCTCTCTGTAACATCCTCTGTTACCTGACTGTATTGCATTATATTTTTGTTTCTTTTATTCTATTTGAAAGCATAATTCATACTAAATCTCTGCATGCAGAACATGATTTACTTGAGAGCACTGATGCTTTGATCCTGATAATCAATTCTATTCCTTCCAATACAATGCCATGCCAAGACAATTTGTGATTTCTACATCTTCTAAGTTAATCTCACCTTTTATGCTTTGAAGGAGGCTCAAAAGAAAAAAGCAGGATAAACATAAAGGTTTGTTTTTGCTCTCTTGCTTTCATCTGTTCTTAGAACTGGACTGGGTTAAGATGTCAGGAATGCTGGGAAGGCAGGAAATTTTGCTGCTACCGGGTGATTTGGCTATGTGGCTTTTCCTTGTCTTCCAAGACTAATATTTTAGAAAATTCAAGAAATATCTAGTGAAAGTGCCTGCATTGATCTTCAGGATAGAAAAGCTCTGCTCTGGATCATTTTTCATGTTGGTTAATATTGTGGCTTTTTAAATGTCAGTTTTTTAATCTTTCCATTGCAAACCATTGCTAACAAGGATTACTAATGGGAATATTTCCTAAACTTCAACTTTCTGAAGGAAGGACTGTTCTGAAGTAATATTGGCTTGTCATTCAGGATTTGTGAGCCATCACCATTGGAAATATCCTACAAGTATTTGCATGATGGGACACATGCAAGTAAACTGACATAGCTAAGAAACAGATTTTTTCTAGTTAGTCGTAGCAGTGAGTAGATGTACATTGGAAAAGGAGGCAGTGAAAGGTGTTTCTGTGTAACACTGGAAATGTGCTTGGCTAATTGTACAGCCACCTGTGGTTGTGCAGATGGCAATATCTGTGCCACAGCTGCAATGTTCACCAAAGCCCTGCTATCCCTGGCAGAAGCAGCTGTAGCCCTTAAAGTAGGGAGAAAGGGAACAGCTCAAGCTGGTCTCACTTCTGGGTTGCAAATTACGAGTTGCTGTCCTCATAAACTATGTCTAATGTTTCACACTGTGCTTCTAGGCTTGCAGTGTTTCTGTAGGTGTAACAGGCAAGAGGAAAGGAACAGCTGAAATATTTGAACCAGAAGTTGCTGAACTCTGATGAAAAGAACCGAGACAGGATTCTTTAGCATAGTCAGCACCTGCTGTGACACGGAGTGTTTTGAATTCCTAATTTCTTCTTCTATTTTATATACTTAAGTGAATGTGGAAGTTTGTCAGGTTTAATTACAGAGGTAAGAAAATCTGTACACTTTTAGTTTTAAGGTTCCCTTTTTTTACTTCTAAAACCTTTGTAGTTTTTGTCTTCTGCCAAAAGGTGGTGGCATCTCTAGCCATGTGATCACTGGAGCTGACTGCTTCTGAAGAGATAGGTATTTTGGATTACTTGATTTGATCTAGAAATGCAATTTTTTTGTTTCTCTTTAATTCAGTATTGAAGTTTCTACTTTCAAGGGTAATTGGGATCTTAACTGAAGAATACTTAAAATGTGAATGTCCTCCAAGTCCCATATGCTTGTCTCCTTGGCTCTGTTGTCTGCTCAAAGACATCAGCTGGAATTCCATGCTTGCTCTTTGTTTTGCAGGAAAACACAAGTAGTCAGGGCTGTGCCACACAATGCATTCTTGGAATGAATGAAGTGTAATGAAGTGTAATGCTGAAATGCTGGATTTTGAGGAAAGACTATTGGATACTGGGAACAGGACTAAGAGGACATTGCTTGGAAGGATGGGACATGCAGCAGGTCCTTCCCTCTTTTATGTATGAGAAATTAGACTGGTATAAAAGTGCAGTTAGAATTTCTCCTCCTGTCAGCCTGTGTAAGAAGTTGGTCTAGAGAGTGGCCATCGTGTACGTGTTGTTCTTGACACCTTATAATAAAATGGCAGAAGAAGGGTCCTCAAGATGGTTGGGAGTTGGAGCACATGCCATGTATGGACAAGCTGAGGGGTCTGGTTTTGTTCACTCTGAGGAAATGAAGACTTTGATGGACCTGAAAGGGGTCCCCTGGTACCTATGGGGAGGTTACTGAGAAGATGGAGCCAGCCTCTTCATGGCCATGCCTGGTGTGAAAATGAGAGTCAAGAGGTGTAAACTGGAACAGAAGAGGTTCATGCTGTTTACAAGGGAGAAACTTTTTCCCCATGAGAGCATTCAAGCAGTGAAGCAAGTTATCCAAAGATATTCTACAGCTTCTCTGCTTGTGGGTTTTCAAGACCCAACTGGACAAAAACCTGACAACATAGTCTGATCTTAAAGCTAAGCCTGGTTTGGGCTAAAAGTTGGACCCCCTAAGGTCCTTTTCAGTCTCCACTATCTTATGATAATGGGATTTGGTGTATTTTTGCCTGCCACAATTTTTGCATGAAGTATGAACTTTGAGGCAGAACCCTTTTTGGGTTATAGCTGGTGCTACGACCAGCTAATTTTTTCCATCATTTCCCATGAGGGAAATGGGAAGTCACGGAAGAGCCACTGTGACTTCCTATTTTTCATCAGCAGTTTACACGGCCTGGAGAACACAGGCTTTCGATGGGTCCCCAGCCACAGTACAAATTACGTAGCTATTACTAACTGAGGATTCATGAGAGCACAGGACAGGAAGGGAGTGCAGGAGACTCTGACCATTGGCCTCTGTTATTGCAGAGCCATGACGTATCTACTCTTTTTAGAAAAATATCCTTTTATTTTAAAATCAAGTAATGTTTTACTACTGTTGTTCCTGTGGCAAGACTGTTCCAGAATCTCTACTTTCCATTTGCCATTTGTAAGAAAACTCCTAATTTGTAGTTTGAATTTATTCATGACCTGTTTAAATCCTTTTGTTCTGCTGCCTTTTTTTTTTTTTTTTTTTTTTTTTTTTTTTTTTTTTTTCTTTTTTATGGTTTAAATAGCTCTTCTGGTACTTATTTCCTCAAAGTAGAGGAAAGCAAACCAATCCATTTCAGCTTTCATCTGTGAAGTTACACAAACCAAGGTCTCCCAGGCTTGTCTTGTAAGACAAGCTTCTCATCCCTCTCACCAACCTGCTTCAATCTGCATTAATTGACCTGAGGCTGGATTACCAATACAGTACATATTGCACAGATCCATTGGAAATACTTCAGTTAATGCATCATGACTGCTTTTGCTTTCTTTTGTGGGCACCAGGACTTCTTTGGCAGCACCTGCTTTTACAACAGTTTATAACTCATTGCTATTGTGTCTTCCTGTACCTTGTTTGTCTTTTATGATCATTTAATCTTTTAACTAGTTCTCAATGTTTTCTGCTTGCCTTGCTGACAGTCTCCTCCACTTTTATGTTGTTGATTACTCCTCTTTTCATCCTTTATAGCTGCTGGCTTGGATTTATTCCTGCTTTTGTGGGAGGCCTTTCTCCAGTCTCATACTCCTCCTTTTCATTACCATTGTTTCAACTTTTCTAGGTCCTTACCTGCAAGGATGGTCTCCTGTGATGATCTCTATCTTCACAAATTTAAGATGTAATTCTTTGTCAGAGTTGAGATGGGTGAAAGCTGACTGCACTTTTTCTAAGAAATGCAGCCTGATGGTGGTGGCAGCCCTGTCCATGGCAGGGGGCTTAGATGTAGATGATCTTGAAACTCTCTTCCAACCCATTCTATGAATAAGTTATTGGAAATCTTAGGTTTCACTGACAACACGTGCCCTTCCTTATTCTTCTCTGAAACCCTGATGTTGTTGGAGCCAAGCCCAGCTGCTGCTGAATTATGCACAGCACAAAAACAAAGAGCAGAAAGACAAGAACAAAACGTCCCATGACCCATTAAAACCATGGGAGAGAATTCACCCGGTACCTTGCCCTTAAGTAATGTGGGCATTAATTACCTAATGTCCAAGGTGCACTGATAGTGCTCCCTCTCTTCCCCTTGTCATTAACAACCAATAAAGGCCTCTCAATTTTCATTCACACATTTCACAGTCAACATGGAGGTGCCAGCCAAAGCACTGACTGATGGACACTGATTTGACATTGACTGATGGATAACTTCTAGCTCTTTTTGACAGTCAAGCTTGGTGATTGACATTCCTGCTTAGTAACACGAATAACAGCTCACAGAACTCACAGGCAAGTGATACATGTGCAGAAGAAATTTTGTTTGCTAAGCCTTCCTTCTAAGGCATCTTTTCATAGTGCAGTAGGTATGTGATATTAGTGCTAATATTATTTAAATTGCAAGTGATTCTCACATAGCACTTCCAGCGAAGAGACAGAACTAGGCACCATTAAAGCACCATAGGTTGCAAGAAAATAATGATTCAGGGCTGGAGGTACTAGAACTTTGTGTTCTATCAATTTTTCTAAAGGATAACAAACAAAACCAGGCTTCCAACAAAACAAATGACTACTTCCAAAGGCAATGGTGCCTATTCTGTGTGGTACTTGCTCCTGCTGTAGCTTCACATTAGTCTCTGCCAAGTAATCCTGAAGTTTGCTTTAGTGGTCAGAGCTGGTGGAAAAGCTGGTCAGCTGTACAAAGCACAGTTCCAGGAGCTGAATGAGAAAAGCTTCCACAGAGCTTGAAACCTCACTTAATCCTTAGCTAGTGTACAAATTGAGGAGATAATATTGAGCTTATCTGGCTCCTGTGGTTAAGATCCTGTTAGGCCCTAGATCAGTGATTTCTGAGAAGTGTTAGTGAAGCAAAGCATTAGGGATTTCTTTAGCTCTACCAGCTTCCTTGAGGTTTTATTTGCTTTTTGATTGAATATTTCCCTCATCTACTACAAGTGCATGCAGGTAGGCTGGATTCTCCTTTTAATGAAAAAAAAAAATATTCTGCTGGAATTAGCCACAAACTGGGCCAGCTTGAGTCTACATGCATATGTTTTTTTCAGCAAAATCCAGTGCCACTGAGACAAAAAGTACACTATCCCCTGCTTGTGTTGTTGTTGACAAGAGAGAACTTTGGTCATTTTGTCTTTCAGCAAAAGAGAGTGGATTTTGATAAAATCCTGGATGCATAAGTGAAAAAGAGGTATATTTTAATTTAAAAACCAGTAAAATTTCAACAAAAAGTGCAGTATCAAATCTGCATCCACTTTTTTCTCTAACAACTATCAGTTCTGAGTTTATGGAGATCATGGAGAAGGAAGAACCCTGGGTGAAGGCTTGTCACTTTGGCTCTCTCCATGAACAGCGATGTGCAGGATGTGTGATGGAGCTGTGTCTGTATTGCAAATCCTACTGTGCCTGGAACATTTGATACCTCCTACCAGTGCATGGAGGAGGCAGGGATTCTGCACTGCCTGTCTCCTGTGTGTGTTCAGTTGCAAGTCCCCAAGGTCTGGCCAGTGAAGATGTGCTTGATTTAGGACTTAACACTGGTGATTTCAAGGGAGTTACAGTGACATGGCAACCAAGACAGAACAGTTGTGTGTGCTGTATATAGCAGGAATAGAACTGAAAACTGTGATGCTTTAAAATTTTGCTGTTTTTTTTTTCCCAGGAGCCACCTTTAACTAGAGTGTAATGAGCTCCCAGCCATAGGCATGAGTAGGAGTAAAACACTCACACAGCCCACTACGCCAATTAACTCAAACAAGGTGACAATGAGGGCACTTTTTATCAGGATTTTCATGAAAACATTCCAGATATCTTTCCTTCCAGATTCTCAGATGAGATAATAAAATTGTGATTAAAAAAAATCTGAGATTGCAAAATCAATGCAGGGTTTGGCATCCCTTAGTTTTCTAGCCAGATAATGGATTTTAGACTTGTTAATATCAAAATAGTGGTCTTGGGTTGTTAACAAAATGATTCTTTACTTGTAGTCGCAGAAATAAAATCCTCATTAGGAAGGAGTTTCTGTTTCATTGTAGCTAAATCAGAACAGCAGTGTTGCCATTACTGTTTTCATCTTAACCTGATGTTAACAAAAGGCAAAACAAAAGAGTTCTCTTTGCTCATTTATGAAGGAGAAAATAAACCAATTGTATTTTTAGGAAAATATTTTCATAAAGGAGATATCAAATATGAAAATGGTGTATATGGTGTCCCGAGCTATTTAAAATCTGAAATGGAGATCTAGCCAACAACAATAATGACTCCTTAAATGTCTTTCTGTATAAATATTTGAATGTGTTTATGTGAACATGCATGTGTTTGTGGGTGTGTGACAAACAGAGAGCACTTTCTAAAATCAGATCTTTTGAAATTTGAGAAATCTCTGAGTCTTCTTATATGTAAGCAGTAAGTGCAAAACTCAGCTCTAGAGAGATAACCAAAACTCCCTAGGTGCACAAGTCATATCCCATTTATATACAGTTCAATGGCATATACATGATAAATATTCATTTTCAGGCCCTATTTACAGAGATGTTTCATCTTAGGTCCCAGTCTTGCAGTCACAGGAGTTATACTTACATTTTCAGGCAGTATGGTGCAATAGGAGCAGATCTGTAGAAGGAAACACTGAATGTCAAAGACCTGCTGTTCCCCCTCCATATTCCTCTGGGTGCACAGGTTGTTTTGGATTAGCTCCCACCTGTTTCCGTGGATGCAATGTCCATTGGAGGTTGGAGTGCATTAGGTAGGTGCCGTCTTAAAGCCCAGCATCTACTTTAGTTTAATCAGGAACCCAGTTTATTTGTTCTGTAACAACTCTAGATTGGAGAGAAAGCAGAGAAATGAGACTGATCTGGAGAATCAATGCATGAACTGCCTTTTTATTAAAATTAAAATGTTCACAAAACTCACACTTTGATATGTCTGTTCAGGTTCATGCAAGCCCCGTGGAAGGTCATGCCTCAGTCCTTTCAGGAGAGAGCATCCACAAAATCAAGGTCAGTCCATTTTAATGCCAGGTTTCTACTGACAGTCACTTAATTGTTTCTCACTCAGTAAATATGATGACTCTATATTGCTTTAGTAAAAGTGACCCCAATAAAATGCTTCTGATTAGTTAAAAACTAAGGCCCCATTTCACTCAGGTAAAACATGAATGTAAATATCTAATTAAGCTCATGAACATGTTTACAATAAGACAAAAATAAAAATCTGTAAACAATAATTTGTGAGCAGTAGCTTAATGGAGCCTGATTTTGGAATAGATTTGATAATGAGTGACCTAATGCCTGACTCACACTAACATTTGTTTGCAATCTATGCATCTGTCTTCACCTTTTAATCTCATCTCCAGTGACCATGATTTCTAGGACTATTTTGTTGTGGATGCACAGCAGATTGCCTTTGATCACAGAAACTGGCTGAGGAGCTTAAGAGTTACTGGTGTGAATCTGTGAAGATTCCACCGATTTCTGTTGAGGTGTCTTGCTTTGTAAACCTTGTAGGAATGTAAATACCAGTGAGGAGTGTATTACTTAGCCAAGCATGGTAGAATTTGAACAGCAGGTTTCTTAATTCTCCATGCTATAGGAAAGCTGGCTAAACAACGTGCAAGTTTCTTCTCTTGGCTATGATTTATGATTAAACTATGGTGTTCATCTTCATTCATCTACTTGTTCTGGTGTGACTTTGACACCAGGCCTGTTCTACTTGGCTTATATGGGGGGTCATGTCTGACATGGATTACCACGGATTTTAGTATCATCAGGAACAGAATATGGCTGTTTGCCAAATGAAAGCTGAGCAGGTCTGAAGGCTTTCTCTTTTAGATGACAGTGAAATCATCTGGTTAAGTAGTCTTTGTTTTTCATTAAAGAGAAATAACTCAGGCCAAATAATATTTTGTATTCAAACACTGAAAGTAGTTCACAGCTTTCAAAACTCATTATATTATGACTCACACAACTACAGAGTGGTTGAGGTTGGAAGGGACCTAACCCCTCATCTGGCCTCACCCTTCCTGCTCAAGCAGGACCTCACAGAGCTGGTTGCCCAAGACTATATCCAGGTGGATTTTGAATATCTCCAAGCAGGGACACTGTACTCCCTCTGTGGGCAACATTTTAGTGTGCTTAGTCACCCTCACAATATGGAAGTGTTTGCTGGTGTGCAGAGTGGGACTCCCTCTTCCTGCAAAAGACTGTTTTTTTTCCCCATAATTATGCCTTGCAGGCTCTTCCTTGCTTACATGCAAATGTTTTAGGTGCTCCTACTTAAGTCCTGTTTGTTGTTTTTTTTTCTCTTTTGTCCATATCATCCCAAATTCTTTATTTGTCAACTGTATCCATCACTCCCTCACAGGAAACACTGTTTTTCCTCACTCATTCCTGCACGTTCTGCAGCCTGAGACTTCCAGGGCTGTGTCCACAGCCTGAAGCTCTGTCTGGGTTGATACCTCCACCATGGCAAAGACAGATGTTTCCATAAGTTGTGGAGACAGCATTGAGCAACTGGTGCAGTAAAAGGTGTCCATGGCAGAGGGTGGAACATGATGGTCTTTCAGGTCCCTTCAACCCAAGCCATTCTATGATTCAAGTGCACAAGTGAGATTTTCCCAGCTCTGTCTTGCTGTGGGAATCCATTGTCCTTAGTCCTTGGAAACCCTTTCACACAGAAGTGCTGCTTGTTCTTTGCTTGAACAGTACCAGTAAGGCTAAAGGATAGACTTTAGTTGTCCTCTGAACTTTGTTACACTTTGTCACTATAATTACAAGTGGGGTGAACCATCTCTTTCTTAGCATGATTGTAGTGTGAGATGCTTACAGCATAAAAAGGCAATTTCACAACTCATGCTGACTAAAGCCTTTGGCCAAAGTCCATTTTCTCTTGATCTCACTCTTCCAGAAACAAAAGAAAAATGCTGTCTGTGGAACTAACAACCTCACTAACATAAACTAAAGCCCCTCAACCTCACTGATGTAAACTAAAGCCCCTCACTGTCATAAACTGAAGCCCATCAAAAAATTGAAATTTCTGATTCCTGCTTACATGTGCAGATGAGGGCAATGATTATCTGCTGTTCTACCCTCCATTCCTCTTATTATATTACCTGTAGCCTGAGGACTAGAAATTGTCCAGCTAGGAATGAATTTCTCTCTTGCTTTTATTAGAGCACATAAGAGACCTAAAAGTTGAAATCTAGCTGAGACTGTTTTTAGAGTTGCCCTTACAACCGTGGGATTGGAATAAATGAATCTTAGAAGGAAAAAATCTCTAGAGGACAACTCTGGCAAGTTCATAGAAACATTGAATCAAAGGATGATTTGGACTGGGAGAGACCCTAAAAGTCATCTAGGAAATTAGGAATTATCCATTAATAGTACATTTAGGAAAATGGTCCTTGATCCTTGTTGGAAACTGTCAGTATTCACCAGGACATGAGCAATGACTCTTTTCTGCGGTTATAAACCTGTTATGATAGAAACAGAATGGTCTGAGTTGGAAGTGACCTAAAAGATCATCTAGTTTCAATGTCTCTGACATGGACAGGGACACTGGCAACAGACTGCAGCTTTTCATTTCAGTGGCAGCCATACCACAGCTTCAGATCAGGATGACCTTTCAGTGAATAACCCTGTTCTTTCCCTATCGGGGATAATTCCCTGATCCAGGACATTTTGGCAGAGCTGTTGTTTTTCTCCAGTTATCAAAAAATACAGTGAAAGTACAATAGCTAAAGTGAAATACAGATAAATTATGGTAACAAAATCAGTGAACAAAACTGGAGTGTCCTTTCACTTTTCTTGTGCTTCACTATACCCCAGCAATAATGATCATGGTTACAGTTAAACAAGAAAAGGAATATGGTGGAAAAGTATCTTCTGATTGCTTTTCCCTCTTCTCTAGGGAATTCCACTTGAGAAGATTATTTTAGCACAGGTGTCTAAACAGTGGACTGAAGGAAACAACTTGGCACTCAGGACACAGATCTCCAGTTCTGCTATGGTAATTTTAATTTGTATTTGTTAATTCCTTGTCTCACTGTTCCTTGCATTGGGACTAGCCCAGTGTTTTCGGCTTTTGATATGGTGTTTGTCTTTCATCTGGTGTCCCTATAAACAACCATAAGTTGTTTATATTTCCTGAGGCAAACCCTGTTTGCCTCCTGGAAATCTGACTGGTTCTCCTTGCTGTATTCCTCTAATGTTTGTAACCTGCTGGAGGTAGGAAGTGGGTTACCTAATACAAAGAGCTTGTCATAGAATCATAGAGTCTTTGAGGTTGGAAAAGACCTCAAAGATCATTGAGTCCAACCACTAAGCCAGCGCTGACAAGTCCACCAATGAACCATGACCCCAAGTGCCACATCTGCACATCATTAAATAACTCCAGGGATTACCCCACCACATCCCTGGGCAGTCTGGTCCAATGCTTGACAACCCTTTCCATGAGGAAATTTTTCCTGATACCTTTCTCTAAACCTCTCCTGGCACAACCTGAGACCATTTTCTCTTGTCCTATTGCTTATTACTTGGCAGAAGGGACCAACCCTCACCTGGCTACAATATCCTTTCAGAGAGTTGTAGAGAGCAATATGGCCCCCTCTCACCCTCCTTTCCTCCAGGCTAAACACCCCCAGCTTGCTCCACCTCTGTATGTTTACAATGTGCAAAACACATTTTCACTAGACTGCCTGGGCAGCTTTCTTATTTTCCTCTTACCCATTAATTTAGGCCAGGGAACATTCTAAAATTCTAATAAGTATACAACAGTTATGCCACGGTACAGATAATTTATGCTTTTTCTAATATGATTATGTGTGATGGTTAATGAACTC
This sequence comes from Anomalospiza imberbis, assembly GCF_031753505.1. Taxonomy (NCBI): domain Eukaryota; kingdom Metazoa; phylum Chordata; class Aves; order Passeriformes; family Viduidae; genus Anomalospiza; species Anomalospiza imberbis. Next base: position 11,252,640 of record NC_089681.1, on the reverse strand, counting down.
TAGGTTCTATTCCAGTGCTTCACCTGTACCTGCTATTCCATGAGGAGTTGTGAGCAAATTAAAAGATGAAAATTGTCTTGGATCTGGTTATTGTTATAGATTTTTTTCATTGAGGCTGTCCATCCACTATTTGACCTTAGAAAGAAAAAAGCCAACATATTGGCTGGAGGATATTTGCTTCTTAACAAATACTGTTTGGAGATACTTAGTATAGAGTTATATTCAGTCTTACCCATACATTAGGTAATTTCCATGCAAGACAGAATCAGAAGCCCCGAATAAATGTATTTTCTGAAGTAACACAGTAAGTGTCCAGCAGGGTGAAACATTGAAACAAGTTGACCAGAGGTGAGGTAGGTGCCCTACCCCTGGAAACATTCAGGTCAGGTTGGCCTAGATCAGCAGACTAACCTAGTTGAAGATGTCCTTGCTCATTGCAGAGAAGTTGGACTAAATGACATTTATAAGTTCTTCCCAACCCAAAATATTTTCTAATTCAATGATAATTATGCACATGAACATACATGCACACACACACACATGCTGCAAAAGAAGCTCATTGCATTAAGAAATGAATTACTAATTGCTTCTTGTAGGTAATTACTTCTAATTATTACACTGAGTAATAAATTGCTACTTCTAATTACCTGTGGGTACAGTCACAGTAGTTAGAAATGCAATTTGCATAGTTGTTTACATCCCAAGCATGTTTAAGTAATTGTGCTCCCTTAATTAAACGGAGCGGTCGATGTTAAATAACATAGCACATTTTGCAGCTTCATGTTCAGTGTCATTTGTTACCATTTATGGTGGTTCTGTTTCAGAGAACTGGGGAATAGATGTTGTGTGTGACTTGGGAATAACTATCTTTATTTGAAGCCTACAAGCCCTGTTGGCTCTCTGTGGCTTGACAGGCATTTCTAGAAACGTGCACTGTGTTGTTGAGCTTAAATTACAGCACTACCTTCTCAGTCTGAGGAAACCTGAACCATGTGCAGACAATGACCAAATCCTGTTGTCCTTAATCAGTCTGGTTTTCCTCTCCCCAGGCTCTCTGACACCAGATGTCAGCATGAAAGTCCTCATTTGCCCTGATGCTGGCAGTGGGTACTCTCACCTCAGTTTGATCTTTCACTCAAGCTCACACAAGCATTTATATATGATGTCTGTCCAGAAAGAAAGGCATTAGGAGCCTGTTGCAGAGAAGATTGCAGTCAGGAATTTACAGCAAAAGCTGTATTAGCTTTCCTGATAATCTCTGTGGGTTTATTGTGTTCCTCTGCTTCCCAGGACCTTCCACACCTGGATGTTACACATTGCAGTTTGGGGAGGTCTGTAACTCCTCCACTAAAGAGGTCACAGAGCAGAGCAGACTGACTGTCCTTTTGGATGGAGAAAATGTACACTTTCTATACAAGGCTTTGAAAACATAACGAGGGCTTGAGTTCTTTCTTAGGCCTTCCTCTTATGTGCAAATTCACAGGAGTTTATTGGGACTTAGGAGTTGCAGAAATTTGCCTTTTCCTATGTTGTGTATGCTTATTTTCTCATATTCCCCAGTTTCCATCTCAATTTATAATAATATTCAATGATATTAAAATTGATTGTAGTCGGGATTAAATGTGTCCCTGTAGAGGGGGACAGTGTGCCATCAAGCAAAAGACAAAAAGGCAGGGGAAAAAAAACCAACTAGAGGGACTCAAAAAGTATTGCTTGTCATTCACATGTCCTTGGAGAGGGAAAGAATTCAGGAAATTTTGGACACAAAGAATACATTGTTGTTAAACGTCATTTTTCAACTTTTACAAGAGACATCAGTGGGATGTAAAGTTAAGGAGCTGGAAAGTTCACTCACTGCCTACACACACAATAGATTTGGAAGAATGGGTTTTGATATCTGAGGAATATCCTTGGCACTGGTAGAAACAGTCCCCAGCTGATGCAAGGGGTTTGTTGTTCTGAGTAAGTTCTCTTTGTGTATAATAATATGAAAAGATTTTTGTGGTAAAGCATTGTGTCTGCTTTGGTAGAGAGGGAGATTCAAAGCAGAAAGTAGCACTGGAAGTGGGGTTTCCTGGAAAAGGGGACTGTATGTGATATGAAAGCTGCCATATGGAGAGGCCTGTGAGAGGGCTGGCACTGTCAAAACTCATATTTAATAAATTTGAGAAGTGAAATTAAAACCTTAATCTTAGAGGACACACCTTGGTGGTGTGTGTCTGCTAAGCAAAAAAACATCAAAAGCAAGTTTAAAGATTTGCTGTCCTTTCTTGCCTCTGAGAGGAGCTGATTCTGGCTCACTTGGTGTTGGCAGGGATTCAGAACTTGATTTTCACTGGAAGTGGTTATTGTCTTAGAACCACACCCTGCAAATGCTGCCACAGAGCCTGCAGAACTGGGGTCTGTGTGGGCCCTGTGCTAGGTACAGAGCACTGTGTTTGTAAGAAGGAGAAAGGACTGAAATGGTGTTAACAGTCTGCCTTGCTGAATTACTATTTTATTCATCTTCTTATACCCATTAGACTCAAATTCTAATCAAGGTGTTGGACTCTGTTTCTCAGGAAGCCAAGATAGAAAGTGAAGTTGGTGGTTATAAAATTGTGGTTATTGTACTCCCCAGTGGATAATAGAGAGCTGTTATTCTGCTAATTATCATAACTAATTAGCTGCATTCACAAGTGAAGAATCAGATGGGCTAGATCACCACCACCAACTGTTAAAAATGGGTTATTGAATTGCAGTACATGAGACCAGAGGGACTGCTATTACTACCAGTGATGAGCCTGGGATGTGTTCCTTGCACCATAATATAATTCAGCCCTGGATTTTCAGAGTCCTTTCAGAAGGGAAAGTACATGCCAATTCTGGAGTGCAAAAATATCAACTTCAATCACTTAAAGTATCACAGATTTCAAAATTCAGATGTGGTTTAACAAATTACATACTCCACTCTGTTAAATTGTCCTGGAGCAAGAGCCTTCTGCTACCACAGGGACATGCTTCAATGGGAGCATCACCAGGGCACCTCTGTTGGGTTGTGTGAAGGTGGCTACTAGTTCCTTCCATTGCCTGCATAATCTGCTGTCCTTAGCAGCACTTTCATCCTTGGAGCCAAAAGAGTCAGGACAGATACATTTGTGTTCTCTACAGACATAGTAGTTTCTAACTGAGTTGTGGAATCAGGACTTTCCAATTAAAATTATAAAGCAGGTATATTCCAGGTATATTATAAAGCAGGTTTTATTCCAGTTGGGACACATGGGGGATATTTCCACCATACATGTGTATGAGGTGAGACAGGTTTCAGGTTTAAATACACATTGATCCCACAAGCCCACACTTCCCTGCTTGCCCATTCCCCACCCATTCTCTGCCTCCTTGCACATCATATTATAATTAGTCTTCTGTGGTGCCATGCCTCCTGTTGGTCATGGGCAGGGGTCTTCTTGATGAAGTAAGAGGTCTTCCTCAGGTGTTTGCCTCTTGACCTCATCTCTGGGCAGTGGAGATTTGGCTAACTCCCAGGTCAGTTTGTCCTTGCTGAAACCAGGAGCCTGATTTTTGCTGGCTCCTTAAGCAAAATGTTCTGCTTTATCGGGTTTCCACAATACTTGAGTCTTGCTTTACTGAGTTTTCTTATCTTTACGGGCTTTATTTAGCAACTATATTCTTATGTCTTCTGTTACAAGTTGTTTCTACCTAACAAGTTACATTCCTATGTGTTCTGTTACAAATTGTTTTTTCTACTTTTACAAACTTGCTAAATAAGCTACATATATTTTTGTTTCCATCCACCTGCCTAAGTATATTATACGCTTCTAAAATTCTAAATTTTCATAAACATACATGTTTCCTGTATCACAACAGAGTTCATTCATGAGGGCCTTTTAGAATATGTCTATTCCCACATGCAATGTGGAAAAAGCTGAGAGTGATGAACCTTTGTTCCTGCACTTCAGCCTTTGAAGGCTGAAGGAGTATGGTGGTGGCTTGTCCTTGCATTAAAAAAAAAAAAAAAACAAACAAAAAAAACCAAACAAACAAACAAACAAAAAACCCAAAAAACACACCAAAAAAAAAAAAAACCCAAAAAAAACCCAAAAAAACCCAAACATTGCAGGCTTTCACAGCTGGTCTCTGGAAGATGCTGAGGGTGAGAAATTACCAGGCTGAACATGTAAGATGTAGGAAAACTTGTGAGGAGTAATTGCAAGGAGTTATTATCAGAAATTCTCCTGGTCTGTATCCAGAGGCAGCATGGGAAGGCTCTGACATTACCTCTGGTGCCTGCAGGACTCTCTTGACAGCCTCAAGTCTATTTGACCTTGAAAGAAAAACTGTGCCTGTGCTAGAACCCTGCTAGGGAGAGAGAATACAGGGTGCTAGGGAGAGAGAATACAGGGTGATACCTATGGAAGAGGGGGGAAAGTAACAGAGAAGTGTCAGAGATTTGAGAATACCACTGCTAAAACACAGAAGAAAAAGCTGCTGCATGCATGTGAAAACAAAATCAGCTGGCAAAGTTGTGGCTTGGTTTGTGGAGTTTGTACTAGTCCTAGGCAACCATCTGCTGAGCTGTCAGGCCAGTCTGGGCTTCTTATTTGTTTATGTTTTATATAATTTGTTTTTCTGTTCTTTTAAAATGAATTTTACAAAAGGAAATAAAATAATTTTGTCGCTTCAAAAGGAAAACATCTGAAAGATGATTTAGGCTGCACATGGTGAACATCCTTCCAGAGGTCCTATTTGGCTGGCACAAATGCAGCTGCAGCACAACCCCTTGGTCTCCCTCCTTCTCTGTGACTGTCTGCCAAGCACAAATTGAAGGATCCACTGACCAACAAGCTTGGCCTGTTTTACTATTTCCCCAGCTCCTCATAAATTGGTTTAGTGTTGGGAGAGACCTTACAGATCCTCTACTTCCAACCCCTCTGCCCTGGACTGGGCTACCTTCCACTAGACCAGGTTGCTCAAAGCCCCATCCAGCCTGGCCTTGAAAACTTTCAGTGATCCATGACTTGGACTTTTGGATCTTCTCTTTACAGACTGGCAAGCCTTTTTATTGCTCTTACTCCATTCCTTCTGCATTGGATTGTTTCTTCTTAACGGCATTTCAACTTAGGTGTTGCACAAGAATTTACTGAGAATTTACCCCTTGATTCATTGTGAGTCATCCTATCATTTGGTTTATGTGAACAAATCACCATATCACAAGCATGGAAAGTCAGCAATACTTAATGAGTCAGTTTTGAACCTAAAATGCTGCATCTGATAAAAATAATAAGGCAGAGGCAAAAAAAGTTGGCCTGGTAAAAATTCTGAAAACAGGTGAAATAATACAGATTGCCCAGAGGAATCCAGGACTCTCCTAGGCTGAGGAAATTGCCAGGTTCCTAAAGATGGAGAAGCATCAAATGCTGCCTCATTTCAGTCAAAGAACACAACCTGTTTCTGAGCAATTTCTCTCTGGATGCAGTTAACAAGGCTGAACTGCTTTTGTTGTTTTTATTAGCTCAATATGATTTGACCAAGTATCTCTGCCAGTCACCACTCTCTGCCTTGGAAATTAAGCTATATTTTAATTGCTGTGGTGCTTTACAGGCCAGCACCTGGGTGTTAATCACACGCCAGGAGTAATATGGCAAAATAAAGTCACTTCTGTCCAACATGAAAACAAATAATACAAGATTAAATAACCTAATTTGAAGGCACAGCCCACACATTCCCTGTTTGGGCTGTTAATAACAGTTCAAATGACTGAAACTGAAGTAATTATTAAAATGCAATTAGTTTATACTGTTGGCAGAATGTGTTTTGGCACATCTCTCGACTTGAAGCACTTTCAATGCACCTGTCACACAGAGGCCTGATTTGACATTAAGACAATATTCTGGGAACCTGAGCTTTATTCCTGGGTGTCTGATTAAATTCCTGTGTAACTTTTCCTGGTCTTATCACTTCTCTGTGTCTATGTTCCTCATCAGTAGAATAGATATGAGATGGAAAACATCCTTTGCCTGACTGCTTGGTCTATTTAAACTAAAAGCCCTTTAGGTATGGGATTATTTCTTAATGTGTTTATGCAGTGTCAGATAATGAGGACTTGATCATGTTTGAACAACAAAATGCAGACTAGTAGACCACTGTGTTGCTGTATGAGTCCAAAGAGAATTTTTTCATGCTGTTCCCTGCATGATAGAGGAAAAATTTTAATTTTTTTTTTTCCACTGATAGCATGATGTGCAATATTACCTAAAATGCAGGCAATAAAAGAGGAGGAGGAAGCTTTTGGATGCCTAGCAGATCATTTCTTAATGATCTTTGTGAGGAAATAGTGCCCTGGAATAAAATTTCAAAAAGACCTATTGTTTTCCACTGCATTACACATATATAAAATCCCACATTAAGATCCAGAAATAGTGGAAAGTCGCTTAAAACATCTTCCCTGAAGATGGTGGTTGATGCATGTGACTATTTTGACACAGATCTGCTTGCAGCTCCTCTACCCCATTTTGGGCTCTGTGAACAGGCAGTGCAAATGCTGCTCACCCGTGGGAATCACCTGGCAGCCTTGGAAGCCTTGACTCAGGGAAAGGGCTTACAGCACATGCTTCAGTGCCCAGGATTTCAGCAGGGCTTGGAGCACATGCCCATGGTTAGCAATGTGATTGAGCTTCCTTCCTGAATACAGGCAGTTTCCCTGTCCTGGACTCTATATAATGTTTGGATTCCATTTTGATGAAATGCACAGCAGTGTTCTTCTTGACCATCCTGATCCCCACACCCTCACTGCCAGCTCCAATCCTGGCAGCACTCAGTATTAGTTAAGAAAACAGGGCTGGAGTGCCACTTTGAGCACAGACTCTGCAAATCCCAGTTTGCTGAATAACCAACACCCTGGCACCATGACTCTGACTTGTAATGGCTGCTGGCTCCAGACAGCATCTCTGCCCAGTTTGGGAGAGAGCCTATGCCAGTAGGAATCCCAAAAGACAGTTGGGGCAAGGTGGCAGTAAGTTTGGCTCCCTTTCTGCTGTACAGTCTTCTAGTTTTATCCTACCAGGCTTTGCATCCTCAACACACTTCCATATGCCCTAACACTGTCACACTGGCCTGACCTCAGCTGCATGACATGAAAATGGTGCCCTGCTGGGTGGCAGCTCAGCCTTCATGACATTTCACACACAGGAAAAAAAAAGGAAAGATCACAAGGGTTGTGATCTGTTAAGGCTTTTTATTTCTAGAAACAGTACGTATGCAAGCAACACAAAGCATGCTTCATGATATTCATGATGTGTTTTTAGTGTGCAGACTGCATGACCACTTAAAGTGCATCTCTCCAAAACAGTAGGATTCCAGCCCTCTGGTTCTGCATTAGTTGTGGTGCTGAAGTTGCATGAGATCTGGTGCAAATTTATAGTCACCTGCTACTTTTATTTTAGTAGGAGTAAAGAAAAATTTCTTTAAGGAAAATAGAGATTATTGCATGAGAAATTTCAAATCTTTTTCTGTATTATTTTTGACAAAGGACAAATGTAAACTCTTTTGTTTAATTACAATTTCATCCTGTTCGGAGTTAATTTTAAGGCATAGAATTTAATTTATTTTCAGAAAATTATAGTCATGGTACATTTTGAAACAAAAATATTTTATGTGAAATTTTCTGTACAGTTTGAATAGGATTTTGTTTGTCTCTTCTGCTAAGCGTGCTTCAGATTGTTTTACTTTTATGGATATTTACTCAGCTGTGTGCATATAAAGCTACTTAAAGTTATCACCTGCTTCTTTTTTAATAGCTGAAACAAAAATTTATAATTCTTGCATCACTGAGAAACTCTAATGATTAAAGAGCAGTGAAGAACTAATGATATAGTAGTAGTGGTAATTTGCAAATAATTCAGTCTTTAACATAGCCATGAAAAAATATATTTATGTTAAAGAAATAAGTGGTGATTTGTTTCCATCAAGGACAGACAATATCTTTGCTGCTCAAAACACACAGCTAACACCAGCAACTGCAAAATGTCTTGAATTTGCAGAGCTACATTTTATTGCAAGCCAGGATGGAAAGACTCAGAGGATACCAATATACCCTCCTCAGTCTATCATTTGCGAGACAGGAAATACGTGGTCTTCAGCATCCATTGGAGAAGATCCACTGAGCAGCATATTGGGAAGGGGGAATAGAAGGTGTCCTTCCTCTTATAATTTCCATTATCTGCTTGAGGTCTCTCCTTACCTATATCCCTGCCAGTCTCCATGCCAGGTCCCTGCATTCCTGTGCTAGGAAGTCCCCATGTCCTTAATCCAGGGCTGTCCAGAAGAGGCCCTGTGCCAGAGGTGTTGGTGTTGGGAGGCACTGAGCCCTTCACACACTTCTCTGCTGGACTGCAGTAATGGATGTGCTTCTTCCACAGTCAGGCTTGAAATGCCCCTTGGGAACAACAAAGCCACCCTTCCTCCCAAAGAGGGACATCAGTTAGTTTCAACTGCATCCCAGCAATCGGGATCCAGGAATTCGACAGAGTTTAGCAGGGAAGCAAAAGCGCCTGGAAAATGGAAGTGGAGCAAGTGGCAAATTTCCATCTGCTTTACTGCAAAGATGTATGAGCTGTTTAGACCCCATGATGCAGTGTCATCTACATCTTGATAGCAGAGAGAGTATTAGGGCTAATTGAATTTACCCTGTTGTTACTGAAATGCTGTATATTAATTTTATCTACCTAAACCTACATCTTGCATATAGATGACCTAGTTTTTAGTGCAGTGCAGAGTTTCTAATGAATAAAAATCTGCATACTGGCATGATCTATAAATAAGAGGTACAGTCCAGCAGCAGAACACTGAAATAGCTAATATTTCTGGAGAGCAAACAGTTGCTGAATGCTAGCATAAAACTGCATGCTTTTCAGAACATAAAATTTAGTGATAAATCCAAGGCACAAAATTCATATTCCACCTCCAAGGTATAAAAGGGTTTTTATTAGGAAGTGGGATTTTGGCCTGTCACAACATTAAAAAAAAAAAAAAAAAAACTGTTTGAAAAGATTGGTTGCAGCTCCAGTTCTGGGTAGCCCTTTGAATTTGGAGACAAATAATGCAGTGTTTCATTAAGAGCATCATCCTCATAATCATACTTGTTTTTTTCCAGAGAACAAAATAGCATTCTAGCAGTGGATTAGCAGAAAGCACAAGAGTGGGAATCTTGGGCTGACAAGTGGTTACAAGATAATCTCAGGGTTCAAGTGAACACAGGAACCTCTTTCTTCTAAGTCTTTTCTCAATTTCACTTCTGTGTTAAAGCTATGCCTTGAGGTGATCCATGAAATACACAAAAGGACACTGAGGAAAAAAATACAAATCAAACCGAGGCTCATATTTTATAAGGCCACTGGTGGTTGCACTCCACCTTTGGTTCTATTTTCACCTCATACAATATACTCTCCCCAATGTTTTAACTCAAGCAGGAGAAAATAGTCCCATTTTTCTTCTGGAGTCCTTTTAGATGGAAGTTAAACTGTCTAATTAGAGCTTTCTTCAAAAACTGGGTTTCTTGAATTATTCATTGACCTGGTGGTATGGGGCAAGGTCAACACAGCCTCAGGTATTCTTTAACTTTTGTTGGAGAAGTTCTTCTAAAAAACTGCAAAAAATAACTATTCTACCCTGAAAACATTAAGTAGGGTAATAAGAGAAGCTTTCCTTAATTCAGATTTATGTAAGATATCTAAGTTTAGGATGCTCTAAATGAAACTATTGCAGTAGAATCAGAGGTGGCTGCATTGCTTTTTTTAAATAGCACCGAGAGAAAATATATCTACCTAGACTTGTTGAGAGTAGTGAGGAGGGACTCTCTCTGTTTACAGAATTTCTGCTTTCCGCAGACTGTCACATGAAATCCTTGCAATATTCATCCAAGGTTGCCCAAGGGACATATAGAAAGTAAAGTGTTAATTGTGAAGATCCTTTCCCCCCCACCCCCCCAATTTTCTTAAGGTTCCATGGAGAACAGAGAGGAAATACTGAGAATCTTTTGCACTACCAATGACATTTTGTGATGCTTATGGGCCTTTTAAAATTAAATGACAGATATCAGCTCTCTATCAGGCACTAGGGTGTTGTGAGCTGCTGGATATTCTTACAGTGATCAGGTATTTCTGACAAATAAAAATTTATCTGACATATATGCTTATTTTGCATTTATTGCAAAATTTTAATGTGGCAAGCACATTCTTCTCTCTCTCAGGATTTTTTCATAGAGCAGCACAGAGGACAGAAAGAGAAAACAATTTGTATTTCTGCTGCTTGTTTTCTCATGTGGAATGTGTTTGGATAATTGTTTACCTGGGGTGATTGCTTGATTGGATTCTGGTGAGGATTGTTTGAGCCTGATGGCCAATCAGATCCACCTGTGTCTGGACTCTCACAAAGAGGGCCACAAGTTGTGCGTGAGTTAGATATGGTAGTTAGAAAAAGTAGGTATGTAATTTTAGTATCTTCCTTTATATTATATATTAATGTATTATAGTATAGTTATAATAAAGAAATCATTCAGCCTTCTGAACTGGAGTTGGACATCATCATTTCTTCCCACTGGGTTCACCTGTATTTTACAATATTTTAATCCAAGTTCTGTGAGAGCGGAAGCTGTCTGTCTTTACCTATGTTGAGCCAGAGTATGAGATAAAATGAACAAGACCATATTTGCTCTTTGCTGTGAACCACTTCTATATGAATATTAGGTTATTTTCCTAAATTTCTGTTTTATGTGCAACTGATTGCTGGTATCCTTGTAGCAAAATTGTATCTTTATGGAAAAATAATCTAAAAGTACTTTTAATATTCCCTGACCAGGGACTCAGTATCACATACATGAAAGTTATGAATAGATGCAAAAAGAAGTATCTGGAGAGGAAGTTCTAATAATTCACTCAAAATTTGTGAATTTTTGTCATGAGAGAAGCTATGGAGTATGGAAGGGAAAAGCCTAATCATATACTGAAGAACCATTGTCTCTTGAATGGTCCTATGGGGAAATTGAGGCAAAGGGCTTCAGGAGGTGACATTTTAGATAATAGTTTTTAAAATACCCAGATACTTTGACCTGTCCCACAGAAGAATACTTGTCTTTCCTTTTTTCAGCTGGCCCAGACACAGAAAAATTAATTACAGAACATGAATGGCTTGAGGAGAGAAGTGAGATCCCTCAGCCTTTGTTCCCTAGGGAAGGGTTGTTCACAACCACTGTAGGGAGAAGCCACCTACAAAATCCAGAGAGGAAAACAGAAACCAGGGAGGTGGCTGAACTAAGGAGTGAGAAGTCTCTCTCTGTGACCTTGCAGACTCTGTCTCTGTTGTAGACCTTTAGATGTGATCTCTCTTCTGGCATGAGGTTCCTAGGCCCATGGGAAAAAACCAAGCCCCATTATCTTAGATTGCACTGTAAAACATCTGAGAATTATTTATATCCTGATCTTTGCTCCATCCGCTTTGAAGCAGAAAAGCTCTTAAGGTGGAAATTGGATCCAGATAAGACACCTGCACTGAGATACTTACCTGTAGGTGCCTAAGGTGCCAGCATACCCAATGGGGACTGACCCTACTGTCCACAGAAGACAGGAAGTGATTTATCTTCAAGCTGCAGGGTATCAGGTAATGAATGCACATGGAAGCACAAATGAATCTTTTCTTCTCTAATGTCTGCCTTAAATCCTGGTGAAATAGGTTGTGCCCTGTCACAGGGACCAGCTCTGGGTCAGCCTGGATGACAGTTACATGGTTTACGTGGAGGAGCAGAGGGCTAGAGGCAGAACTTGTCACCTGTAGTCATTAAAGTGCAGTGTTCAAGATAATTTTATTGTATGAATTATTCTAGTCAAAATGATGACCGTTTGTAAATTAGTGTTCTATTTTGTGCTACTGTCAGTACCTAGCACTGCAATAGCACTGCATAGTCACTTATGGAGTGATTGTTCTAAAGCCTAATTTAAAAAATAATTAGAGAAGGATTAGTTTCATTTAACATGTGATACAAAAAAATACAGCCATGGCAAACATGTTTAGCAGTTTAGTGAGTGAGGGCAAACGTGAAAGAAGTGTTTGCATTCCACACTTCAACAAACAATCATATCAGTATAGCACATACTCTGAGGGTGGATTTTCCAGGAACACAAGGACTTTTCTTCTTCCATTAGATGATTAGGAGAGGAGACAGGCTGCCTCAAGGATCCGTAATTTTTATGAAGTAACATTTTGTTGTAATGCTGCATAATGAATAAAACTGGACTTATCTTGAGGAATATAAAGGGAAATACATAATTGCTTGTTCCATGAGACTAAATGATCACATATGACAGTTCCCTACTTTTCACCACTTCTCAGTTTCATTACAGCTCTTCTGTGTTACAGTATTTGGTTTTCAGCAGTGGGCAAACTATGATTTGTTCTTGCTACAGTCTTCAGTATCTCTGCCTTTTTTTTTAGCTGAGAGGCTCATCAACACCACAATTGGTGGTTTGGGTTCTTCCATTGCTCCAACATTGTGGTGGTGGTGGTGTAGCAGGCTTGGCATGCTTAGTCAGGCTGCTGTTCTCTCACAGGAACCGTGGTGGTGCTGGGTTATCAGCTGGACTTGATCTAGGATGCCTTTTCCAACCTGAATGATTCCATGAGAACTGCAACAAATATTGTGATTTGGCCCTGTGATTTCTATGTAGATGATCTTATCACTGACTTCACAGTTCTTCAGATGTTTTTGAGCAAAGAAATCCCCTGTCCTACCTACTTCTAAATAATGTAGTCATAAACAGGTCCACTTTTCTTGACATCAGGATCACTCCCTGACTCACTTTTGTTTAGCAGGATAGGATTATTGGACCATACTAATCTTAGGCAGAGAAAAAGGCAAGACAAATACACAGGAAAACCAGCAATTCAGTATAATAATGTGCATGGCGGATGGCCAGAAGAACTGAGAATACACAGTGTGCTGCATTCACCAACAGCTTTCAGTCCTCTTGGATGAGCATAGCAGCACCCAAAGTAGCCTCAGCAGAGGGAGGCTGGTGGTGAAAGCTTCTGGTGAAGCCGTTGATAGCTCCAGTGAGCACTCAAAGCCCAAACAGTGGGCAATGGATACTAAATGATGCATTGACAATGAGTCCAAGGCAATGAAAAATGGTCCTGGTGTAATCCAACAAAGCCCAATGGATGGAGAAGCACAGCCTGGAGCATCAGAGGCAACACAGGGTGTGAACACATGCCTGGCTGACATCAGGACAGCCCCAGTCCATCACAGTTCGTACTGCTCCTCTCTGGCAGAGGGAAAGGTGGCATCAGAGTCACTCAGCTCTTAAACTAAACTTGTAGAAAGGAGAAGTGAAATGAGCTGCTGGGGTTTGACACCAAGCAGACCAGTGGTTTAGCTTACTGAGTGAAATTCAGGCACAAGCTCATTTGGTCACCTTCAGACTGTGGATGCAGCTGCCACTACCCCAGTCCCATTGCATTGTCCCTCTGTGAGTTTATAAGTGTGGAACCTGTAAGGAAATCCTCAGCCATGGCCACTGTCATTTTTGTGACCTTTGCTTTTCATGTACCTTTAAACTTCTACCACAGTCCTAGCATTTAACTTCATTCTCCCTTAGTCTGTTAGTCTATTAAAATAAAAAGTATTAATTATTTTGGCTACAAGTATCTTGTCTACTCTTTATGACTGTAAAATCCTAACAGCAATCAACAGGGAAAAGGAATATATTTTAGATACTTCTTCAAGTTTGTTGATATTCCTTTAATAGTTCTGTATCTTTATTTTCCCACTGATCTCCAAAGCATCTACCAGTGCATGTCAATAAAGCTTGATTTAGTTTGCCCTTAGGTAAAACGTAACCTTTCTCTCACTGCATTAGCAGCCATGTGTGCTTGTTGGGAACCAGTAATATCTTTGTAAGATCCAGTAACTCAGCAGAGCTGTTACACAGATTAGTTAGCAAAAAGGAATGAAAACAGATTGTATTTGTCAAATGATTTATTGACTACATGCAGTCTGGCTTGTCAGCTCTGCTTGCTTTGCTGTCAGGTCATTTTCTTACAACAGATGGTTATACTGAATGATATAATTATTATTAACGCTAATATTTATTTAGTTTTCTCAGAATCTTCATAGAGTATGCTATAGAAATGCACACACAATTTTCCTTTCCTTGCTTCAGACATAATCTTTTAAATTGTACAATAAGAGAAATTATAAGGTGAATATTTTTGCACAGAATAGTGAGCTGTTGAAATTGGTACTGCTTCAGCCAGTAAACAATTTCACTAAGTAATGAAAAGATAAATGTGAATAAAGTTTGCAGTCCATTGTCCCATGCATGCTAAAGTTTGAAATCAAAATTCCACTAAGAAAGTTCCCTAAACTTTAAGAATACTTGTGTCCTAGTCTGGCTTCTCAGTTCTCTGGCTGTCCCACATCTCCAGTAATAAAGATGCTATTATCTCTTGTATAAATGGCTAAAACTAACTTGTAATGTTTTCTCTTGGTGGTGTAATGGTTATTCCCAAGTCCTGCAGACTTTCTGCTGATGCCTGCCAGCATGTTTTAATGTATTGAACATGACAGCAGAAGAACATGTTGCATGATTTGATTGCTATCTTTCTGTCAAGAGAACTGTAGGCTTATTCATGCCTTGCATATACACTGGGGTTAACAAAATAGCTGCCTTTGCGTAAAAAATAATAATTGATTCACTTTCTTGTTGTTATTTTTAGAATAGCACTTTCTATTCTATGTTTTTTCATTGATTAATTTCCCTTCTAATATAATGACACAGGACTATGTTTCTGCCAGTGTGGAAAACACAGCCCCAGCTTTCATTAATAGAGTTATTGGCTTCACTTTGCTTACTTGAAAGCAGTGAGACAAATTGCACCTGAGCATTCCCACTGAACACTAATGACACCGTATAGCTGAAATGTGGTTAAGTGCTGCTATTGAAAACCCAGCCACTGCTCTGATGAGTTTTTTGAAATGTTATTTAAGATCAAATGAAGCTCTTGGCTATGCTTTTGTATATTTGAGGTAACTCTACTGAAATCCATTATGTTCATAGCCATCCTGAGCTCCAGTCATGTGGTGAACTGATATTTAACATCCAATTATCCTCTTGATTTAAGAGTCAAGAGACTATTTAAGAGTAACTGTGCTAATCGAACTGGTACTTCAATGGTTAAAGACCAGGGAATGAGTGGAGAAAAAGCCATGGTTTTCTCTAATGTCTTTCTTTCTTCTAAATGTACTAGGACATGATCTTGTAAGATAGGTGAAAAACTGCAGCAAATCATAGGCACTTAGAGCAATACCCTCACTTATGTTGAACATGACAGCCACAGGTCAAATATTTTGTGACCTTATTATAGATAGTAATGTCTATGAAGGCTCGGAGGTCCTTTTAAGGGATAAAGACCATATGATTATGGTCAAAGAGCAGAAAAATTGTTGCCTCAGTGCAGGAATTTGCTGTCACACCTACTCACCAGGATGTACATGCTCTATACTGTGAATAGTTTGACTCTTGTAGAGAGAGATCGAGAGTGGATGTATTGGTTTTGCAATACAGATACAATGGAAAAGGCAAACCATCATGTTCAATGTGGGAGGCAGCAGAGAGAACAGGCTGGTGTCGGTGTCCTCATCTCTGGCTGGGCTGCTGTATGAGCAGCCTCGCTGCAGAGCCATTCACAAGATGAACACACTAAAGCTTTGCGAATTTTACAGGGAGCTCCTCTCTGGATGATGGGCAGCCTGGCAGGAAGGCAGTGATGCTGTAGCATAAATTGGATTAATGGGCAGTGAAGGCTGGCCTTTTGGCATTGCAGAGACAGGAGCTGACAGCTTGAGAGCAAAAGAATTAAATTAGACAAGTTTAAATTAAATAACTGTTCAAAGCAGCAGAGGAGCTTGCTGACTCACAGATGCCAGTGGATATGCTGACCCTCTTAAGGAGAGTACTGCAATAAATAGTTATTTAAGAATACACTCCTGTTGCACCCACTGGATACCTGACCATAGGTATAACCTGCCAGCTCCTAGGAATGCCGGGCATGGTGGATAGAAAGGAAGTGCTTCTGTGCTCTCTGCCAATTTGTCCAGCTCCAGATGATAGGATTTTTATGTTACCACCACTAGTTCTTTACCAAAAGAGTCACATCTCTATAGGACTTCCCACCTTGATCTCTTTGCTTATGTTAATCCTTTCTAACCATCTGCCAAGGAATAACTGGAACCAAGAGTTCAGACATTTCCTTGTTCCATGTGATTTCACAACAGTGCTTTGTGGTAATTTGGCCTGTCAATCAGACTGTGGTTTCCTTAAAGCATATATTCCAGAGGTTTCTGCTACACAAGAGGGAAACCAGGAAACTTCAAAGTTTTGAGAAGGCTTTTGCAACCATTTGGAGAGCTACATCCCCGTTACCCCATTCTACCATCTGCCTGCCACCCGTCCTGTACTTGTCATTGCGTGGCCTTGGCATCTGTGAGATGTGTCAGCTCACCTTCAGCACACAGCACAGCACAGGTGGGGACCGCGGGCACTAGCTGACAGTGCACAGTGACCCAGGAAGATCTCCAGAACAAGCTGTGACCTGTTTGCCAAGTGCAAAACTAGTGACCACTCTTTCTTTGTCTTTCCAAAGTGCCTCCCCAATGCACTGCCACAACTTCTGTCTGCACCTGTGAATATGTGCTGACTTATTCCCAGCCTTGCTCAGGGTGGTCTCTTCCAAACTCCAGACAATCCTGTACATTAAGTAATCGAAAGTATGCCTGGAATACATGTAGACACACTTGCACTAACTGTCATCAGCAGGAGAGGGCCTGTGGCAGCACAATCTGGACAAGTCACCACCAGGGAGCACACTGACAGGGTTGGCCCAAGCTGAGCTGAGCCAGTTTAAAGATAGCCTGAGTATGCCTGCACATCCTGACCTCTTCTCTCTGATTTTCAAATTAGCCAGAGCCATCTGTACTACCAAAGTAAAGCAAGGGGGGCTGTCAGGGCTGTCTGCAAGAGCTGGTTCACTTTACATTCTTCAGGGAGAACCACTGTGATAGGCTGCAGACTGAGTACATGACTAAAATTGGTGTGTTTCAATACAACTATAAATTTCACCCTACAAGAGACTTGCTGCTCAGTGTGTGAGTGGTAGCAGCTGCTGTTGAGCTGGGCTTCACTTGATCTGCCTCAAACAGAGGTTAATAGGCAGGATAGATAGGATTATCCACACATACAGCCTGAATGTTAGAATTCTTGATTTGTCATGGCTCTTCTTTCAGTCCTGGAGCTAGATCCATATAGCATGGAGAATTTGGGTGACAGTCCCATACTTAAGAAAGTTGCCCTACAGCACCTGTGCAGGTTTTCCACCAAAAAATTGTTTCTGGTGTTTTATGTGATCATGGGCAGGACCATAGAATCATAGAATCAGTGGACAGGACTATAGAATCATAGAATAGCTAAGTTGGAAGGGACCCATCAGGATCATAGACTCCAATTCCTGGCCCTGTTCAGGACACCCTAAGAATCACACCATGTTCCTGAGAGCGTTGTCCAAACATAAGAGTTCATAGAAAGGTGCCAGGCAGGTTAAAGAGGCACCCAGTGAACAATTTGGTCGTCATACTTCTCTCTTCATATTGTACCTCAGACTTTAAATGGTTAATATCATTGCTGCTGGAATAAAAATATTTGCAGCAAAAAACCCCATGCTCTATCTAATCAGCCTCAATGAAAATGCTTTCAGCAATGACCCTCTTTCCAAACAATGAAATTGCTCAGAGACCTTGTTATTTTCAAATGAACTCCTGCTTGTTTATTTTAATGCAAACAATCCAAGTTTCTAGGGATAGTGTTGATAGCAGCATGAAATGTTTTCATAAATAAAAGTGAAATTTGTGAAGTGCTTCCATAAATACACAAATACAAGTACTAATTAATGTAAAAATGTTATTCTTCTAAAAGATTTGGAATAAAAGATGTATACCACCAAAAGGCTCATGGAAAAAACATTATTGCAGCTGTGCCCCATCACCTCTCTCTGGGCGAGATACTTGTCACCATGAGAAAAATTTTAATCTCTGGCTCAGCTCATGAAAAGTAATGGGCATGTGCACATATCACTTTGAGATAGCATTATGTGTGTGTAAATTGCTGTGGAACAAAAAGGGGTATATCCTGTCTGTCTGTCTGCATTTCCATCTCCAAGTGACCTAATCCTTTTACAGCCAGGAGAAGGAATATGTAAATTTAGGGAAGAATTCTTCTTACATAGTCTGGAAGTCTACTTTAGGATAAGAAGAGCTGAGCAAGCAAGCCCTGGTTGACTGCCATATATCTAAACACAGGTAAAAGATGCTTACATTTGATCAGATGAATCTCATCCATTATATCAGCCACTCAGCTGCTGTCCTCCACTTGCCTTTTTCACATGGTCCTCTTTAATAAGCACAAGGCAGCTGAGCCCTTTTTACTGTAGGGGCTAAATTTCCTTAGATTATTCTGTGTTTACTGTAGAGTGCCACTGAGGAAGAACACATAGTAGGAAAAATATTGCCAGAAACTGATTTACAGGTACCTTTGAGCCTAAAGTAACTTGTTTGTGCATCATAACCCCAAATCTTTTGGGTCACACAGGGTATGTTTCTGCCATTTGAATTCAGCTGGGTTTTGGGACAGGGTTTAAGCATTGCTCTGAATCTGTTGGAAGAAATATGGATTGCCTGCATATGAATAATTTTCTGGATAAAGCTTTCAACCCCGTTTGGTGACTTGGGCGGATGGCACATGTAGTGTGTGAGGGGGAAAATTTATTTGAGACATTATGGCTGTAAGCAATGCAGGTGCACAGTCCAGCAGGCCAGGCTGTACTCCCCTTCACAGTGAGTGAACAGCCATCAGGGATTGCCAGTGCAGTCTAGGTTATGAGCCATGTCTGTCTTTGGTCAGAAAAATCTTGCCCGCTGACTGCATTGGTGATATTCCTATTGAGTCTAACGGGAGCTGGATAGCTCAGTCATTGGCATCTGCATCTGAGACATAGATGTGAGGAACTGCATCCTAGCACCTCTGTTAAGCAGTGAAGGCATAGTGAAATGAATCAGGTCAAGAATGGAAATTTGGGATGAATAATATGAACATCATTTACTGCCTGCCTCCCACCATATCTTCCCACATATAGCTACTTCATGTGTTCTCTGTGGTTTGTATTCCACCTGCTAGAAGAAAAAGTGGGCACAATCCAAATTCCAAATGAATCCATTAGTACTGTGTAGTTTTAACAGAATTATTCTCTTTTAAAGAAGAAAAGTCTCTGATTATCAGCTTAAGACAGACATAGTCCTGGTAAACACAGAGAAGATGAAGTTGCTAATGCTGAAGCATTATTTCCAGAAAACAACAGTCCAAAATTAATAGGGTCCTGAGAAACCATCCTGCAACGTGGTGAAGAGATCTCCCATCTTGACAGAAAAGCAATCCTAATGTCAAGGAGGTCCTATAAACTGATGTAAATAGCAAAGGAGAATTTAGAAATGCATTAGGCAGAGCATCTTCAGCCTGTCAAGGGAGGGGATTGTCCCACTCTGCTCTGGGGCAGCCTCATCTCACATCCTGTGTGCACTTTTAGGCCCCACAATATGGAAAAGACATTAAGCTTTTAGAGAGCTTGCAATGGAGGGCTTTTGGGATGGTTTAGAGTTTGGAGGGGAAGCTGTATGAGGTGCAGCTGGCATCACTTGATCTGTTTGGTCCTGGAGAAGAGGAGACTGAGGGAAGACCTCATTTCAGTATATAACTCCAGGTGAGGGCAAGCAGAGGGGCAGGTACTGATTTCTCCACTCGAACAACCAGCGACTAAACCCAAGCATGAAGCTGAGTCAGGGAAGTATAAGTTGGGTATCAGGAAAATGTTTTTCATCCAGAGGCTGGCTGAGCACTGGAACAGACTTCTCAGGGATGTGGTCACAGCACCACATCTGACAGAGTTCAATAAGCTTTTGGACAAAGGTCTCAGGCACACGGTGTGACTCTTGCGGGTGTCCTGCATAGGGAGAGAGCTTGATGGTCCTGGTGGATCCCGTTCAACTCAGCATATTCTATGAGTCCATTCTATGATAAATATTGAGAGTTTTGCTAGTGATGCAAATGGAAAAAAGAGAATTTTGGTGGCTTCAGGAATGAGGTTCTGGGTGTGACTAAACTAACGTCAGCAGATAAAACAATCTTTTTCCATACCATACCAAGATTTGTTAAGTGGAAATATTCTTTCTCTTTTTATTTTTAATTTTTAAAAAAGGAATAGAAAAGGTTTGTCTGACCTTCTGAAAGTCATTGATCCTCTACAATATTCTTACATTCTGACATTTTCCCTAAGGGCATGAATGTAACATGAGGACTCCTTTGAACTGTTCCAGGGACAGTCAGAGATGAAGAGTTATTTTCTCTTATTGGAGTGGTTTAAAATACAGCTGATGAGGCAAAACAGATCTCCTGTTTAATATTTTCCCAGAACTTATATTTCAATGTGATCTGTGACTAAGTGGTCTTGTCAATAGATCATAAAAACTATTTAATTAAAAATGAGAATGTTGATTAAAGTAACTGCACAGATCCAGCTAATGAGTGATCAGCTGCAAGTGAGATGTTTCTTTCAATAAAAAGGGAAGCAGATCAAAAAGTGATGTTTCTAAAGATTTGTCCAAATAAGTGCTTCTGTGAAGCACTATAATGTCTAGCATGCAGTTATATGCTGCTGGAAATAAGGAAGACCCTGAAAACCATTTACTGAGAGTGCACCACACACAATTTTTAAAACAGAGAGTACCAGACTTAGTATTTTAACTCTTTCCCCAGTGTTGAAAATCAGGTTACTAATCTATCTGCTTTTTTTTTTTTTTTTTTTTTTTTTTTTATGAGCTGAAATTAGAAAGAACTCACTGGGGGGCACTGGTAAAAGTGTGAGAAATATGTAGAGTTATTGACCTGCTCTCAGTACAAGAGATAAATCCTTACCCTTGACAGGCAGAACTGACTTTGCCAGATAAAGAGAAAACTGTAATAGGAATTCTCTAGGATCTGCATATAGACTGGATCAATATCTTATGAACAGGATAAAAGTTTCTGGACATAATAAATCATTGTTTTCTAGAACAAATGGTCTCTTTGCACTTAAGATAGGTTACCATTCTGAATTTGGTTTTGAAGGACCAAATCTAAGGCATAGAAAGGGAAAATCAGTCTGTAAGAGTGAATACAATAGGTTTGGATACACCCCAGAATAGAGGATGGTCAAATACACCACCTATGGAACTATATAAAAAAGAGACAATTAGCATAAAAAGAATAATAAAAACAAAATCTACCAATCAATAAGCCTCCAAGCAATCTGATGCCTCCTCAAAAATAATTTTGAAGTACAGATAAATTCTCTGCTACAAATTTGAAAAGAAAGCAGTCTCATGAAAGTGCTGAACAGCTTCATATTAAACAAATCAGCACAAATTAACTAATCAGTGACAAGTCTGGAGGCTGTCTAGACTGCAATGATCACACACTGGTGGAGTTTGCATTCCTCTAGGATATGGGTCAGGCAAAGAGTAAAGTCAGGACCTTGAATTTGGATAAGGAATTGGCTGGATGGCTGCATCCAGTGAGAAGAAATCAATGTCTCAGTGACCAGATGGAAAAGAGTGATGAGTGGTGTCTTCATCACTGGCACAGACAGTGAGATCAAATGAACCCTCAAGTTTTCTGATGATGTTTCATCCCTAGAAACATCCAAGGTCTGGCTGAATGGGGTTTTGAGCAGCCTTATCTAGCTGAAGATGTTACTGTTCATTGAAGAGGGCTGGACTATATTGTCTTTCTACATTCCTTCCAACCCAAACTATTCTGTGGTTTTATGATTCAATGAAATACAAGGATACTGTCCCATGGAAAAGGCTGGTATTTAAAAATGGTAAGTGTAACTGAATGAAAAGTCAGGACAAGTCAAAAGAAAGCAGGAAACCAAGAAAGCTAAAAAATCTGAAGAGCACCTTGCAAATTATGCTTCATCTGAGATAAATTTTTTATTTAAATAGAGGAAACCAGCTAGAAAATTGGTGGGCTTGCTCACTGACTATGATGTCAGAGGGGCACTGAGAAGAGATAAGGCAGAGAAGTTCAATAAATTCTTCATCATGAAAGATGCTGTGGAAGTTCATGTACTTAATGTATTCATAGCAGACCAGTCAGAGGAGCTACACTTGTTTTAGGAAAGTATACATGAAGTATTAGACCAAAAAGCTATGTCAAGATTTCCAACATGAGTCTTATTTACAGAGGGGACTTCTCTTACCAGTAAGCTCTGAGAGTTGGGAGGAAAGAAGATTATGGAGTGCACAGACTGCTGGGATTGGGTGAGCAATGCCCTTGGAATGGGGAATCTTGTCCCACCATTCTGTTGCTGCTCTATCATGGCTTCAGCAGGTGTATAACTGGAGACCCAGTGAAACTGAGAAATGTGGGGTTTAAAAAGACCCCTGTCAGGTTTCTGCAGCAAAATTTAATTACGGTTATGAAGTTGTTATGAGTTTGGCAGGAAGGTCCTTTTATGGACTTAAAGTTGTTTAAAGATCAAGAAGAGCAGAGTAGGGGGTTTAGTGGTTTTCAGGCTGGATAAAACTCAGCAGTGGCTCCTACTCTGGATAAGTGTTTAGAGCAGTTTTATTCATTATTTTTTCAATGACTGAAAAGGGAAATGTGATATCTTGAAATGTAAGGATGGCATTAAGGCATTAACATCTTTTGGGTAACCAGAAGCTGCATCAGTGACAAGGGATTACATCAGGTTGTCAAAAAGGTGACAGATGAGTGTGGTATAGACAAAGTCAATGTATCCTAAGAAAAAGAAACTAAACAAGGCTTGCATAGTGCTGAACTCTGAAAAAAAATGTCACACAGGCAGAGAAAAATGTAGAACTGCTTTCCCCCAAATCCTGCAACACTAGAACCAGAGAGCACTTGCTGAAACTTCCAGGAGATTGACTTAAAAATGGTTTTAAAAAGGTATTTCTGTGACTTGCTGCTACAGGAGGTATTGAAGACAAACCATACCAGAATATTTAAAATAATGCAAACTCATGGACTACACATACAAAACCAATACTAAATGAAGAAGATGAAGATAAACCCCTACCCTAACAAGCCAGCAGAACCATTTTAAATGCTGAAAGAATCTATGGAGAGAGGCCAGGCTTTTGTCTTCTCCTGAAACAGTGCCTCTTTCTGCCATGTCTTAGATCTGTTATTGACCTAAACACATATGATTGACATTTCTTACATTCTTAGTTCTTGTAATCCAGTGTTTTGAGGATTTGCTAACCACAAGAAGAACAGTTCAAAAGGTAGGCATGGGGATAAGGGAAATGAGAAGCTAAGTGCTCCTTAGGCAGCAGGGGTAAAACCTTGAACTCTGAAAATGTAGAATGCTACAAAGTACAATAAAGATACTTGTTTAATTACACATTGTCTCTAGAATTTATACACTAAGACTGTACTTGAAGGATAGAAAATTTGTTCTGTGATGTCTCTTCATGGTCTTTCTCTGTCTTTTATCTTGATGCTAAGTTATGTAATTACTGACCACTTCAAAAGCTAAACTTTCTGAATAATTCATACAATACAGCAACAAGAGAGAAGGTTTGGGGAGCCTGTGGGTATCTCTACATATCAAAAACGGGTATAGAGTACTGATAAATAAAGGGATGGTATTAAAGCTCAAAAACTACCAGAAGAAGATAAAATAAAACAGCTGCAAAAAAGGAAGAAAACACAAACAACTGGCATTGCTCAATAGTGATGAGAAATCACTATTTTCTCAAGGATTTGGTACCACAGTAACAGGTAAAAAAATTAATAAATATTTTCAACTCACATAATTTTCAATTTTTTGACATGGCTAAATCCTTGTCAGAATAATGAATCAAAGCTAAAAGCAATCTTTACCTGTCAATATGATTGCACACGCTTTACAGAAAATTGATTCCATTGCTACAGTTTTAGAAATATATCCAAAACTGTGCTCAGAGTAAAAGGTTCAGGTCTGGGGCTTTTTGCCCTTCCCCTTTCAAAATTTAAAGCAGTGCTAAATGCCAGGTGTATTAACTGTTGTAGATCTGGTGGTCTTATTATCTAAATGCAGGGTGCATAGCAGAGACTAAATATTCTGGAAACAGCGACTGGAAACTCATTGCTTCCATATCAAATCATTCTGGTCTTAAAAGTCATACAGAGCCCCAGACTTCTGATGCAACCAATAGCACAACCTCAAAATAGTATAAAATACAGATCTTAACAATTTTGCATCTGTAGTACAGAAATAAAAAAGATATTATCACAAATGAATCAACAAGAAGAATCAGAAAATACTTGGTCACAACTTCTGTGCTTAATATTAAGAAATCAAAATCAAAATATTGATGACATCATTATCAGGATGATACGTTCATTTCAATTTTATATTGCCACTTGAGAAGTATGCCATTAGTAGGCAACAAGTTGCTGAAGGAAAAATGAAGAGAACTGTACTGTTATTTTCACAGTACACAGGCAATATTGGGTTGTTTTGCCTTTAATTTGTTGCAATGTTCATAGACCCAGCAGTCTGGTGTTCTCTCAAAATAGATGAGTGGATTTCCTATCATATATAAATGGGCAGAGGAAGATTTTCATATTTATCCACAAGATGTATGTGCTTATGACACCAATACTGAGTACTAGAAGCAAGACTGGAGCTACATGAGCCTGTTCATGTTAAATCCCCTTCATCAGTAAGGAAATCTCTAGCTGATTTTGTAGGGACATGGACTTGGAGCCTCTACAAGTTGGTTGCTGTTTCTTGGTGATGGAGGAGGCTGCTTACAGCTGAGAAAGTAAAAAAGGAGCTAATCTGTTGCTGTTGTAGAGCTTATAACTTAAAAAGCTACATGGAGAAGGAAGTTATCTCATATGCTTCTTGATCTCAATGATCTTCAGAGACATTGCAGGACAACACTGCTGATACCTCTGTTTTAAAAGTTTTCCATTATGCTTAGAAACCTTGAGCATGGAGAACTGGGTAAAGACTCAAACTGACTTTTAAGTTTTTTTTTTTTTTGTTTTGTACCATTTTTGTGGTAAAGCGGGAATTTGACTCTAGTGAACACTAGTATGATAGCAATCAGTGATATCACCTAAGAATTCTGTATTTGACCAAAGTTTGACATTTTAAAGAAAGAGAAATACAGTACCAGCCAGATGCATGATCTCAAACCATAGATTTGGGCTCTGGATCTTTCACAGCTTGAGAAATTCCTGACAGGAATGTTGGTTGTGAAGAAGCAGGCCAACAGATCCTATTTTCAGATTCTGTCTTTTCTTCCTTTAGACCTCTTTAAAGGCACTCTTAGGGCTTTTTTCTGGGAAATGACAATTGTTTTTTTTTTAAGCTAAAACCTTCTGGATGAAAGTCAAGCTGCTGGGTCTCAGAGCCATTCCATTAGAAAGCTTATCACAGAGTTTAACAGTGATGTTAGCCTAAAACTACTTTCCTTCTTTTCACTAAATAGCAAAGGATTAATCCCATGGCAGATTTAGAGTTGAAGAAAATGTTAACTATGCCAGTATTCCTACAGGGTTGACAGATAAACTTTGATCAGGTATAGCGTAAATACCCTGAAGTGAAGGTTGTTCACAGGCTACTGTAAGATATCTGCAAAGATAAATGAAAAAACAAAGCACTGTTATTGGGAGTTTTGTCTCATTTTCATGCTCTGATAAAACATGGACCTCCAGCTACAAGTCTTTATTGATTTTAATTAGGTTTTGCAGGTAACAGTCAGCTAAGCAGTTGCATCTGT
This sequence comes from Anomalospiza imberbis, assembly GCF_031753505.1. Taxonomy (NCBI): domain Eukaryota; kingdom Metazoa; phylum Chordata; class Aves; order Passeriformes; family Viduidae; genus Anomalospiza; species Anomalospiza imberbis. The sequence goes on along the minus strand of NC_089681.1, from coordinate 11,226,707 downwards.
GCTGCATGTCTGAGTAGTACATAATATTGCCTTTGGAGCTCAGATTTATCAGTGTCTATGTGCAAAGTACTAGCCTGGGGCAATCAAGTAAGACTGAAATGTGGAACATACAAGGAAAGTAAAAGCTCTCTTCTGTCATAACTTTAACCTGTCACTCGTAGGAAAATGCCAGACTTCCCTCAGCTTCAAGTTGTTACAGTGAATCTTCATCTGAATCCTTGGCAGGCTATTTCAGACACAAAATAAGCAATAAAGCAGCTGCTGCTGAAGTCCTTTCTGGCAGTATTCATATTTTCGGTGTTGTTTGAAGCGTATTTCCCCCAGCTGATTCCTTTGGTTCTTCATTTGATATTTCCTTTTTCTTCTCCTTTTTCCCCCCCTCTTCCTACACTGGACATCAAGAATAGGCTTTGATTTATTTTTCTGCTCTTCTCTTTCCTGTTTTGTTTGAACTGAAGCATAGCTTTTCTTGCAAAAGCAGAGTGGGGCAGCGTCTCGGTTTGAAAGACGTGTCTGCTAGGGAAGGCAGGAGCCTCCCTTGGAATGGAGAATATAAACCCCCTCCCTCAGAATTACTATAGTTTTGAAATTAAGGGTCTCTCAGGCAAAAATATATGAGAATAGGAATAACAGTTCTTCACTAGTGTGTATAACAAGGCAAACAAAACAGCAACAACCACAGCATCAACACCACACAGAACTCAAACCCAGTCGCAGCCTTTCGGCTGCGGCGCTTTCCCCTTCGGTGCAGTTCTGGTCATGGCCAGCAGGGGCGCTGCTGGCTCACGGCGGGCAGGGCAGGTGCGGTGGTTCCCCCGCGGCTGCAGGGGGCGCTGTGGCGCCGGCTCGGGAGACACGTGGCAATGGCGGCTCGGCCTAGATGGGAAGGAATGGGAGAGAGGCTTCCCTTCACAAACTCTGGGAAGTCGATCCTGGTTCCCTAGTAGGACTCTTGGTAGCAGCAGGCTGGAACGGCAGGGATGAGCAGAAATCCCGGTGCAGTGGACGAGATGTATCAGAAACTCCGCGGCGATAGCTAGAACTGTGGGACGTTTCGGCAGGGCAGGGGGTGCAGGGCCCAGCAGCAGAAGAAAGGCAGCTCCCGGTGGGGTTATACCCTTTCCCCAAGCAGCAGCTCAACCATCCTCCTCCGAAAGCTGAGAGCCAGTGAGAGCCCCCAACTGTGCCAGCCCCCCTTTACCTGCCTCTCTTCTCATGGTATCTCTGTTCCTTTGAGAGAAACTCCCAAAAACCAGAGGATTGCTACCAGACACCCTCCTTCCCTGGGGCCTGGTCACTTCCTCCTCCCTCCGCAACCATCTCAAGCACCCAGCCATCAGTGCAAGTTTCTTTCAGTGGAAAGAAACCCAATCCCCAACAGCAGGACCACAGAGCCTGGTCAGTCCAAGTGGAGATGACCCAGTGCAGTGATTAGCAGCTGATAGGAAGAAGCCAAAATATGTGTTTGTGTTTCTGTAATTCCCGATGCCATAACCTTCTCTTGACTGCACAAGCCTTTGCTACTCGAAAATGCTCTTCAAGATGTTCTCTGTCCCCACATATTCTCTTCTAGTTTTCCATGTTTTTGGTGCCCCAGAGATATCACATATTGGGTATCAAACTGGTTGCTGCAGTACCAAGGATGTTCAAGCAGTGCTCAGGTGTGACCATCCCTCACCATCCCAAATGGTCTCCCAGTCAGACTTTCTAAAGCTGTTAGCACATTCCTTATCTTCTCTGATATCTTCTCCTCCCAAGAAAAGGGCAGCTCTTGTATGTAGGCTCATCACTACTGTGTCTGAAAGCATGAAGAAATTGCCCTGAAAGACTTGACAGTTGGGGCAGAGCAGGTTGGGTGCTGGTAACACAACCTGTAGAGCCATGAGTGGGATTTCTTCTGTGAAAAGTCCTACAAACTGTTATTAGAGCTGTTTGCTCTTTCTAGCACATACAGTGAGCTATTTCGTAGTTCTACAGACTATATTTAACAGCAGCACCAGCTTACCAGGATAATTTTTTCCATTTTTTCCCACAATCCTCTGAATGCTAGATTTCATTATGTTCAGATATTTCTTTACCTGTAACAGAAAGTATTAATGGGTTTATTTTTACTCATAAGGCTTCAACTAGGCACTCAGTGCAATAAGCATCTATGAAATCCCATCTGCTAGATGGGTAGGGCTTGTACAGAAGTTTTGGTCTAATCTGTCTTGGGCCATGTGCCAGAGAGGCTCTTCCCAGCGGTTATGGTGGCTCTCTGTTCAAATACTGGGGACTAACTGCCTGTCCCTGTTTTCATATCCCTCTTCCAATATATTCACCTTCCATAGACTCTGGGTTTGTCTGGGTGTGGTACACCTCTCCATGAGCTCAGAGAATCACAGCATAGTCTGAGTTGGAAGGGACTCAGAAGGAACATCAAGTCCAGCTCTTAAGTGAATGGCCCATATGGGGACCAAGCCTGCCACCTTGGTGTTATTAGCACCATGCTTTAGCTTTGTGGATGAAAAGGAAAGCCACCGTCTTGCCACAGACCCTTTAAATAAGTGTTTATCTGAATTAAATTATGCTAATTGATTAGTTTTACTCATAACAACTACTAAATCTGTCGAGCACTAGGGTTTCTTCTCTGAACCTCTGTAATTTTCAGGACAGGTTTATGCCTGATAATTACTCAAAAGAGAGAAAAAAATCTATTGCATGCACATGACAAGTGTGTTCATGGCATATAATCCTTACACAGCATCTTCTGCTCAAATCCTTAGCTGACTGCACTACTAACTAAGGCTCTGGAGTAAGGCTGGGCAGCCACATCATTTAGGTTCTTATGCAAGGAAATAACTTTGCTCAAGTCTCAAAAAATTGTCTATATTGACTGAAATATCACCGTGTTAGCTGGAATGATTGTATTTCTCCATTTCATTCTAGTGGAAAAAACAGATCTTGGGATCAACTTGTAGAAACTAGAGTGTCCAAATTTATATGCTCATAATTCAGGAAGGTATTTACCTTATCCTAAAAAAAACCCCACATTCCTTTTTAAGCAGATGAGTTGTACACCAAGATCACTATTATAAGAACCCAAAAAATTCAGGTAACATCTGCAGAGCAGCTACATAAACTTTGGTGAACTGAATGTAATCCCTAATTTCATATAATGTTTTCTTCTATGGAACAGCAACATTCTCCCGGGAAGAATTATTTTTGTGAGGGTGTCAAGACCAATGCACTTGGTAGCTTTTTTCTAACTCTTACTTCCAGTACTGACTCCAGGTATAACAGTCTTTTCACCACTGTGATCTCTGGGTTCAACATAACAAACAAATGAGGCTGAAATGTAGGTTGAACCCTTATACCTTGTTACGCCATCAATAGACAGCCATGAGCAAGTGAGAGGCATTTCAGTGCACCCTGCAGAGAAATCGCAGAGCAGCAAAGCGTTCAGGATGCTGAAGGGCGAGGCCAACAAGAAAGTTCTCTCTTGATAGAATTACTTTTGGCAAATTAAGAATTCTTATTTCTTGGAGCACTTGACAATAGTGTTGTCAAGACTTCTTGAGGTCAATGTGTCCATGCATGTATTTAAATCTTATATCATGAAATCAGTGAAAATAATATCTCAGTGGTAAACTTCTTATAAAACAGTACCACCCAATAGTACAATACGCTTGCCTTTATGACCCAAAAGTTCAGTGAATTGGATCAGCAAATCCTGTCACATCTGACCTTTGGTTTGTCTTCTTTAAATATTAATTTTAAATACTAATATTAATTTAAAATAAATTAATCTTTATTCTTCAGCCAGCCATTCTTAAGAATGGTCATACCAAGGGACTTTTTATATTTAATTTGGATCAAAACCTAGAAGAAACTAGTTCTTTTCTTCCACTTGACTGACAGCAAGTTTGAGTCAGCTTTTAGCCATCAGAGATATTGTCCACCTTCACTTTGTATTGTGCATGTTCGTAATATTTCTTTAATGCATTCAAATGTATTTTAATCCCTATCTGATCTTTCTCCTCTCATGTAAAAAGGCACTCAAGCCTTCATGACACTGACTGCTCCTACTACCTTAATTTTCCACAGTGGAATTGCTTTGATGATGCTTCTTTTTCACTGTCCTATGTTTTTATTTTCCCAATGACTCATACTTCATACTGCACATAAAATATCTTCCCACACTGCATATATGGCCTGTCAAAAGCTATAATTCGTGTTTCTATTGGAACATGCACTATACCTTTTGATGGCCTTTAATTTTAAAGGTCTTTGTGAAGTTTTCTGACAACTGAAATATAAACATAGGTTTAAAGTTGTTTTCTTGGTTGGTTAAACCTTGCTTCTGTAACCTGATAGACCTTTCAGCTGGTCATGAGACAGCAGGCTGTCTCTGGGGAGGAAATAATAGACTAAATTACAGTTCACTCCCAGATAAATTAACTGAAATTTATTTTGAACAGCAAACCTACATCAGTTATTAATCATCACTGTGTAAAATCAGGTATATTTTTGAAAGAGATGAATGACTTTCAGTCCCTTTGTATATACGCCTTCTCTCTCGCTTAAACACCTCCCTTAAAACTTTGCTGAGATGAGATCCTTGGAAGGAGAAAGCAGTCATCATGGAAGAAAATGTATCCTACATTTGAATGACTACATAATGCAATGTTTTTTCAAGTAAACATAAATTCTGTGACAGCAGTTTCTGCAATTCCTTACCTGGAGCTTGGTAACTGTACCATATGTCCTTAGCCTAAGAATCAAACCCAGGTATCTTGTACTGTGGCAGAAAACATCAAGATGTTCCCAAAAGAATAAGCAGTGATGGACATCTTCCACATCTCGAGTCATCCATGGGAGCTGTAGCGGACAATAGGATGCTCAGACCCCACCTGATTCCTGGAGTTTCTTTGTCCCTGTCTCCCCACTGTCTGCCAGACCCAGGCCATGCCAACCTTACATAGTCCCATAGAAGGCACTCTGGCCTTTTCAAGTTCTTCACAATCACCCCCCTGATACTGGCACTTCTTTGTGAGCTAATCAAAGCCTCAGAGGTTATTTCTAGCTCTGTCTTATTGGACTGAATTACTTCAACTGTGGAAAAATAATGAGAGAAAATTTATTTTACAATCACCTCTGTTTTCATCATTCCTTCACAAACCAAAATGGAGATTTAATGATTCTTTACATGAACAGCCACGTGGCATCCTGAATTATACCAGTGGGCTAAGAAAAGGATCTGAAAAATAATTGTGTTTCAACAGATGCCTTCTGGTGTGTAATTATCGATATATGTAATGTGTGGTTTTTGCAAGGACTGTTTATCTGGCTCGTTCTAGCTGTTTGTGTGTATCAAGCATATCCCAGGTGTCTGCAACTACTATGACTCAAAGGGCAGAGAGCAATAAAAATGTCTTTTTAAGAGCACAGCCACTCCAGACACTAATGGGCCGATGAGAGCCTTTGGCAGGCACATCTATCCAGCACTGAGTGCACCAAAAACGAGCATAGATGACAAGAGTGGATTTAGCTGCCAGCTACATTTTACAAGGCCATTCATTCTTGCAAACACCTAAGACTTATAACATGGTTCCCAGCTGTGCAAAGTAATTAATTATAATAGAACACAAATAATAATCCGTTGCCCCTCACTCACAGTAATTTTCACTTTCTAAAACCTGCGTGCACCCAGTTTGTGTGGTTACTACAAATTATGTTTATTATCCAACAATCAGATTTAGATGAAAAAACAAAACAAACAAACAAACAGTTCAATTGAAGGGTGGTGGATGCTGATGTGTCATGCAGAGTAGGAATTCCAGAACAGCCCATACCAAGCCTTCTGGTACAAATATTAAAGTGTCTCTGCACAGGCTGCTTTGCGGCACGGTCAAGACAAGGAGGCTAGCCAGGCAGTGAGTGCTCCATGGTGTTTCAGGGAGCAACATCAAAAGTTGTTAATACCTTAGGTCCCTCAAGGAAAACACCTCCTCTGAGTCCTGGTGCAGTGAGTGAATAGTTTTCTAGGTGCCCTCTAGTACCTGGTGCTGGCACAGTACCAGAGTTTACTGCAAACAATAGGAAAGCCCCTTTGCAGGGACAGGGAGTCGTCAGAACATGACAACCTCACCTCTGCTGGCAACAGATGTTGGCTCTTCAAAATAATCTGTCTGGTTTCTTTGTAGCAGCAGGAGGATAAAGAAACCCACAATTCACCACAGTGCCCAGAAGGGAAAAAAAACCCAAGAAAAATCTCAACCCCTTCCAAATCTGCAGGAGGTGTTTGAGAAAGTGAAGTTTATGTGACACAGAAGACAACTCAAAGCTGAGAAAGGACAATTAAATGCAAGATTTATGACTGTACTGAGAGAGGTCATACAGTTACAAGCCTCAGGCATTAATGGTTCTGTGTAAAGAATATGGATCGGTCCGAAGAATAAAATGGAACTACAATAACATGAAGAAAAAGAAAATAAACAAGCACCAAATTGATCATCAAATATTATGGTCTGGATCTGTGCTCATTTTCACATGGCTGAGCAGCTCACCATCTCACAGCAGGATTATTACCATGTTTCTTTCATCAGGGAGCTGCAGAAAATCTGATCTCCAAAATGTATTTTTGTGCTGTTTTGTTTTAAGAGATAGAAGAAGATTATATGTTTCACTGACTCAGGATGCAGACTTTACCTTTGTGATGAGGTCCCTACTGCTTCAGCTCTTCATTTCACACTGTTATCTTATCCAAGGGTTTCTGGGAGTCCTGCTGTGAAACTACAAGACCTTCTCTTTGAGCTCTTCCCTGTGTAATTTTTGATAAGAAAACTGAAATCAAATGCCTCTTCCCTCAGCCAGTGGTGCATCTCCCTTGAATGCTTCCATGCAGTTGCAAAAAGTGTAGTCCTCAAGAGTTGCACCAAGCTTTGGAGCACAAATGAATTCTGAGTGGCACAGCGGTTAGGAGCTGATCCAGGGAGATATCAAGGTCACATGTGTGAAATAATCTATAGAAAAATGACAGTATAATAGTTATCAGCCAAACTTTTGCGAAAGTTTGATTTAAAACTGAGGACTGCTATTTGCTTTTCCCTCTAAGCAGACCTTTATACTGAGGCATTGCAAATATACTTTGTAAATACACATTTTAACTCCTGCTATAGGCTGATGCCTTCGCTGGAAGTTTCCCCAGGCAACTTCACGTATAGTTTCATTACGAAGATTTCTTCTTATTCACCAACATTTCAGTTGCTAGTCCATTGCATAAAACCTCAGTAATGCTTTGAAATATGGCTTTTTCTTGTCTAGGGCAACAAAACCTTATGGAGGCCCAAATTGTTGCTCAGCTAAGTAAAATTACATAGTTCTCCTTTGTAGTTCAACCAATTGTTTATAGAAAAATACAGCCTCAGTTATTCTGTAAACCTCAATACTCAGCCACACTATGATGATATTTGTTTCTCAGCAATGATGGAGAAGAATGTTTTCCTCTGTTCCAACATCAGTCCAACCTGGCCCACACCTGGAGATTTGGCATGGTTGTCTCAAAAAAACTTTACATAAAGCACAGCAATATGGAAAGAAGGCATTTATCTATGTGTTATTATTAGCCTGGATCATATTTTTGTGAATTATGAAGGAAAATAGAAACACAGCTGGCTAAGCATTGCCCTTTAAATGTCAGGACAGTGTATGTGCATGTGTGTGCATGTGTGTGTGTGTGTATATTTATCAAGATTTAAATTTTAATTCTGTGTTGTTTTCTTCCCACTATGGATTTCAGATGAGTTTATCTTCAATATGTCCAACACACTGTTAGTTTTCAGGAGTTATTCCAGGATAATTAGCTGAGCACTTAATTATTTCAGGTTCTCTGAAGAATTTTTCTGGGATTTGCTCTTTGCCTACCCCACATGTAAAATCAGCTAAATATTTTTTATTGGGAACTTCAGTCTCTGAAACATCTGCTTTGTATTCATCACTGAACATTGTGTGTTGATAAAATACTCCTGCAATCTTGAGTACTTGATCTGAGCTTTTGGCCAGCTTCCCTAATAACTTCAAAAATATTAACTTTTTATGTTAGGTTTGGATGGGTGATCATTTACCTTGGAGCTTTCATAAACTTCTGTTCGTGAAAGCTGTGTCTTTCTATGCAGCAGAGATGTTCCATGATGGCTGTTGGAGACACAGTGCTCTTGGAAGGGCTGCTGAGGTCTCTTGCACAATAGGATTCCCTGGTCTGCAATATGGGTTAAGAACAAATGCTGCAGATGGACATACTCTGCAATCCCAGCCACCAGATCAAGAATTTTAGAGCGTCTGCATTACAAGCTGGCCAGACTGTCAGACCAGTAGCTGGCCTTTTCCACAGTTTTCCATGGAGGAAAACCCCAATACTGTGTGCCTCAGAAAATTCTTTTCCATAAGGCTGAGTACTTGATTTTACTATAGGAAAAATATATCCTCAGTCTGACACCTTAGCAGTTTTAAACCTTTTATTTGGGGCTTCTCCCAGATCAAGAGTAAATAGTCAGGTAGGTATTTTATGATTAAATTGTGTGATTGCTCCCACGTGACAAAAAAGAAATGTTTGCTTCTGCTGTAAAGGAAAATCACGTAATTATTTAGGTTGAAAGGAACATCCAGAGGTCATTTACAACCCACCAGCTCAGGCAGCATGAGCTAGAGCAGGTTGCCCAGGACCATGTCCAGATGGATTTTGAGTATCAGGTTTCTTCAGATGGAAACCATAATAAATAAAAATTTAAATCTAGAACTTGATCAATTAGATCAGAATCTAACTCCTTCCTCTTCTCCCAGACCTTCTACACTATCATAAAAGAAAGAAATAGGATTTCATCTGTGGATTAATTTAGATTAAGTAACTGTCTTTGCTTTCTGGCTTATATACTGCTGTTTATGAAAATTTTCTGTTTCAGCAGTGGAAGAGGTTTTCTGAATATAAATTGGTGTGGATGTTTAAATTTGTCAAGAGTTTCTGTCTTCTTTGGGATGAAAGTGACTATATAAATTAAAAAGACTTTCTTATTTTAAATTATTTCTTTACCCATGGAACCTGCTTCTGGGGTGTTTTGGTTGTTGTAGAGGTTGTGGTGGTGGTTTGTGACCTGGCATTACATCTCCCCACAGCACACAAAGATTTATTTCAGATCAAATTAAATTAGCACCCCCTTTAATTTCCACTCACACAGTATTTTACATTAGATATATCTAACTAGTTTCTTTCTCATCTGTATTTTGTGTGGCAGGTGGAACTAACATTCTCAGAGAAATTATTTTGGCTTCTGTGTTTTCCCTTTGTTTTGCTCAGTGTCATGCTGAATAGGCTGACAATTCCAAATATTAGACTTTTGCTGCATTTGGCTTTGGGATACACACTGATGCCATAGTTTCTTTCAAAGAGAAAGAATTGAAAGAACCATAGACATTTTTGCCTATGAAGAAGTAAACATGTTGTATTGTCTGTGTTTTGTCATCCCTGATGCATATTAAGCATTCAGTGTCCATGCCTGTGCACACAGAGTAAACCTTGCTCATACTTGTTTGCATTGTCATCCCAGCTGGAGAATACTGATATTCTCCTCATTTTCTGTAAAAGCAGAGCAAGATCTTGCCTACCAGCTGAGTAAAGCAGTTGATGGGACAAATTGCCAACTTTTTTTTTTTCCTTAAGGTTCTCCTCTATCTTAAGCCCATTTTTGGTGTTACACATGCTATTTTTAAAATAACAGATAGATTTTGTTTATCTCCCCAAAAGAGCCTGTCTACTGCCCCTTGCAGCAGCTGTGTCATGCCTGGAAGCCCAAGGGATTACACTGTTTACATGGTTACACTCTGCTGAAATTTTGTGCCAGCATCTGTAGAAAGCAATGAGGTTCTTGGCTTTGTCATCCCAATCCAGGAGCAGTGAAGAAGAGGAATAAGAAGTCCAAGACATTTTAAGATGGTCATAAATGAGTTGCAAAGGTTGATTTGTTGGTTGAAAACTACAGTTTGTATGATTTTTAGAACTACTGACAAAAGCTATCTTCTGATATGTCCTGTCTTCAATGAGCTCTACACTTCTGCTTATTTTAAAAGCCACTAGAAAAGTGCATTTTCTTCCAGATCTTTCTCCTGCAATTTTCAAATAAATCAAATAAGGTAGAGGATCAGTTCTCTTCCAAGAAGTTGGAGAGAGTCAGTTTTAGCAGTAATATAAATACCAGGATAGAAGGAGTTTTATATCTGGTGGTCTAGTGACATTAAAAAAAATTAAAGGATTGATGGAGAATTGTTATTCTTTCACAGTGTATACATGGGGGCTGTGGTTGGCTTTTCATTTCTTTTTCAAGCACTATTGTTATTCTAGTTTGGAGATGAATTGTGAGGTTTGGGAAGGTTCACATGAGCTGTTCTCCATCTGTAAGGGTATCAGAGCTAGTGACATAGGAAGAAACAAAATCAGTATTAGAAACTAATCTTTGGAGGAAAGAATATGTGCAGAACCTGCAAGCACCTCTAGCCAAATTGACAGAATGGGTACGTTTTTGCTATATTCCTTTATGCTAGATTCCTTTTAATAGGCTGCAGTTTGTGTAACTTGTCAGATTTTTTTTTTTCAGAAATTTCTTTTCAGAAAATCCGAAAATGTTGTTTTGCTGAATTCAAAACATTCTATGATGACTTGGTTTTTACTAGATTTGATTTTGATTATATTAGTATTACCATGCAAACATTAAACAATTTCATTTGTTTAGACCTTTTTCAGACAGCTCACATTTCTAATAAAACAGGAAATATCATTAATATACAGGTCAGGAGAATCCTAACTGTTTTTCTCTTTAAGAGCTTCTAAGGAAGAAAAACATTTTTATCCACCAGATATGACATTTAATTTGACAATATTAAATGCACCAACCTTATATAAAAAAAATGTAAAAATATCACTTTTTAAAACTACATTTTTGATCATGCAGTAGTATTATCCATCAGTTGTGGAGCTCTTTAAAATACTTAAGAATAAGTTTGCCATCAGATGAAGGGTAGTAATGACAAACTACCTCAGTGTGAGTACAGTCTTCAGGAGAATTTATGTTCCAAAATGCAAATTTCAGTAGCTGAACTCTGATCAAATTAAATTTCCTGAATCTGCATTTTCAAGACGAAGAAAATACCTTTATTTCCTCATGTGAGGAATATTCTGGGAGCAGCACCTCAACTGAGGTGAATATTGGTCACCCACAAGTGACATTACTATGGCAGGAGATTCAACAGCTATAATTTACATATATATCTGATGGTTACAGATCTCCTGAAAAAAAAAAAAAAGGCATGGAAATGAGGCCTGAAATTTGGAAAATGTGTAATGGTGTGTGGGTGGGTTGTAGTAATTCCTGAATATACTGTTCTCTAGGTCTTTTTACAGATCAGAATTGCCTGTGACACACTATTATCAAATACACTCCAGAGGAGCTGGTCTGCACCCACTGATGGAAAGAATAAATGGAGATGTGTGACTGGTAAAAGGTGTTTGTTGATCTGCAGAATTTGCTCTGTATAGATAAGTTAAGGGAAAAAGAAAAATGCTAAATGCCATCCAGGAATGGTCTTCCCTGGGAGATGTAAACCATGGTATCATCAGAGATACAGGCCAGAATAGGCAAGTCACGAGCTCTTTGAAGGACTCCCTAGAAGTCCTGGAAGTCTTTGAGCACAGGAGTTAGTGAGGATATGGGTCAGGTTCCATGTTCCAAATTCTTTTTAAAAACAGTGTCCAGGGCAGTGCATTTTATGTCACACACATTGTACAAAAGAGTAGGTGTGTCCAGGCTTTCTTTGAGCTCTCAAAAGAACATGAAATTCATAGTGGAAAATACATAAGACCAAAAGAGTACTTGCTGCTATTAATTCACTAAAACTATACTTTTGATAGACCCTTTTCTTGTCAATCTATTTACACAGACTGGCATAGACTATAAAACTTTGAATGGAGACATAACAGCTTTAGGGCTAGAGCTGTTTGTGAATACTTGGGGGAATGCATTTGGTTTTGGTTAAATTTACCTAAAAAAGAGGAAAAAGAGTGCAGTGCTGTGTAGTGCCAGATCAGTCTGTCACAGGCCGATCTGAGCTTTCATTCAAAGGGAATCCTCCAACACTGGATGTAAACCATGTCTGCCACCTTGCTATCATTACTGCTCAGAAAACCAAGTCAGTTTCTCTGTGGCTGCTCGAGGCTAGTTAAGGCTTATTAATGTGTTTATATTGGTTGTTGATGTCCTGATTTGCCCTCTCTGAAAATTAGTCCGAGACCTGTGAAGTCTGATCTCTTTGAGGGATGGTTGCAACAGAACCACAATTCACCTACTCATGTGAAAAGCTTGGAAAATGTGGTGATCTGGACATGCTTATGTAAGGTGTTATGTATACTAAATAAACTGGTGTCTTGTGGGTAAAAGTTATTTTGTCACTCTGCATCAGCTTCATGCTTTATAAAAGAATTTGAGAATGAGTAAAAGCAGGAAAACTGTAGAGCCCTTTTTATCTTTATAAAAAACCCACTCTCAAATTGAAACTCCATCTCTTGATCCTCATTCTGAACCATCTTCTTATTCTGCTTTTAAAATTTCATATTCCTTTTAATAGTGGAAAAAATGTTTTGAAAACTTGTAAGGAAATTCTCTGTAAAATTAAAATCTATCTGGAATCACTGCTGAACAGACACACTCTTCTTATAAGGGCTTGACTGTAGAAACATTTCAAAGGAATTAACATTTTAGACACAATTTTATTTTGACTTTTTTACTACAGACTGTTAAGGAGCTTCAATTTAATACCATGATGGAGAACACCTATATAATTTTTCTTAAAACCTAAATAGCTAGTAACAATATTTATGAAAAAAATATAGTGTTGGGGCTGTCAGTAGAACAGAAACTAGAGACAAATAGCTCAATAAGTGTCAGCATGGTAAGAAATGGAAAATCCCACAGATTTCTTAATGATGAACTTAATGGCAAGGCTGGATCCAAACACCAATGCAGGAGAGGAGCCTGGTACACTGAAGTGCTACAAAATAATTTAAAACAGGAAAATCCAACCTTCTGCAATTTTTTGGCTGTATTTCTCCACTCATCACCTGCATGACAGTGCCTGTCCCTGGATTGTCTCTGAGCAGTGATAACACATTCTGAAATCTGTTCCAGCTTCGGACCATGGCACCTAGGACCTTTCACAAGGGATCAAGAAGGCTGTGCTACATCTGCAGCATTTTCTCTTGATTACTTGGATTGGACCATTCAGTCTACATGATGATATCCTAAAGTGCTTTCTCTGGGCCTCGGTGAGGTGATAATTTGACTGTCTTCTTGTTTAAAGACCTCAGCCTAGAGTACCATGAACTTTAAAGCTGAATGCTGCTTAACTGTTTTGCCATCTGAAATTACTATTAGGACCTGCTTATTTTCTTCACTGTCATCTTCAATGATATCCACTTTGTTCTGGTTATAAAAGCCCAAATTATAAATCTCAGTGGCTCTCTGAGTCTGTAAACTCTAATAGAACAACATGCCAATAGCATGACAGAAAAACAGAACAGAGTGGTTAAACAACTGCTTCAGTTGTTTAATTTGCCTCCATGAACGTGATAATGTTGAAAAAGTACACTATAATAATTTATTGTTTGTTTTCCTGACAGTTTCACAAAGTAGAAGGTTTTCATTCATAGAACATTTATTAGTGAAGGCTTGAAACCTTGTGTAATCTACCTTGCATGTGATTGTCTGTTCGCTTTTTGTCTAAAAAATCATCCTGCCACTTATTCTATTAAATCACAACTTATCATCAATCTGACACAAAATTTGAGCTGATCACTCCCATTTAGACTGCTCAAATCTGAGCATGCAGTCAGAATGGATTTGGGGCATCACACAGAAGATGCATCTCAGGCGAAGAAGGGCGAACACAGTGAGGCAGGACAGCAAAAGTACTGACTGGTGCAGCTGAGGTCTCAATCAGGCAGAGAAATAAAGTTGATGAAATCTCTTGGGATTCTGATTGCGCTTTTTCTGGAACTCAGTTATCCAGATTTTGGTGTGGGAAAACTTGCTACATTTCCCTACCATGCTTTCTGTAATAGATGTTCATGACAGTATAAAACAACATCCAGATCAGTGCAGGGATGTAATAATTTATGTGGAGATTAGGATCATCACATTGCTGATACTAGAGTCTGAGCAGGGACAGGAAATCTGCTATCTCCTTTTTTTTTTTTTTTTTTTTTTTTTTTTTTTTTTTTTTTATGAATCACTTTTGATAATTATGCTTATAGCCTTATTGGGCCTCCCTGGAGGATCATAAAGACCACATGAGAGCATAAAAATGGTTTCTTACACTTCCTACACTCTGTGCTCAGATGTACCAAGATTACAAGGGTCTGGAGCTGTTTATTGTTAGCAGGAGACACAGATATTTGGGATAGCAGATGAATAGACCCAACATTAATAGACCCACTTTCCTCCCCAGATTGCTCACAACTTCTACAGATAACAGAAAGGATGCACTATTGTTCTAATTTTGCATACGGATGTTTGAGTTTGCAATTCTATAACCTTCTAAAGTAGTTCTGTGACAGAGATAGGAAAGTTAAAATACCCAGTTGCTGCATTTCCCTGTGAAATGGTATCACCCTCCTGAAAGACCCCTATAGCTGTGACTGTCAGAATGATCCTTACTTCCTCTTTGTACCCCATTGGCCCAGAGCCAGATAACCCAGACCTCCCAGACCCTAGACAAAAAACCCCACAGCCATTGTCTGTCCTCTTTTTCCTCCTTCTCCCCAGAGAATAAACACCTGGAAACTGAGCCTCTGAGAATACCTTGCCTGGTTTCTGAAGCTTCTTATCCCTGCAGGTCCCCCAAGGCTGGGCTAGCTTAGCAGTTCAGGGGGGCTGACAGGGGGGAAAGCATCACCCAGTCACAAGAATTTTATTAGTAGGATAATAAGACAAATATGCAAATACACCCAAAAATCCCTTCATTGGTTCATAACTTGACTTAGGACTTTCTGAATTTCAACAATAGTTATTGCAAGAACAACTGAAAAATAACCATCTTTTTAAGAAAAAAAACTGGTCCTCAGGAACCCTTGGATTTCGAATTCCAACCCTGGTTTGCAACTCCTACTTCTTATTTCTCTTCTAGATTTTCACTTACACTTTGTATTTGCCTCACAGCAATTTCAAGGATGGGAGGAGGGGGAAATGTCATAGAAGTTATTCATGCTAATATGCTTTCTGCCATATGTTTAAGAAAAATCTCCTATGCAGGGTTCTCTGTGGAACATTCTTCCTGAATAATTTGCAGTGGATTTTTAAAATACATATATGGTGCTAAAGTCAGTCTAATCCTGCCAGCAAGTCTGGGGAAATAGATAGTTTCTTCCTACAGGAATACATTTACAATCTTGAAAGTTTAACACACCTCAATGCTGAGACAATGGAAACCTTTATTGTATGTTTATGACTAGTGGCCAGCCATGCAAACAAGGGTGACAAAGATTCAGTTTATGAGTCAATTAAACCTTATTCCTTGATTTCCCCTCTGCTAAACATTATGTCAGAATTTCTAAGCACTTTGCAATGGTTCCAAAGTAAATCTCTTCAAGATTTCAAGCACACCAGCATTCAAGAGCCTGTCCAGTCACAGAATTTTTTTGGGCATATCTACCTATGCTGGATTAGTTTGGGAGCTTTTCTAAAACTGGCATTCTTAGTAAAAATACTTTATAGATATTCTTTTAATTAGCCTCTTCCTAGCAAATGCTGAATAAATCCTGAACACCTGTCAGTTTTACCAATAATCCTGACTGAATCATAACATTAATATTTGTGTCTCTTGATACTCAAAAATTTCTAGCCCATTTCACACAGAATGTTAAACACAAAATCCCCTATCCATAGTCCATTCCAGCCAAAGGAAAGGGAGTAACAAAAAAAAAAAAAAAATGGGAATGGGAAGATAGCTTGGGTTTCTTCATCATAATTCCGTCATATTTGGTATATATGACAGTTTTTATGCAATGCTTTATGGGTGATACTATTTATCTCTCTTACTGTTTTCCAGTTTTATGTGTATACAGTCACATGCCCCCATTTGATGTTTTAAATATGGGGTTTCTGGATACATGAACACACGAGTTAATTTTTTTTCCTTATACTATTTTCCTAAAATCTACTGAGCCTTGGCTGTTAACTGCTGTCTGAAGGTGATAGGAGGTATCCAGCTAAAATTTGGAGTGTCCCATAAAGATTTTTTTCCTAATATTCAGTCATTCTTCCTTTCCAAATCCCAGTCTCTAACCCCAAACCTATTGCATGACATTCCACAACAACTAATTTGTCCTAAAATCATTTGAAGTCATCCCAACCTCTGCATCCTCTCCTCTTCTTTTTTCTTCAACTGGTCTGTGGTCAAAGCAACAGGTGACACATAACTCTCTCCAGATGCTCCTCCGTGTTTCCTGTACTCCGCATTCTCATCACACCATTTTGGAGTACACTGAGTTTATAAAAGAATAAAAATTTTTAGACACAATCTAATGACAAACCTTTAAGGATGTAGTAAATGCTGATATTCATAAGAATCACCTATCTTTAAGTTTTTATTTCCTGGGGTCCATAGATTTTATTTTCTCAAAGAGAGTGGTCTTGTCTCTTAGGGTCTTGTTCTGAGCTGTTCTTGACAGCTGTGCACTGCAACGATCCATTATAGTGGAGTAGGACTTGTACAAATGCAAAGTTAGGTAGAGGATTCTGACTGTAGGATTCTTGGGCATGCATCTTTGTGCTTGGAATAAGTCATTCTGTTAGCATCTTGTTCCTCCAGGAATCTCTGAACCTCATCAGCTTGCTGATGGTCTCATCTTGGTCATCTCATTCTGCATTCTCTCAGTCCTTGCAGGCATTCTCCTCACTGAGAGTTTTCTCTCCCTGTTGTGTCCCCTCATTTGTCATGTCCTATGTCACAGGTGTCTGTGTATTTGGGCCAGAGTTGCTCTGCCCTGCTGCATAGCCTGGTGTAGATGTAATAGGACAAGTCCCAGGGACTTGAAATTTGTAAAGCAGGGTGTAATTGGAATCTAGATGGGATTTATAGATTGACACAAGATGTCTGGGGCTGTTAAATTATTTTGTAGCACTTTGACTTTTGTCCTAACATTCTTTCAGGTACAGCCAGATAAAATCCATGGCAGAGCACCCCATCCTAGGTGAAGGGTTCCCCTGAGAACGTCAGTCAGTTTGTGTTTGCAGAGGAAGCTTAAATGGTGACTGTGTTACAGCATTGTTTTTTGTCTTTATTTTTAGGAAGTAAAGCCAGATATCAGCAGTCAAGTTAAGTGGGCAAGGTGAGTAGTGACCAGTGGACGGAAGAAGTTGTTATTGCTCAGGTGTCAATTTCTGGTGCAACTTTAAGTATCCACTGTTGTTTTACTATTTTAGGCGGTCTACTTGCAAGATGTCCTAGCCTAGGATGCCAGGGGCCAGGTGGATGTAAGCTTAAGGTTTAGGTGTGGCATGCTTGTCGGATTGGGAAGGTTGTGTTTACACAGTATCTTAGTATGATTTTTTGCTTTGTTTCTTTGCAGGTGCTGCCTCTGCCCTAGGTATGCCAAGGAATAGAGGCAAGTGGGTGAGCCGGCATTTAGGCAGGGTGACTCATGGGTGAGAGGTACGCAGCAGCATGCTAAGCGTGTACATTTTCATTTTGCAGATATCATCTGGGCAGCCTCTGGAGTCGAATGAAGATTTGAGGTGAGCTGGGGCAGTGGTGCGGAGGAGTCCCAGGGATTACTCTTTTGGAGTGCGATAGTCACATTTTCTGGTTTTTGTCTTAAGTACCATGAGGAGGTGTGGAGCCAAAGTTTGGAAGCGGCGGCACCAAAGTGGATGCAGAGAATGTCTTGATGTCCATGTCCAATTGAGGATGGATTTTGTCCACTTGTCTTCCAAAAGCTAAGTGTTGGGGCCAGTAGTTGAGTGTCCGAGATTAAGAAGCAGGATGTTTTCTATCGCCATCTGTGTAGCATTTGTCTTCTGGGCAGTTTTCCTTATCTCCTGTTAATGGACCCATCAATGTCTTGCCACATGACTCAGAGATAACTCCTTCCAGGAGCCTTTTCTGTTTAACAGTTGATTAAGGACCCATCCCGTGACTCACAATGACATCAGCCCATTGTGAGATGCTCCGCCCAGGGGGGAGGAGCTAAGCATTCCCACCTAGATATATTCTGAGATTTTCAGACAGGCAGGCAGCCTTCCCACAGGTTTCCAAGAGGACACAGCTGGGGTTTCCACTGGATGACTACACCTTTTCTACAGGACCACTGCTCCAACAGAAAGCACATCTGCCACTCCAAGAGGACTGCAGCCACTCCAATTTGGACTGCTACCAACACACTGGCCAAAGGGGTGTCAGGTTGTATTCTGACTTTGTCAGTGGTCTTCCTTTTGTATTATTGCATGTATTTTGTTTCTTTTCCCTTTTCCCAATAAATTGTATTTCTGACTTGGAGTCTCTCACTGGTTTTGCTTTCAAACCGGAATACTGAGATAAGAGGAAAAATCTTTACAATCACAGGAGGCAATTTGAAGTTAGCTGAGAGGAGAGGGCAGTAGTGGGACGGGCCCCTCGGAAGTAACGGCAGAGGGTTTCTCCTCAGCCTCACCAGGGCAGTTCCGACCCATCTCTGTGTTCGCATGAACTTGGCATTATTGGCCTTCTTTGACTCTTGATGTCGTCGTGGACCTTTTCCCCCAAGGAGTTCACCTTCAAGTCTGGAGCTGTCACCCTGGTCACTCGGCAGTCATCGCTTCCTTCTCTAGGCCTACTGAGCTTCTCAAGCATCCTCTTAACAGCTTTGGCACTAACTTCTTGTAGTTACGTTTCATCATCATGTGCTATTGCCATAGACCTTTCTTTCCTTTGGCATCATTGACCTTTGGTTCGACTTGTGCTAGGAATCTTGGGTCCATAAGGTGAAACTGCCAGGCAGTTTCTGCTTGTGTCTGTTATGTTGTCTGTGTCTATATTATGCACTTTGTGTCCATTGTCTTCTGTGTCATAGGCCTTTGTTACATCTCGATGCTTTATCAGCATCATTCCGGCTGTATTGGCCGTACTCTACTTGCGCACTTTCCCAGATCGTGCTTATTCTGGCATCCTTACCTTTTTACTTTTTGAGACCAGAAGAAGTACATGAGATGTTCTCATCCATCTTCCTTCTCAGCTTTGGTTGTGCCTTCTTTTCACGTGCCATTCTCTTGGACTTGTATTGTAGTGTATTAGACCCTCCTCACGTGACTGCAGTAGCTCCATAGGTTCTGTCTTCTCAAAGCATATAGGGATCAAGAATTAATCTTCCAGAGACTTATCTCAAGTCCTCACTTATAGTGTACTTACATTGGCTTATATTGTAGGTATTTATATTTTATGTGCCTACCTTGGCTTATTTTGTATGTGCCTATATTGTGCCTATATTGTGTCACTTACCATGCCCTGTTCTGGCATGCAGTCACGGTTAGGTAGAACATAGGTAGGTTATAAAACTTTACAAATCATGTCTCTTCTATGGGGTTTTGGGTAGAAAATTTATGGCCCCAGAGTGGGGATAATTCCTAGCTGTCAGATAGCCACTTATTGACTCCCTCCTGTTGTCTTGCAGGCCCCCCTGTAGCTATTGATTTTCCCAGAATCTACTGCTTGATGTTGAGGTGTGGCAGACAAAAGATGTGTTGAAGCATCTTCTTCAGTGTAGTATTTCAAGTAATATTACAGTCAGTGTGTAAGCTGACGTGTGTGTGCCTGTGTCTGGTGTGTCTGCCTGTGCAAGTGTGTGCTGACTGGTTCTAACCTTGTGTGTATGTCTTTTGCCTTTCAGCGTTTTGAACTCAACAAAGTCGATGATGATGACAACAACAATGATGATGACAATGATGGCGAAGTTGATGACGATGATGAAGTTGACGACAACGAGTAGGAAAAAGATGATGATGAAGATGAGGATGGCGACAGTGAAGTCGAAGTCCATGATGACATAGTTGGGGACAATGATGACAGTGAAGTCAATGATGAAGAAGTCAATGATGAAGTCAATCACAAGGATGAAGTTGACTACATCGAACTTGACGAAGATGAGAATGTCGATGACGACAACAATGAACTCGATGACAGTGACGAAGTTGATGAAAATGATGAAGTCCGTGATGATGAAGTCAGTGACGTGGATGACAAAGTTGATGGCCATGAGGAAGTAGATGATGATGACACCTTGACCACGAGGAAGTCAACAATGACAACAACAATGAACTCGACAATGGCGAAGTCGACAATGATGACAAAATGATGACAAATTGACGGCGATGAAGCGACGATGAATTGATGATGACAATGAAGTTGATGACGAAGACAATGATGACAAAGACAATGACTACAAAGTCTATGATGACGACGAAGTCCTCCATGACAATGATGATGACGAAGTCTACAATGATAATGGTGACAAAGAAGTCGAAGATGACTACAACTAAGTCAAAGTCCATGACGATGAAGAAAGTTGAGGAAGACAATGACGAGGAAGATGACGATGAGGAAGACAAATTTTTAGTGTTAGGCTATAGCTTCTGAAGGAGAAAAAGCAAAACTATTTAAACATTATGGTACTGAGGAAAAGAAAAGGATCAGTGCAGTCTGGAGATCATAAGATGGATGAAGATTTGGTTGGAGTCAGGTTTGGGAAAAGAAAGAGATTAAACTTATCTGTGGTGGTGGCAAGTGTGGTATAACCTAGAAAGATGAGTGTACTGGAAAGAGCACTAGCACTGATATTCCTTTATTTTGTTTAATGACTGCATAGTGGCTGTGCAGCTTTTTAATACCAGAGCTTAAGGGTTAATAAGGGGTAATGTTTCAACAGGAATGCTTAGTACTGAATTGAAGGACATACCAAAAATATTTTGTAATAATATTACAGGATTAGTACTCCTGAGTATTACCCAGGAGTTAAGTTGAATGGAAGTGTCAGAGTCCAGGACATTCCTCTGGCTGCCCTGGCTGTCTCGAGACCCTGGCAGGGCCCATGGAGACCCTGGCATGAAGTCAAAAAACATCTGTGGCTTCGATTTTAGCCTGTGGAAAGGGCTGTCAATTTTGTATGAAGAATTACAAGCTACAAGGGTTTCAGTAGTGTGATATTTGAACTAAGACAGGGTGGAAAAGTAGAATTTTGGGATTTTTAGAATAGGGTTCAAGGGGGTACAAGATGGAGGAATTTGGGCATGTCCTAGCCTTCTTCTCCTCCTTTGCCTTGTTCTCCATGTCTTGCTGTGATGGTGCCACTTTTCTATTGGTTCAAGGTAGAGATTCGCAGTCTAACGTAGATGATAGGAATTGGTAATAAACTGTAAACATACACACATTGTTTTGAGTATAAAAGGTAAACACTGCCCGACAGGGCAGGACAGACTGCTATGGCTTCTGTACTAGACGGACCTTAGCAGGTCAGAGAGAGAATGTTATAGACAAGAAAGAATAAACAACCTTGAAAACACAATCAGATGCATTCCAAGCTCCTTCATTGGCTGCATCGGGCTAGGGAAGCAAAGACTCTTTACGATCTCAGGGTCACCCTGACCTTCAGAACCCCAAGAAATTGACATGCAAGTTGATAATGAAATTATATAATATGGTTATACATTATATAAGAAAAAATAATATTAATGCTCGTGTCTTTTTGAGATCATGGCTTATTTTTGGTTCCTTTAGTTGTGCCTGAGAAGTACAGTAGGATTCAGGTTAGAGTAGTGGGAATGAGGGAGGTAAACATTAAAAGTATGGTTGCATATTGCAGACAGTGCTTTCAAAAGAGCCACTTTTTATATTTTTCTTTCAGATTATGTCTTGTGATTGCAAAGTAGCCATAGCCAGGTTAGTGTTAATTTTTTAAAAATCAGAGTAGACCATTGTTGTACTGATTTCAGACCTTCAAAGTAAATAATTTAAAATTACTTTAGCCAGCTGTATTGGATTTTGTGACCAGGTTTTGGTAGTGGGGGTGGCTTCTATGAGAAACCGACAGAAGCTTCCTCCATGTCTGACAGAACCAATCCCTGGTGGCTCCAAGGTGGACATGCTGCTGGTCAAGGCTGGGCAAGTTAGAAATGATGGAAACACCTCTGTGATAATATATTTAAAAAGAAACTTAAAAAATAAAAGTTATTGCACAGCTGTAATTGTGACCAAGGAAGAGCAAAGAGAGACACCCAGGTCAGTGTAGAAGGAGAGAGAGGAGATGCTGCAATCACCAGAGCTGAGTTTCCTCTGCAGGCTGTGGTGAAGGCCATGTTGAAGACCATGGTGAGGCAGCTGTGCCTCTGCAGCCCTGGGAGGTCCATGGTATGGAGAGATCCACCTGCATCCCATGGAGGAGACCCACCCTGGAGCAGCCTGTCCTTGTGGGACTGCACCCCACGGAAGAGTGACCCACATTGCAGCTGTTTGGGGAGGACTGTTGCCCATGAGATGGACTTACATTGCAGCAGTTCATGGAGAGCTGTTGCTTGTAAGATGGATTCAAATTGGAGAAGTTAATGGAGAGCTATTTCCCATGGGATGGACCCTGTGGCGGAGGAGGGGAAGAAATCCTCTCCCTAAGCAGTGGGAAAAACTATGTGTAATGAACTGACCATAATCCCCATTCCCTGCCTCCTTGTGCTGCTGGAGTAGGGGCTAGAGCTGGGAAGGAGGGGAGGGGTGGGGGGAAGGTGTTTTATTTTACTTGCTCTGATTTTGTTAGCAATAAATTCAATTAATATTTTAATTCAAGTCTGTTTTGCCCATTACCGTATTTGCTGAGTGATCTCTCCTTGTCCTTAACTCATGGACTCTTTGTTATATTTTCTCTCTTCTGTGCAGCTGTAGAGGGGAGATAGACTTTGCTGAGTGCCTGGCATCCAGCCAGGGGCAAGCTACCTCACCAGTGAATCATAGTTATCATTTTAATTCTTATCAAATCCAGAGCTAAGGTTAAGGTTAGTATTAGTGATCAGAAAGTGAGGAAAAGATACAAATTTTGTGGCACTGTTTCTAGACTAGAGAAATAAAACAAGTATATGAACCAAATCACTCCAATTTTTTTCCAACTTGATGGTAAAGCTGAAAAGTAAGCAGTGAACAGAGTTAAAATTAGGGCTATAGTTAGTATAAAACAAATGAGCAGGAAAATATTTTAAAAATATATAATGGACTGTACATAGAAGAAAATAAAAACAGTTCTGCTTTTTCATGAGAGAGAATATTGTTATAACCTTTTGTCTTCAGGGCTCGACTGTCAGCTTTTAATTCACCTTTGACAGTCATCTTTGATGATGCCATGGGTTGGTTAAAGGTTGAAATAAAAATGGACATGTAAGAATCCTTACATTTTGTGTAAACCACTAAAGTAAAACAAAGGTTTGAATTGTACAGGTGAAAGTTTTTTTCCTTTTGTCTCAGGTCTAGTTTCCTTTTCTCTCAGGCCTGGTTACCATAAGCAGAGCTTGAGCTACAGTTACATTTTCAGTCAGCTTTAGGGGTGGTCTAGATTTAGGCATTTCTTGGATGAACAAATGAAAATGTCAGGATTTTTAAAAAGGACCATAGTTACTTCTTTTAGTCTCTACAGCTGATGGAACAGGGTTACAGAGCAGAATATGGGTGAGGGAAGAAAATAATTCTCTTATTTATGGTATAGAAATAAAAACAGAATTTTAAGATTATTGTACCAATAATTTCTACTTTCATTATATGCATGACCATCAGTTATAGTACTACTGAAACTCATTTTAACCATATGCATAAAAAAAAGAGGGCAGGAAGAGGTTTATGTTTTATATTATTTTTAAGGTATTACCAGAATAAAATTAACCCTGAGCAGTGGTTATCTTTGTTATTTCTAGAAGAGTTTGACAACCATGACTAGAGCAAGATTAGACTAAAGGATGTAATTATTGTTACACATGAGAGAAAGAAATAATGAGAAACAGCTTCCTTCATTTTTCTATCCTCTCAGATCAGAAGAGTTGTGATGCTTTTACACATTCCTTATGAAGGAATAAGAGCTCACACAAGTTTTCAGGCAAGATTCTTTCTCCCTCTCATACTTATTATACTTCAATTGCAACTAATTATGTCTTCTAATACCCATCCACAGGCCTCTAAAAATAACTGACTTTGTAGCTCTTGATTTTTGAACTGAAGTTCACAGGGCTCTCATGGGCTTGAAAGGGTTCTGGAATAAGCTGAAATTACAACTAATTCTTTAACTTCTCTTATGAACATGATTACGATTCCTACAAGCAACACTAGGATGCTCATTGAGCTACATTTAAGGACAGTTGTGACATAAGCTTTGGGAAGATGACAGATGCTCTTACACTGGGAGGAAATTACATTAAGTGTGGGATTCAATGTACATTAAGACACCTATGTTTGGGTATCTGAAGGGTTTAATTTAGTTTTATGTGCATGCTATCTGAGCTCTTGCTGTGGTCAGTGGAAGTGTGGGGAGTCTGGCTGGTGGAGCCCCACAGATGTTCACACCAACATGTGCTTCATTAGAGTGAACAAAATCACTCCAGAGGCACCAGTGACTGGAATAACTAATGGCTCAAATAACTTTCCTAACAATTGAAATTACCCATTCATACGTGTTGAAAAAAAGTCTGGATATGGCACTCAGTGCCATGGTATAGTTGATGAGGAAGTGTTAGGTCACAGGTTGGACTTGATGATTTTAAAGGTCTTTTCCAACCTCATTCATTCTGTGATTCTGTGTGATTCTGTGATTCTGTGAGGTAAAGAAAGGCATTTGATTTGCCAGAAGCCACAGGTCCCACAGACTGTATTATATCTGCCCATCTCACCTGTAGGACTTGACTACTCTTGAGCATTAAAAATGGCATCAGATACCTGTATTTAAGGAGCTGGCATTCAGTTTAGCTCTGAATTTATTAGACATGGAGACAGGACAGTCATATTCAGGCACTTAAATTTAAGTCTCCTAATCTGGATCTCAGACCCACACAAAGGGGAGTTGTTTGCACAGACAGAAGTTTTGGAGCACTGTTCAGGGGGTTTCAGTTACCTGGCCTCCAGCTACTGTACTCTACAGACCCAGTTTTATCTTTCTCAGAGGCAGGCAGGCCTATCAGTCATCTTTGACCATAAGAAAGACCTGCAGATACTTGTGCATTAGGCAACTGAAGTATGACATAAGCATCCAACAGTTTTTGATGCTCATCTTTGAGATCAATCTCTTAGGATTTTGCTGCCTTGACACAAATGTTTCTCTGTTCTAAAACAGAGAAATTCTAGAATTATGGTGCTTATTCAGAAAGAAAGTATATTTGGGTAATTTAAAGGGATTAAAAAACTATTACATGGTTGTAAAAATTATGCCCCCCAAAAGTATTGCACTGTAGGAAATCTAGAGTTGTTAACATTTTAAAGAAATTCAGATGTACATGCTATGAAAATACACAAGTATTGTAAAATGCAGGTGAACCTAGTGGGAAGAAATGATGGTGTCCAACTCCAGTTCAGAAGGTTGAATGATTTCTTTATATGCTATAATACATTAATATACTATATAAAGGAAGATACTAAAACTACATACCTACTTTTTCTAACTACCAAATTGAACTCACTCTCAACATGTGACCCTATTCTCGAGAGTCTAAACACAAGTAGATCTGATTAACTATTATAATCAATTCTCACTAGAATCCAATCAAGTAATCACCCCAGGTAAACAATTCTCCAAACACATTCTACATGAGAAAAACAGAGAGCAGAAATAGAAATTGTTTTCTTTTTCTTCTCTCTGTACACCTCTATGAAAAATCCTGAAAAAGAGAAAAATGTGCTTACCACACACAAGTAAGGCATCTACACTATCATGCTTTTGTCTTGCTTTCAGTAACAAAGCTTTCAATCAGCTGGCAAAAGGATATGTTTTGTGAGATAGATGCAAGCATCCCTGAAAAATCATTAAATCATGGAGAAATTTTGATTGTGATAGACCTCAGGAACTCATCTATTCCAACTGTGCACTCAAAGAAGGACTGACTTCTAAAAAGAAAGATGGATTTAAAATGTGGTAATTGGGTTCAGGAACACATCAGAGGACTCAGCAGGGACTGTGAGGTGTTTCCTCGGGACAGAAAAGTGCAACCCTTTCTCTTGGGTAGGGATAAGAAGCCAAAGAGGTAGCTCAAATAATAGCTGCACAGGCAGAGGGCCCATGTTCGCAGAGATAGAGCCTGTCTCTTTGAAGCATTGGGGGTTTTTTGGAATTAATTAGAAAAAGAGTTGACCCTTAAAGAGTGCTCTTTCAGGACTAGGCATCTTGGGAGATGCTTGGATATTTAAGATTGTAATTGACAACTTTGATCTTAATGGTATTTTTTAATAACATAAATCTGATTGTAAATTTTTTAGTATCCTCATGGCCTGAACTACCAGAAAAATTGTGTGAGAGCATTCTGCATTCTTAGCTATATATATTTTTTTTTCCTGGGCAAGAGGGTATTATGGCTTCATAAAGATGGAATAAAACAATTTATTTGGATTTGATGTTCTAATGGTTTTCAGTATTTGCTTGAGCCTCTTGATGTGGAAATAACAGATTAATGTAAACATAAACTCTCAAAGATCTTAATGCAGCAAAACACACCCACCTAAATATGCACACATTAAGATTATTTTTAGAGATAATTTTTCTTTTAGCTGCAACCATGCTAAAATGTATGCATCTGTGGAGAATTTCAAGAATGTGTGGTGATTCTCCTCTGTAATGTCTTTTTCTATGTTCCTCTGGCAGAACAGGAATAAAAGCAATAGGTAAACCTCTTTGATTTTTTTCTTTTCATTATGGCTATGAAGGAGAAACAGAAATAGCTTCACAGAAGAGAAAAAGACTTTAATTGTCCTCTCACTTATTGTGTATCTGTTTTAAATACTTATCAATCTGGAAATCATTGAAATAAAACATTTGAAAGGCAGTTGCTTGTGCCTTATCCCTCTTTATCAAAATGTTAGTTTATTGTTCTAAACTAATATTTGCATTTTAATCTTTCATACAGTTAAAACATCAGAAGTTTTAATAACAGGTGTAGGTCAAAATGAATTTTGTATTATCAAATGATTAATCACCAACACAACCAGAGATTTTTCAGCATTCACATATAAACAAATAAATGCAAATATCATCACCTTTAATGAACCAAAGAAGTCTAGTTTTGGGGTAATATATGATTCTGTTCAAACAGGAGTACTATAGCTTTGGCTCTAATATCTGACAAATGGTCATTGTCAGTATTGTGATCTAACATTAATGAGCTCTTTTGGATCTGTATTTGACATGGATACACTCAGGGCAAAAGAAGACTTGGGGACTGTAAAAAACCCAATCAATATGGGCTTGTGTTATGCAAGCAGGGGACCTGTGAGCTTTCAGGTCTGTGACAGTATTTCTATAAAGTTTTAGCCCAATATAGTCTGTGACTGCCACACCAATTACAAGTCATTAAAACACATTGAATTGCAGTCTTGATGGAGAGAAACCTGAAATTACGACCACCCAAGATCTCTTCAGTACTCAGCTAATGGTCTCTGTCCATTTTAATGTGGCATAATTCTTTACTGCTGGCAACAACATGTGATTTTGCTGGTGTTTTCTGTGAAGACTGAAGACAACAGTAGTTAAGCTTTCCTCACTGGGACAGGATAAAGAACATTGGTGAAAGCAGCCTAAAAACTTGCACTTGTGCTAGCCGGCTTGGTCTCTGAAGAAAACAACACTACACTCCATTGGACTGAGATCTCAAACTAAGTTTAGATCATCTTCAGATATTTTTCAAAATATGATAATGGGTTATGCCCAAATGCAGAAAAGTAAGAGATTTTTCTAGCTTTCAGAGTCTCTTATCTTCTTGTATGCTTTCAATTGTTCCTAAAATGAGACTTTTGAAGTAAACCAGTATTTGAGAATATTTAATTGATATAGATTACCTCCTGAGTTCTATCACACCAAAGTCTATAGTACTATTCCCTAAAAAATCTCATAGAAAACCACACAGGACACAAAGATAAGCCAAGAGTTATATCAGAGACAGCTTTCTGTAGCAGGACCTA
This sequence comes from Anomalospiza imberbis, assembly GCF_031753505.1. Classification (NCBI taxonomy): domain Eukaryota; kingdom Metazoa; phylum Chordata; class Aves; order Passeriformes; family Viduidae; genus Anomalospiza; species Anomalospiza imberbis. The sequence continues at coordinate 11,198,477 of NC_089681.1, read as the reverse complement.
AAGGCCAATGGTATCTAAATTTACACAGAGACTCTGGACACCTCTGAGTAATTATCTGAACCATGCACTTAATGACTTGCATTCTCTTTTCTTCTGTTTCTTTGCTAACAAGCAAACATTTTTCAATGAAGACCAAAAATGTATTTTTGAGTTTTTCTTGCTGATCAGTTTTTGACCAGCCTTTTACTTCCCATTGCATTGTGCAAAATTGTTATAAACTTAGATCTTTTCATGATCTTTCAGCTTCAAAGTTTTCTAGAAGGACTAGAAGGAGAACAATTTTCAAAATATCTTGGTTTTTGCTGGATCTGGATTTCAACTCACTCTGAGTTCGCATTGCTTTGTAAGGAAATAGGATAGATAGCAATGTTACTCTGATTCAGTATCTTGTCTGAGCTTGAATTATTCTGCAGCTCACACAACAACAGCTACTGTGGAAATCAAACAGAATCAGGCTTTTTCAGAAGTTAGACACGATTCTTAACTGTCCATGCCATGCAACAATACATTCATCTTGGCTCCAGCCTGCTCAGCCAAAATAACATGGTGCTTTGGAGCATGTCAATACAGCTGTGCTTCAGTGTATGCTAATAGCTCTTCCTCCCACTCTTCTCCTTCTCCTTCCCTTGGCACAGAGCTGTAGCCGTAGGAGGGTAAGGAGCAGAGGTGAAAAAACTTAAATGAGCCAAAGCTAATGTGCTTCAGAGCTTCTACTTCCCTTCAGATTTGCTGAAGGAAAGAAGTGCCATGGAGAATAAATGCAAGCAGTGAAAACACAATAGCAGAGGAGATGAGAGGGGATGATCTCAAGGAATCTTGAATCAGGGAGCTCTAAAAGGAGTATACACCTAAGTTAAAGTATTCTGTAAAGAAAACAAAAAAGACCACTGAGTGGTGCAGGTCAGCCATGAACTCCAACACTGAATCACTGGGTAGATTGGTGTATCTCTCTTGGAATTCTCCTCTTAGCTACCACTTTGTTATTGATCAAGTTTAATATAACCTTACAAGGCAATGCTTCATGGAATCAAAGCACAGGGGACTCAGCCTGTTAAGACAGGACAGATGACTGTACAGAGGTACACAGGCCACAAAAAACCAGTAAAGCCATTAATAGTCATAAATTCTAATCAAGATAACAGCAATCATTTTTAAGCTGGATGATTCAAATTAGGGCAAACTCCATCAATGAAGTCATGCTAATTCGGATACCTAGTGAGACAGCTTCTACATGGTACTTCTGCTACATGGAGTCTAAGGTTTTCCCTGTTCTTAGAGTATAAAGTAGAACTGTAGACACAGAGTTGAAAACACCTAAATGCTGATCACAGAATAACAAAATTGCAGAGCATGCTGAGTTGGAAGGAACCCACAAGGACCACTGAGTAAAACTCCTGACCCTGCAGAGGACCATCCCCAAGACTCACACCATGTGTCTGTGAACATTGTCCAAATTCTTCTTGAACTCTGTCAGGCTTGGTGCTGTGACCACCTCCCTGGAGAACCTGTTCCAGTGTTCAAGCACACTCTGGGTGAAGAATCATTTTCTAATGTTCAACCTAAACCTCCCCTGACACAACTTCAGCCCATTCCCTCATGTCCTGTCAGTAGTCACCAGAGAGAAGAGATCAGTGTCTGCCCTTCCTCTTGCCCTGACAAGGAAGTTGTAACTGCAATGTCTCCCCTCAGACTCGTCTTCTCCAGGCTGTACAGACCAAGCACCCTCAGCTGGTCCTCACACAGCTTCCCCTCGAGGTCCTTAACTGTTGTTGTTGCCCTCCTTTGGACACTCTCTAACAGTTTAATGTCTTTCTTACATTGTATCACCCAAAACTGCCCCCAGCACTCGAACTGAGGCTGCTCCAGTGCAGAGCAGAGCAGGACAATCCCCTTCCTTGCACAGCTGGTGATGCTGTCCCTGATGCCACCAGGACAGGGCTGGTCCTCCTGGCTGCCAGGGCGCTGCTGACTCGTGTTCAACATCTGCAGAACCCAGAACTTTCTCTCGTTCAACTTCATATTGTTGGTGATTGCCCTCTCCTCTGATTTGTGAGGTCTCTCTGCAGGGCCTCTGTGCCTTTGAGGGAGTCAACAGCTCCCCCCAGTTTTGTATAATCTGTGAACTTTCTCATCATCCCTTCCAGTCCCGTGTCCAGGTTGTTAATGAAGATATTGAAGAGCACAGGGCCCAGGATGGAGCCCTGTGGAACCCCACAAGTTAGAGGTCCCCAGTCTGATGTCTCCCCATTCACCACAACCCTTTGTGCCCGATCCATGAGCCAGCTGCTCACACATCTCAGGATGTGTTTATCCAGTTGTGTGCTGGACATTTTGTCCGGAAGATCCTGTGAGAGACAGTATGGAAAGCTCTCTTATCTTATGGAAATCCATAGATAACATCAGCTGGCTTTCCTTGATCAGCTGGGTGGATTACCTTGTCATAGAAGGAAATCAGATTTTTCAGGTTGATGTGCAGAAGTCTACGTGAGCTTCCATTACAGGCAGTGGAGCACTAGAGTGGGATTAAGCTTTTTTAACTCAGTCACCTCTGTCATTTGCAAGGTTACCAAGTGTTCCACTAACATGGAGCTGTCACAACTGTAGAGGACTGGCAGCTATGGCAAAAGATTTAAGGAAGAGCTGCACACTTTGGGATAACAGCTGGAAGCCAGGTGAGATATCCTGATGGCATTAGGTGCTTGTATTAAGGAAAATGAATCAAGCATTCCTCCTACTGACTGGTGACACCAATGGAGCTCATTTCTCAGCAGGCATCTGCTTTACAGAGATGTCTGTGGGTTCTCCTGAATAGAAAGCTTTGGGGATTGAATCACTTGGGCACATATTGATTTCTGATGCCTTTGGTGAGGCCCTAACAATATTTCTCCAGAAGATTAAGGCCATATTTCTGCCCAGACTTTCTTCTGCCCAGATATCTTTCTTTCTGATTATCTGTATGTTTAACAATTGTCTATGGGTGATAGCTGCTGAGAAAAGATAAGCATTATATAGGGTCAAACTGGCAGAGTCGTGATTATATCTGACTCTTTTGATGGTGGCCATGAATAACTTTTAACAGGGGTTCAGCATCTAAGCTGATGGAAAAGGTAACTCTCTTTTGTTTGATTATATTTATGTAGGTATAAATATGTAGAGGAATTTGATTTTTTCCTAAATCATGAAGTTCAAAGAGAATCCCCTTTAATGTGCTGTAAAATGGGGATATATTTTTCTTCCCTTTTTTCAAGAACAGCAAATTTGCAAGTATTCTGATTCAAAGCTTTCACATGTAGATCTGCTTTAGTAATTGGGATGGTTCTGGTTGCCATAAATATTTAGAGATAAATCAGCTGCAGATATTACCCCTTAAGGGAAAAGGATCATTGGCACTAATTCTATTCATTTATCTAAAATAAGCTCAGTGGTGTAGATTCAACAATCTTACCCTCTGCTTTGAAATATCTCCAAGTTATTTTACTTCATTTCTTCCTTTCCTATGGGCTTTGGCTTATATTGACATGGATGTTGATACCTATAAAAAGGACTTCTGTATTCTGAATCCTGTGACAGCTTTCTCTCTCTATTGTTAATTTCAGTGTTGATATGGGTGGTCTGGAAGAGAAGAATTAAAGAAAATAAAAGGTATGTTGCATTTGTTTTTCAAGGAAAAATATCAGAGTAGTAGAGAGAGCAAAGATTGTGTGTGCTCAACAGATCCATTATCTGCATTCTTGTCCCCATTCTCTAACCCTTTCTTTGCTCACCTTCCCATGAATATGGGTTAGGATGTCTCTTCCCTCTTCCCTTTGCAGCTAGTAGAAAACCTATTGGTTGGACACACTCACGAGAGCTAGGAGATACGGATTTGAATGACTTCAGGATGAAGATGTGATTCAAAATGAAATAATCCAAATAATCACTTTGGGATACCATTCTAAAAACTTCCTATAATCCTTTCTTTATTTTGGTTACATTTTTCAGTGAAAGTGGCTGAAGTTACTGGATTTCATACTGACATCAAGAGGGAGGCTAGGAAGCCCCTGTAGATTTTGCAGGGGCTCCTACAGCTTGATGGGGTGTGTTAACAGAACTAAAACTTTCTGTGCTATTGGGATGCTGTACAAGATAGAAGAAGGTACTGATTTTCTGTCTTGGTGAAATATAAGTCCCAGGAAAAATCTTGATACTTGAGATTTTGGTCAAGTTTTCCAGAGATAGATACCTGAACACCATCTCAATTGGCCTCCATGTGCCCATGGTTTTCTGCTTTGTTTGCTTTATGTTTCTGGCTGCCTAATTTGAGTGATTTTCAGTTACATTCGGATATTTTTCAAAACTCACAGAATACTTTGGTAACTTTTGACTTAAATTCTTTTATTAATTCTTACTGATTTTTCAAGCAGGTTGAATGTATAATTTCAGAAAGTTTCAAAAAACCTCAATAGCTTAAAGTTCCTGAGTAATTCAGATGCTTTAAAATATCTTAGTATACAAACCTATGTAGATCTTCTATAACACTGACTTGTGGTGATTATCAATGACACAATATTTGGAAAAGGAAAAAAAAATATCTCCCTCCACTCTCTGTGCTACAGGCTCAATAAACATAGGGTTTGTAAAATAAATCTGGGATGTTAATCAAAGGTCTGTACACATCTCCATCTGCTGTGATAGTAAAACCCCTGCTGCTAACATTATACAGTGAAATACAATTACTTGTCTTATAACTAGAAACATTAACAAACACTACTGGATGCAAAAAGCAAATAAAAGGATAAGCCAGACACCACAAATTATTAATCTATGCAGATAACCTTCTGTCTACAATTAAAAATCTGGCATTTGAAGCACTAATGTCCTCCAGCCTATCAGATTTTGGAAGAGCCTCACATTATAAAATCTATCAGTCTAATCAGATGTCTGTTATCTGACATTACTCAAGAACTTACCAGGTCTTTGGAATCAGAATTGGAAAGACAAACACAATTTATATTCTGATCAAACTGGCTTATATGACATCATCAAAGAAAAGATGAAACTCGCCATCTCATGTCTCTTGGCTGAGAAAATCACTAGCATTTGACAAGTCTGTTTTATTTTATTGTTATTTTTGCAGAGGAGGAAAGAGATGGAAAGAGGGCAGTTGAGCACTTCCAGATGACCAAGTCATAACCTACAGAAAATTATTCAGAAAGTATACTAAAAAATTCATAGTAAATCTTCATGAAAAATCTACAGAAATAGATGAGTACCACAACGGAGATTGTCAGCTAAGATGCAGCAACACCTAAAGCTATAAGAGACTGGGTTGGGATGTGAAAGTTATTAAACATCCCTGGTTCTGAGGTCTGCAAGAACCATATATGAAGGTCTATTAAGAAAGACATGGATGCTTCATGAATCATCCTATGATACTAGAAAAAGGAAAGGAGACTGAAAAAAATGCATAGTTGGCATGATCCTCTGAAGGTTTTAAATGACTAAATTCAATAGTGTCTCCCCTGACAAAGGACAGTCTTATGAGGTGACCAGTTTTCTGAAATTGAGCATTCAACCTGCCTGAAAATTACTAAGACTTATTAAAATAATTTAGCTCACATGCTGTGCTACTTTTCAAAGATTGTGCAGAAGATGAGAGATGCCTGCATGGACCATAATAGACTCGAGGCAAACAGTTAAATTGGTGTCATATGCAGTACAAATGAGATGGATCCCTTACTGTGTATGGGAAGAAGAAGAAAAAAAATAGGAAGAAAAAGGGATTCTTGTCAGCTAAGACATTTCCTAAAGTTAAAAAGTTTTAATTTGGAGTATCTATTTATTTTTTATAGAATTTGAGTAATTTAAACACTAAGATTTGTTGATTTTGTTTTAACTTTCCGATATATTCACTCAGATCACTTGAGATCCAAGCATTTTGCTTTACATATGTTTGAAATGACTGTGGAACAATAAGTGTAAATAACAAAAAAATGTCTAAATGGATAATTTGTTTAGGAAAATAGTTATATTTCTATAGCACTAAACATTTAAAAGTGTAGTATGTGCTCCCTAGACTTAAAACATAAATAAGGGTTTTTTTCACAAGATATAGAGGTAATTATTTTCCCTTCAATTTATAGCAGATCTGTTGACTTCAGTTAGTTGCTGAAAAGTAACAGACCAAAATTTGACCTAGGGTTTTTAACATTGCTTTTAAATCTTAATTTATAATAATGTACAAAAACTTAATGATGAATTGTTTTGTTGCTAGGCAGTCTGGTCCTGATGGGCTGTTAAAGTTTGATTTACTCTGCTGATCCATGACCTCTTTCTCTGACAACTCATTCTTTATGATTATATATTTATATTATAGAGGCACATAGAGGCTTCTGAGATGACCAGGGCTTTACTGTGCTCTTAGGCATTATCTACACATGCATAAAGAAAAACCTCCTTATTCTGAAGAGTTCATTATTCATGTAGCAGGTGGGTTTAATCAGAGAGCTGAGTGAAATGGAGGACTAAGCTTTGGCTGCCCTGAATTGCTCTTCCCGGTGTGCTGTGCTCTCTGCTCTGTGTAGGAGGGATGCAGGTGTTCAGTAGCCATCCACCCCCGGAGTACCACCTGCACCACAGAGACACGGCGAGCTGGAGGGGACAGGAAATCAACTTTTTATCTGACCTTGCCAAGAATGACAGGAACTGAGGAAGGAGACTCTTGACTCTTCAATGTCCTCAGAAGGTACTGTGTGTGCAGAAAAATTAGTTAAATTGATGAAACCTGATGAATTTAGTTGCAGTAGGCTAAATAGTACAAAAGTTATTGGTAGAGGGGGAACAAAGCCTGAAAATTTGTTAACATGGATGTTCAACCCATGAGTCTGTAACTCTTGAGGCTTCTGCCTTGTTCTCTCCAGCCTGACAGCTACTTACTGCAGATGGGCTTGTGAGTATAGAGATCAGGCATGAGTGAAAACAAAAAACCACAACAAAACAGAAAAAGGAAAACTGCAATATTTATTTTAAGAACAGAACAAGCATGCAAGTATTGATTTCCCAAAATAGTACAAGACAAAAAGGTCATACTCTCAGTCCTCAAAACCTTGGTGCCTTGGTAAGGCTCTGTGAAGTTATTTCACCTGAGGTGTTTGTGTTTCCTTAGCCAAATGCTGCTGCCCCATATCTCGAAGGGGCCGTGCTACAAATGGCATATGAAAATTGATTGCTGAGTTACTGCCTGACTCACAGGGCTCTGCAGACAGGGCTCTGAATGAAAATGGTTGGTCACCATAGGTGCTACCACTGTTCACTGCAACATCAGCTTGAGTTATAGACAGGGCAGAAAGGGTGCTCCTCATCCACCCCTGATAAGCACACATACAGCTGTTACTTGAGGGGGAAAATCTGACAGACTAATCCTGTACAAAATTAGGTACAACAAATCTCACTCTCTTTAGCACTCTGCCTTTCTACAAAATGTGTGTTGCTTTTAGACCAGTTTTTGAGGTGATAAATAAATCTAGGTGGGCAGAATAAAGGCCAATGCATTCAGATTTATCAAGACTTTTCTCTGTATTCTCTTTTCTTGGATTTTCTCACCTTTTATAAGACACTTGCTCACAATAGAGAATGGCAATCCAAAAAACCACATAAGCTCCTGGAAGTGTGAATTTCAGCTATGAGTTTCAGATTTGTCTTGCTTGATGCTACACTTGAGACATTGAAAAACAAAAGTCTGCTCTTAATCTCATTTAAGATGTTATAAATCAGGGATTATTCCACTGAGCTCAATGTAAATTTGTGGTGAAGCTGATCTGAGTAATAAATATCTAGTTCATAGACTTGAGCAAAACAATATGTTATCATGAGTGCTGAGTTATATATGTTGGAAAAATTACAGGATGGCTTCCTTCTAAGAATGATGATTTTCCCTCTTGCTTTTGCTCACTTTTTGCAGTTTTTTCTCCTATACCAGTTAATTATTTCTTCTCCTTGCTCCATTCCTACCATTTTCAGGCTGCAGTTTACCTTTTTTTGTGCAGGTAATTTATACTTTGGACTCAAGGTAGAGTTATAGAAATATAAATTACTTGACCATACCGGACTAGATGATGTAACTGAGTTTGCACAGTGTTGACTTATTCCTGCAGAGGAGTCAACCTGGTCTTAAACAGCCACATAAAGGCTTGTTATATCTCTTGCATTTTCCCCCCTTCACTTTGACGCTTCATGCTCATCTGCCAGCCAGTATGACTGCTTTTCTCATTCCATGTCTGTGTTTGCAAGCAAAGGTACCAAAATGAGGCTAAATTTTCTGCAAGGTTTTATCTGCCAGCTGCATCTGCCTATTTGCTGTGTCTATCCCTCCTGTCTGCCAGCTGCTCTCAGCAACCAGCTTCTTGATAACCACAAGGTTCAAACTTAAAAGCTGCTCTCACTTTTGTGCTGTACCTCCATGTTTGGTTTTTTCCCTCACTTTGTACCCAAGCAGGACAAAAAAGATATAAAGACCCAGGTGTTGCCTCTTTTTCCCCTTGTGCCATGTCTTTCCTGTCGAATGACTGTGATCATGGGGTCAGGATTCTTTTGTATTTTTTACCTTCTAGGTACAACCTGCAGTTCCCTTCTCAAGTGGAACATTTCCAGATAACACAGCAAGATGTGGCAAAGACTGCAAGAAAGGATGGTCTCATAAAGATCACATGAAAGGAGATTTTGAGGTGAGGGTAAAGGTAATAAAGGTCAAAGCTAAAATTATCTTCATGTAGAGGTATTAAGACTGAGTACTGCATAATCTTACATCTGAAACCTCTTCATATATTCAGACACATTAACATACATTCCTCTGCCTGTGTTCTGAGTCAGCCAGCTCTGTAAGCAGAAAGGAACTGGCACAGGGCATGTTACAGTGAGGCAATGCACATTCTGATGGATCCACTCTGAGCCAATCTCACCAGCATGGACCTGTGCAAATACAACCTGGATGTTTCCTTCCAGTTGCCTCGGCTTGTGTCTTTCCCCTTTATTACTGAATCTCCTAATATAGGAACTGTACATACTTTTATCTCTTCTTCTCAGATGAAATCCATACTTTCTCCATCTCCCTCATGGACATGAAGAGTATTTTCACACCTTCCATGTGATCCTCTGATATTCTCAAAGACTTGTGTTTGCATTTATTCCCATACTTTTGATTATGAAAACTCTTAGGATACCCATATGATTTTACCTTTCTTTATTATTATGAATATCCCTGATGATCCTAGCTCTGATATTCCTTATCACAGACCAGTAGGACTTGTAGACTTAAATAGCTACATAAGAATATTGAGGATATGAGTGAAGGCTGCATGACAGCCTTCTGTGTCCTAAGCAGAGAAGGGCATTATATACAACTTTTAAAAAAACAGGGGATCAGCCTTTCTGCGTATCCCTATTCCATGCATCACACAATCAATCATTAGAACTCTAAGGAATTTTAACAGAATTGTAAACATTTACATCATGACACATGATAACTGTGCCTGTGTCCTCCGGAGAGGACCCTTCAAAGGTCTCTTGCAACAGTATGTGAGGATGTAAGCAACACCTGATAGCTACACTTGCATTTACCCATGAATATGGGTATCAGAGGTATGGGAGATATGGACCTGTGTACTCTTGACGTCCCTTAGCTTTTTCATTTTTGGAGTCAAGCATAATTTAACTCACTATTGAAGCACTGTGCTCCTCTCCCTGAAAGTGATGGAGAAACTTTTACTGTGTTGGAGGAAGAGCATGCCTTTTACTTATGATGACCAAGCATGAAAATACTTCAATGCCACCACTCATCAGGAGAAAAAGGGCTTCAGAAACATGGGCTTCAGTATAGTCTGAAGGGACTTAAAACTTTTTGTTATAATAAAATACTTTGTCTTTCCCTATATGCTGCCTCAATGTTGAATGGCAGTTTTGTGGAAGATGTATTTATAACAGCTGTATTAGATATGCTTTGATATCAGTATCCCACTTGGACATTCTTGGCTTATATGTTAGTAAAAAGAAGGATGATTAGAAATTTTGACCAAAGCTTTCCTGACACAAAATGTTAAAATATTTGAGTCCTTATCTTTGCCAGTTACGGCATGACAAAGACAAAAATTAAACCATTAATCACACACAGGCCTGTAAAAAATCTGTCTTGATTGTGAGACGGCACTTGAAGTGATGATGTACCAGTACTGTTATTTTGACATGATAAAGTAATACAGAGTTGCATACTTTCATCTCTTGAACTTCTCTTGAAAGGAAAGTGAAGAAGGAGAGACTACAAAAACATATAATGTAAACATGACTGTGAGACAAACCTCAGAAAGGAATGGAAGTTAAGTGTTGAAAGCCTGCTGATGTTTCTTTTATTCTTTTCTTGCATGAGTCATGCAAACCACTGTTGTTTCTCTTCCACTTACTGATTTATTGCTCGATGGTATTCTTGAAATTGAAAACTTTCTTGGATGCTGCTTTTATATTTACCTTCTTAAATCCCTTTTTTAAACATTAACATATACAATTTCACTTCTTGTCCACTGTAGTTTAAAACTTTAATAATTGTATTGATTTCCAATTAACAAACAATTATTAATTATTATTTTTAAGCAGGAAGGAAAAATAAAATAATGACTGCTTTGAAGCATCAACCCTGGTGGTGACAAAACCATGATTCCAGTGGTCAGCCAACTGCTAGTGCAGGTAGGGTCAACTGGAGCAAATTGCTTAAAGCTACAGCAGACATCAGACAGTCCAAGTCTTGAGGAGAACTGCAAGGTTGTTCACAAATTCTGAGAGAAATTCTGTCATCTCCCATCAAAATGCGGGAGAAGTAACAGAAGTCTGAAGAGGTAGGGAATAGCTGCAGCATGGATGTCCTGTCTATATTGTCACATCTTTGTCTGCCATCCAACCAACTGCATGAACCAAATGTACCTGGTAGACTGGTTTCTCCTTAAACTCACTGACTGTGAGTTTAAACTCTCCTTAAACTCTCTGACTGGAACAGGCCAGAGAAGTTGTGACTGCTCCATCCCATGTGGTCAAGGCTAGGCTGGAAGAGGCTTTGATCAACCTGGTCTACCATTTCAGGGCAAAGAGGAACTAAATGAACTTTAATGTTCATCACAACCTAAATTATTCTATGTCTGAGATTAAATCTACACTACAGAGAGTGACAGATGCAAGCTCACTCTGTTCACCAAGGGCAGTGTGATCACATCACTGAAGTATAAAACTCAGGTTAATATATTATTTAACAGAAAGGGAGATGGGATTTAGATTGGATAGTAGGAAAAAATCCATCACTGGAAGCATTGTCAAGCTCTGCAACAGGTTGCCCAGGGAAGTGGTGGAGTCACTATCTCTGGAATTATTTTAAAGATGTGTAGATGTAACACTTAAGGACATGGTTTAGTGGTTGACTTGGAGTGCTGAGTGAACCATTGGACTTGATAATATTAAGGATCTTTTCCAGCATACACAATCCTATAATTCTTAGATTCTAGGCTACATTAACTGGGGCTTGGCTCCTGGTTTGCACTCAGTCTGGCATGACTGCTGGCTCATGTCTCCTGCTGTGGGCCAGGGCACAGGGCAGGCTCACGCTGGCTCATAAGGAATCCTGTGGACATATCCCATGCTGCTTCTCTGTTGAGTGAGTGCAGCCACCAGTAGTGCAGTCATTCCTGAGGGATTGGGATTTAAAAGGGCGTAGGCAGTGCTTGGCAGGCTGTAAGTCTGAGGTATTGGTTAATTAAATTCCTTGTAGGTTTTCCCTTCATGATAATGCTAAATCCAGGGATAAGTTGTCCTGGCAACAGCTTTGGCTACCATTCTTTCCACCCTTGCTTTTAGGACTGTGATTAGAGGTACTTGAGTATGTAAATCACCATCTGAGGCTGGTGGATGTATTTATTTGTTTCACAGAAAGTGGTGCCCATATGAATTGAAAATACAGTGCACTTTCACTTGTGTTTGAATAATAAAACAATATACTCACTCTTCAGAACTCAGTCTTTAGCCAACAACATATATATTATTCATTGTTTCAAAATGTAATAAAGATACATACTTAATATCTGCTTTCCAATTAAACTTTATGAGTGGGGGCTGACTGTGGTTATATTTTTTGGCTGTGCTTTTTAATTTTCTTCTAATGCCTCCCTGGGAATTCAAGAGGCAGCTTCAAGCATAAACATGTTGAGTGTTAAAATAGTGAAGTGTCTTTTATGGCCAAAATTTTATGGCCCCACAGATTTGTGGGGCTGTCAAATGTGGTGACTGAAAGTAGGCATTGAACCTGGTACACTTAATTTCTTCAGTAAGTTTCAGTATTTGCAATTTCTGGTAAAGCCAATGGAACCAGGGATAAGTGGCCTGGGATTTTTTCGTTTGACTAATAGTATCAATTATTGAAAACTGTGGATTCTTGGTACTCCTACAGATCCAATCACTTATTCTTATTCTTATTCTTATTCTTATTCTTATTCTTATTCTTATTCTTCTTATTCCATGTTCACTTATGAATCCTCCGAGATAAATGAGATATGCACCATAGAATTACATACTTTGCTTTAGTTGGTTCTGTTTATATGTTGGGTTCTTTACAAAAATTATAATTTTAGCTTCAGGCGCTTCTTCCAGGAGAGGAGTAACTAATTAAAATGGTTCCTCTTTGTAGGCATGTACAGGTTTTTTTACTGCCTTCATCTTGTTCTTCCCATGATTAAAATCCTGGTAGATGACACTTTGGCACATCTGTGAGTCTGCGTGTCTGAGACCTTGGAGACAAGAGGTCATTGTCTGTTTTGGAGGGGACAGTCCCCGCTTGCCAACAGGCTGCTGGAGCAGGGCAGTAGCAATAGCAAAGGACTAATTAGGATGCTTGTGTAATTTAGGAAGTACTATATGACAGCATTTATACTTTGTTTTAAATGACCCACATATTATTCTGTATACAATGGCTTGAGAAGGAACAGTGACTGTGTCTATAACTGGGTTTGTTTCTTTGGTTTCTTTTTCCTTCCTGAAGCCAGCAAATATTTTCTCTATCCAAAATACAAGTCAGTGGCCATACTGGAAGGAAAAATTGAAAGAAAAAATGCAGATATCACATGCTATGATTAAATTACTAAGGACTTGCTGAATAAGGAAATGAAGGATGCATCAGTTTTGAAATTACAAAACTCCAATAAGGACATTTACACTGGTTAACAGAGGCTGAAGTGTCAATATATCAACTAAGCAGGCAACATGGCTCAGGTGACAATGGCTGTGAAATAGCGATATCCAGACCTCCTGATCTGGCACTTTGTGTAACTGGTGTGTTATGGAGGCACTTTCCTTTGGTGTGTCTAGCCAATGCCTTTGGAAAGGGATGCCTCTAAAAACTGCTCTCCTAAGGATTGTTATTTATGTGCCTGAATAATTTCTTGAAGGGATTTGCTATTTTCCTGTGGCTGCAGAAAAAGTCTGAGGAAATTTGCATCAAAACTCAGCCAATAAAGTTATGTCATGTAACACTCTCCTTTATAGCTCCTTCAGTTCAACCTGACAAAGAGGAAAAGTAATAGGTTGAGGTATTTTTGAGGTAATTTGAGGTAGCCTTGCTATTTTCATGCCTCCAATATGAAAACAGCAGAAGCTGTTGCTGATGACACAGCTGGCTGTCTGAACTAGACAGTGATGAGGTGACATACCTGTGGCTGGCTGACAGCCCAGTCCACAACACAACTGAGTGTGCCTAAATGGATATCTCCAGCAGGATAAAGAGAAAAGATGGTCTTGTTAGCAATTCTGTGCCAAAAAGCACAGGAAAATATTTTCAAAGAAGAAGTAAAAGGGCTGTGCACTTTCCAGAATGATGATAGGAAATGGAAATCAAGAATTAGAAGGCCTTCTGGCTCTGGGAGGCAGTGGATCTGTTGGTGATGATGAGTATGGACTTTGGGGAATGGTTTAAAACCAAGAGAGCTCAAGTAACTTTTGAAGAAGGGAAACCAAAGTAAAGAGAGAACATTCTGCAAATGAGCAGATCACTTGGTAAGAGGGATAGTTCTTTTGCTGTGGAAATCTGATTCTCTTACTAAGGAGACAGGTGAAACAAAGTTTCAATCCTCAATACCAGAAAAGCATTCAGATTTCTGGAGAAGGAGGATGCTACCAGAGGTTAAATTAATAACAAAATGAATTAAAATGAGAACTCAGGATAATGTAAAAAGGTCTTGACAATAAAGTGAATCAAAGTATCAAGAGACATGGAAAGGAGATCTTTGATTAGCTTTATGCTAATAACTGGGAGACTGAATGAAAAGTAGTAAGGGTTTGAAATTATTTCCTTATAAGAATTTATGAATAAGCTTGACATTTATAAAGTTTGATAGGAAGGTCTCTGTGACTGAAATTTAAAAAAAAAAAAGAACCCCATGATGATTTTTGTGAGTGGACTATGCAAAACAGACCGAAATTCTTCTGGAGTTCATGTACAAATTGCCAGACCAATCACAACCTGACAGCATCTGCAGCAGATCACCAAGGCAAGACAGACAGCAGGATGACTGACCTTTCATTCTACAGCAAGGAAAAGCTGTACTAACATCTAGTGTGGGAGACTGTGTGACATACATTTGAGTTCTCATGCTGAAAGAAGATAAAAGTTATTTATTTTTAGCATCTAAGTTTGGGGAACTCTAACTGAAACATCATTTTGAAAAATTGACAAATAGATCACAAACCTGAAAGATTGGGTTGCTTGGTTACAAATGATTTTTGCTTGATTACATTTGCAAGCAAAATAACAGCACTATGATCAATGGACTAAAATAGATAGTTGATGTTTTAAAACTTACTGTTCCACAGAAATGAAAACAATTAAGAGGCAAATCAGCTGTGGAAAAGACTATCAACAAACTGATGAATTATGATCAAGAGAGGATGCAAAATGTTTCACTGCATCCTTGAATGCCACATTCTGACAATGGGAAAAGATGACTTTGCCACTTTTGTAAACAAAGCAAAAGGGTTAGAAGCTTGAGTCAGGGGTGAGGTGAAAGGTCTCGATAAAAATACTGAAAATCAGTGGGGCCCTTATAGGGAAAAAATTTGACACATGTCATGGAAGCAGATAACGTGTATTTCAATGCTGCCATGTGTGAATATTTCATAATATTTCTGCAGGTTTTACCACAATGGTGAAGCAATGAGTAAACAGCAACAAGGTACAATTTAGCAAGAGCCATGATGAAGATTCTTGCTCATCTCTAAGGCAAAAATTTAAATTGCTTTCTAATAACAGTTTAGTTCAGATGGAGTTAATACAACAAAATGTTATGTTTCTTTCATGTAGTTCATCTTGTGCTTATAAAAATAACTTTTCCTGTGCTTGCTTTATTTTCTCAAGGAATTAAAGACATTGGAGGGTCCAGTGCAGGATCATGGTCTGGTACTGAGGTCATAGTTTGGTACCATGACCCACAAATATTAAGTAGAAGAAGTAGATGGTTTTTTGCAGAGTGTTTGGTTCTATTTTCTGGGATGCGTGCACATATACTGTATTTGTGGACTTTGCCATTCACTCAGCTCTGAGCTTGTGTCATAATTCACTGTATAAAATACTTGTATTTCAAGGTCTTTGATGACAAAATTTGTTTCTTGAAACCTAAAATATATCCAGAGTCTGTGATATCGCAGGAAAATTTAGTTGTTGGAGGCATTGATGAGACAACGTGAACATAAAAATTATCTCTTCTTGTAAATATACACATATTTTAGTGACTTCCTATGCACCCTGAATTCTGCTTCTTTCTCTTTTTCCTCATAGCATTTTTTCTTGGCAGGGTTCTTAACTGAGGTTATTGACAGAGAAATTTAGTGCAAAAGTCAGCATCTAATAAGTTGCTAAGACTTTACTGGAAAACAAACTGAGGGATGTTTCCTCTACTCCAGACTGTCAGACAGAGCATCCTGCATTTTTGGAACTGCATCTTCTCTGGTTTTGTTGCATCTGTATTGTTTAAATAGATGGTTACAAAGACAGAGGAAACTAACTGGGCTCTAAAGGAAAGTCTCTGTTTTCTCAGACTGGACCAGCCTGGACAGCCAAGGTTACAATGAACTTTTTCCAGCTGCAAGCCAGCAGTGCACTGCAAGAACAGGGAAGAAGACATTACAGGGCTTTTATATTTCTATTCTGCAATGACAGCACACCTTACATGATGTATCCACAGGGATACATGTGCATCTAGGGATCTTGTGTCTCTGCAGCATCCCCCACTTTACCTCTTCATCTGGTAGTTAAAATCAATCCTTCAGAGCTATTGGTTCAACTCAGGACAACTGCCCTAATGCAGTTACCCACTGCAAAGTGGCTGCCAGTGAACTTTCTTTATCTCAATAAAGATACCTCAGCATTTTAGACTGAAAAGTCCATTAGCTGCCATTATGCTGCCTGTGCAGCCCTCTTTGTCCTCCTTCTCCTTTAATTTTGAACATTTTCAGTCAGAGAAAAAAAGAAATCCTCTATAGGTGTCCTTTGTAGCCCACAGGGTAACTTCAACTGCCCATCCTTGTGTCTTATGTTCTGTTGAAGGTGGCCACATTGCCCACGTGCCTGCTGGTGTCTGAAGGCATGAGAGGTATTGTGCTGATACAGGTGGTATCTAATCCATGCATATTCCCCAGGATGAGATACTTGGGACACCTTCAGCTGAGGCAATTCACCTGGCTTTTAGTTCACTCCCTTCTCCAAAGGCCCTTTGGATACTCCTGGCCACTCAGGGAAGGAGATGGGTAACTGTCAGCAGTGCAGTGATCTGGGTTCCCAGGAGCTCTCTGCTCCCAGGAGCCTGGTATGACTCCCACGAGACAGGAATGCTCCATTGTGAAAAATGGTATCTGAGAACAGACTAGAGGAATTATCCTCTGGTTAATAACAAGAGTTATTTCCCATGATCTGCAGATTGTTCATCCATTAGTCACCAGAAGAGAAGATTCTGGAGGGAAATGTAAACTTCTCAGGTTTGTGAAGATAAGGAAATGTCTTCATTACAAATGTTAATGTGACAACACCATCTTCTCCTCAATATAAAAATCTGAAAACAGCAGATTATGTGGTGATATGCTGCCCTCCTTTAACTCAGTGGAATGGACTCCACCACAGAGGACTGTTATAAATCATTCACAAACCTTGCAAAAACTTCATATCCACAACTACTTTATATCCATGCCTTTGTGATTTCATAGCTGTGGTTTCAGACATTCTGTTGCCATTTCTCTTTATATAAGTGTTCCTGGCCTTCTTTTTTATTTTGCTAAATTTTTGCATTTGGGCATTAAACCTTTAATGACCTCCTTCATGAGGTTTTGGCTCTTGTTCCTTTATTAGTACTCTCAAATCCCAAATTTAATCTCTGAGTTAGTTCATTTCATTTGCAAGCACTGTAATCCCTTTTGTTTTTCTCTTCAGCCACATCCTCAGGCTTTTCACTTTTCTTCCCCTGTGTGTAGTTCTGTTTTCCCACAAGCTATTTCTCAGGAGTTTATTATTTCAATAAAATCACTGTTTGGATGAATTTTGTCCCATCAGGATAGGGTTTTTGTACATCAAAATTACATTTAACAGCACAGAAGGAAAATCTTGCTTCTTTTTTCTTTATATAAGCTCTCCAGTCATTCAGTGAAGTCCCTATTCTGTCCTCTCCCTCCTTTGCTCTGAGTGAGTAATATGCAATACTGCAGAGGTTACTTTTACAAAAGTCACCCTCACCCTTTGTCCTACACCTTATATTAGTTCCTCTAATTTTTTTGTCTGATTGCAGTCTGGTTCTGGTGACTTTGGTGCCTTGAAGTATGCTGATTTTTTTTCCCATGTTCCTTTCTTATATTGTAACTTAAGAGATTTTACCACTGCTTTTGCTTTACTGGACCACACTTTTTAACTCTGAAGGCCCTTGGCAAAATACTATAATTTTATAGGTCAGTACATCCTCCTAACCTGGAGGGAGATCTGTACTTACAACTGAATCTTCATCTGTGATTTCTCATGGTAAATTCATTATTCTTGCATAGGCATGTCAGTGAATATTTTTAACTGTGGAGTCTCTCTCATTCTGCAACATTATTTAAGATCCCCACTGCAGCTTTGGCTAGTAAAGACCTCTGTACTGTCAGTACGTGCTCTACTTCCACTATCCAAAGGCTCTGTATAGTCTTTCCACTACCCTCAGACACATTCCTAATTCCTGTTTAATCCAGGAATAGAGTTTCGGAGTGAGTGCAGCAAAACCAGGGTAGAGTTGACAGTTATGGCCCCTATAACAGCCACAGAGGGAATGAGGCGTATCTAAGTGACTGATTGTTATACATAAAAAAATCTTCAGCAATCATAGATTATTTGTCTGCAATTCCACTCTCATTTTTCACTAGTTATTGTTAGTGTTATTTGACATTCCATCTTCCAATTTGCTGTGGTAATGGACTCAAGGCTGACAAACAAAGTGATGAAATACTGCTTATCTCAGCTTTATTTCTTCTCTGAACAAAACCCTGGTGGACAAAACCATCTTGGATAGAAAACTACTCTCAGGACTGATGCAGTTCATGATCATTCAGCATCTCCGCTCTCCTGAGCTGATCCTACAGCCAAAGTTATTTTCTATAGTCCAGCAATATAAAATTTGCTAATTGGTTCACTAATTGGTCGTATGCCTTGCTTATTGTGTTGAAACAGGGTTTCCTACTCTCCCAAGTGTAGGAGATTGTTAGGTGTGTTCACATCTGAAAACTTATGAATCACAAAGGTTCCACAGGTGTTTATTGATGTTTATTCATGCAAGTTTTTTGGTACAGAGAACAGACTGGGACTCAAGCCAGGATCTCCTGACACTGTGCCTTGTTAGTGTTTGTCCTGGGTTAAACCAGGATCTTCTCCATCTTACTGGACGAGGATGGCAGAGTTATCAAGTTCTGCTGCATAAACTAATGATGGAGATACTGACCTTTCTGTTGTGTTATTGGGAGAGGGAGAAACTCTAATTCTGGCTGAACGTTTGAGTAGCATAGTCCAAGTAGAACAAGACTTCATAATATATTCTCTGAGATGTTTTCTGAACTGTTATCAATCAGAAGGTTTCTGCTGAAGAGGGTCCCCTTGTAAAAGAAAATCTGACAAGGTAGAGTGTTTATTCATTTAGCTGTCTCGTAAATAAACTGTCTTAAATTAAAAATTATAGGCTTTTACTATATATCTGGAATGTACCTAGCTAACTCCTTCTGCCATAATACATCCACGGTGGCTGAGCACTGAATAATGCTGTACATATAATTATGTTGGTATATCTTGAAGTTCACTATTTTCTCAAATTATTAAGCTACAAGAAGCTGAATGCGTACAAACTTACTATAAAATGAGACAATTTAGCAGAAAATTGAAGAAATACCCTTCCAAACATTTTGATTCTTATTTCTTATTTCTGTTTCTGAGTGAATTTTTTTAGGTGTTTGAATTTTTGTGAATTCCTGACCAATTTCATATGCCCTGTTTTGTGACTCCTTTGCCATATTTAGGTCAATAGAGATCCGTGGATTGTGAGAACACAGCCCCAGCTTTGTTTCAAGAGGAGAAACTGTGCTATGCTGTAATGAAAGGGATTCCCTGAGATGCAGGAAAGGAATAACTTATTCTCCTTTGTCATTTTTGTATCTGTATCTCTCTGAAGTATGTTTTAATTTATTTTACTGCGGATTAGAAAAATTCAAGGATTATGAAGAGTTCTGTGAAACTGACATGACTTTTGAAAAGTTGGACAAGGTAACTGGAAAAAATTTGTAATGAAAAGATTGTTTATTCTTAATAGATGAGGAGATTACAATTTTTCTGTAATTCATTGAATTTATGACTAATATGCCAGGGATAGAAGTGTAATAGAAACATCTTTCTTCAGAGGATGAGTGCATATTGTTTACTGCCTGTGTTTGATTGCAATTTTTTTGATGTGTTGAAAGTTAAAAATTACACAGTACTTGGGCAAAAACCCAAATATATCTAGTTCTGAAAGCTTTCTGAAGAGTTTTTAATCTTTTTTGAGGATTAGCATAGAGCTTGGTCCCAGCATTTACAGCTGCTTTAACTCAATTGTAGTTGACACAATGTGTACATTTACACCAGATAGTCTCTGCACTGGCAAATCTTAAGAGATTTAAGATGCCTATTTTTATCCAGACAGAAATAGGCAGTGCAATTCTCTCCCCTTGTAATCATGCTATCATCTGGTGTCACCAACTGAGATAAAATTTGCTTTAATGTCAAAATGATTGACATTGCACAGTCTCAAAGTCTATTTTGTTTGTTCATTGTTACTTATAGCCAACTGCTGATTTTGACTACTCATTAAGGTACCATTTATTTTTATCTGTATTAAACATATTCCAAAAACTCCCAAGAAAATCTTCTGCAAGTGTATTTGGATAGCTCTATTTGGGCATCATCAATTAGTAAAAGCTCTGATGAAACTGATGGAAATACTGGCTACTTCAGTGCTGTAAATTCATCCATTGCCTTTCCAGAGGTGAGAAATGCTTAAAGCTTTTAGGCATTAATTGATAAAATATGTTCTTAGGATGGAAATTGAGTCTCTGCAGGCTCCCAGTCTCTTGCCAATACAAAATCTTCACTGTATTTAACAGGAGAATGCCTGCTTGAGGGTTGCTCTCAGTCTGACAGGTCAGGAAGGGAGCAGCTGGGATACACAGAGCCTGCCCCAGGGTTTCAGACAAATTCCACAGCTGAAGGACTGTGGGCAGGGAGGCAAAGGCTCAGCTGGAGACAAGTCCTGCATCTGCACTGGAGCAGCCTCTGATACAGTTGATTCTGGCTACTACTTGTTATGGAGAACCTTCCACTTGTGGAATGACACAAATGGACTGATAGGGCTGCATGGGGAGTCAGCAGGAAAGGGTGCAGAAATTATGTCAAAGTTCCAAACATCCCCATAAATATGGATGTGCTAAAAAAGGTGTGTGTGGGGGGCAGAACTGAATGGGAAGCAAAAAATATAGGTACATTTAAGATTGCAGAGGGCTTTTTTCAGTTTGATGAGTTCCACAGAGGAAAATGAACAACAACAACACTAATAGTAACAGTAATAGTAATAAGTAATAGTAATAGTATTAGTAATAGTACTGATATAGTGATTGCATGGGCAAATATTTGGAAAAAAGAGAATAAAAGACGTTTTACTTAGTTACTCACACCCCTAGACAGGTGTCAGACACGCTCACAGCCCTTCTGTTCTCCCTGAATATAAACAATCCAGTACTTACAGTACATGGTAAAGCGTGTTCTGCAGCCTTACTCTCAATGATAGCTGTGCTATTCTGGCTCCAAAGGCACTGTGCCTATTGGAAGCAAAATGCTGCTAGAGACTGAGGGAAGAGGCGTCATCATACCACCTCCTTAGCCCCATGGCACAAAACACGCCTTAAAGGATGATAAGAAAAAGTTAATTCTCCACTAACTTTTCAAATCAAGACCTACAAGCTGAATTTTCCACAGCAAATCTATCTTTACTTTTTAATTTTATCCATGCATGGAACAAGTTTGGAGCTGTTTCAGTCACTTGTTTTTATGTCTGAGGTATAAAGACCCCAGAAAGAAAGGATTAGTTTGGAAGTAAGACCGTAGTCTGTTTTTTCTAAACTTAGGAACTTCTAGCACTTGGTATGTAGCTTTAATTAAGAGCAACTAACCTCCACAAGCACTGCTTCACCTAATAAGGGAAGTTAATTAGTGTTTGGGAAAGAGTTGAAAGGAAAATCTAAGGGTCCAGTATACCTTGAATCTGTTGTGGTTTTAAGCCCAGATGGAGATGAAACACCACACAACCTCTCACTCAACCCCTCCCTCTTCCCCCCCACCCTGGTGGAATGGGGAAGAGAATTGAAGTAAAACTTTTATACTGAGATAAAACAGTTTAATAACTGAAAATACACTACAATGCAATAATAAATTGTAAATAATAGTTATAATAAAAAGGAAAAAAATGTTATGCACAACGCAATTTCTCACCACCCACTGACTGATGCCAGACACCCTCCCCAAACCCAGATTGGCCCCCTCTGGGTAACTCCCCCCAGTTTGTGTACTGGGCATGGCATTCCATGCTGTGGGGCATCCCTTTGGTCAGTATGGGTCACCTGTCCCAGCTGTGCTCCCTCCCAGTTTCTTTCATGCACCTCCTCACTGGCAGAGCAGGAGACAAGGAAATAAAAGTCCTTGACTTAGGATAAACACACCATAGCAAAAACCCAAAACATCAGTGTGTTATCAACACCATTCTCATTCTAAATCAAAAACACAGCACTGTAACAGCTACTGGGAAGAAATGAACACTACCTGAGCTGAAACCAGAACAGAATCACACCTGGTCTTTCTCAGTTATATATCTAAACTCCCCAGCTTGAATAAACTCTGATCCAGACTTTGAGTCTTGTGAAAGGATCATCTCTAATACCCTTAGAAATCAGTGTACTTGTTCTTGCTTTTGGAAGAGAATTCTTGGTTTTCTTGGGCTTTAACTGCAAGGTGATTTATTTTAAGTCTATCTACTCGTGTTCAAATCCTGTTTATTTCTCAATCCCTGCAAAATTCCATGAGTTCAAAAACTATGAGGAAGGTTCCCAAAGACCCAGATATTCTTCAAATAAAAGGTTTCAATTTTCCATCTTGTTTCCGATCCCTTCAATTAAACTGCATTCATTGCAGCTTGGCAAACTTAATTGCACGCTTCAAAAAGACAAAAAGAGAAGAAACAAAAATCAGAATGATGAAGCAAGATGAGGGTTTTTTTTAATTGTATGTCTCAGAAGGGAAAAAAAAAAAGAAGAGAGACAATAAGAAATGGAAAGCCAAGAAGACATAATTTTGATTGTAGCTTTATCTTGCTATATTTTGGTGGGGAAATGAGGCCTTGTTAACTGTGCTGAATGTAAAAGATTTCAAGGGAAGCTGGTTTTTAATTTAAATTTTATTTTATGATACCAAAAAAGATATACAAAATGGCCAGAAATCTGTGGAATTAATACTTATCAATCCCATTTCTGACTCTATGTTTTTTCACTTGCAAGAATGGAATGTACCTAGTAAAGCTGGAGACAGCCCAAAACTAAAGAGGTTGCTTCTTGTTTTCATATGTAAGGCCTCTAATATTTTGGCTGCTCATTCCTAGTAAAAATCAGGGGACAGCAATCATATATCTTTCTATTACACATGCATGATTTACCTTAGGAAAGATAAGAGTGGGTGGGAGTTATTTTTATCTTCACATGGCAACAAAATCACTTGCACCCACGCTGCCAATGCAATTTACAGAGGGTTAAAGGGATTTTGATTCTTTGGGAAGGGAGAGCAGTCAGTGAGGCAGAAATGCTTGAGAGATGAAGTGATCCTTACCTCTAATCAGAAGTATTTAGACTCTCAAGACCCTATAACAGAACCAGCTAGAAATTTTGTTGCTATCTGTGAAGAGCATTAGAAGAAAGGTATGAACTTGAAATGTGCACAGAGGAATATTAAAACTGCCTTTATACTGTGTGGTACTGGGTGTGGCCTGATGATTCCTCTGGAATGGTTGTTACAGCCAACTCTTGCCAGAGTATGAGTTGTTGTGGCTCTGTCTGATCTTGACTCCAGCTGCAAGAGGAGGAAGGAAAATAGGTCAGCCAAAGACAGCTCAGATGTGTGTGATATGTTGAAAAGGGTTACAGCATCCTTCTGAGAGGGCCCTTTTTATTGCCTGATATGTTTTTTCTGGACTCTTAAAATAATTTAGCTTGGAAGAGATCTCTGCAGATCCTCTAGCTTCACCTCCCACTCAAAGCAGGATCAATTGCATGGTGGAAATCTAAGAGATCATTTCCAGTATAAAGGATTTAAAGTTCTGCTGAAAGACTGAGTTGTTTGGTTTGTTTTCCAGTAATAGTGCAGCTCTTTGGGATTATTTTATTGGATTATGAGGTGTTGTTAGAAAGAGAGATGCTCAGCATTTACATATCTTGAGTATGGACATCTAAAAATCCTGTGTAGCATTTTAGGGAAGGCTTCTGTTTTGACCCAGCTGACACAGTAATAGAGATGTAAAGGTAAGGGCAACAGCATAACCTTTATTTTTCTGGCAAGAGAAGGAGGCACATACTGACTGTTTTTCAAAATATCATCTTTTCTCAGGTTCCAAGGTCAAATGCACAAATGAACCTGACATTCAGGGACTCTGCATTCTGGTCTCCTAGGAGTTTGCACATACAAGAAAATGAAAAATAAACACATAATGGACTGGAGTCCTCCATTTTAGAACTTTGTTTTCAGGTAGGCTTGAATTCCAGTTTTAGAGAAGGATGAGAAAGGTTCTTTGTATGCTATTGAGTCAGCTTACCCTGTTTATACCTGAATTCAAAGAAATTACAAAATACAGTGTTTAAAAACATCACTTCAACACTTATTTTACCCATAGTTGCTCAGAGAATGTCTAACTGTGACCTGACATGGGTATAAAGGCCTGAGAATGTGTGCTTGTGAGGAGGGAGGGGAAGCAACCTGGTCTAAGTGAAGTAAGACAGAGACAAACCTGCCAGCTTTTAGTCCTTACATCTGAATGGACCCTGAAATCCAGCACCTGAACCCTGCTTTACTAACACAGAATATCCAAGGTTTGTTACAGCTTGAAGCACTTTGAATCCAAGCAATTGGTACAACCACTGGTGTCTGCTTGACACCCAGCATTGACCTTTCCCACCCCGCTGTGCTTTATCTGTCTGAGACATCAGTCTTTGTTTAACAGATGCTGCTCACAAATTTTGTGTGTCTTCATGGTCAATGTGCAATGCCCTCCTGGCCCTGAGCTGCTGGAAGGCACATTTCTCTCCATGGCTGGATTCCCATTTAACAGTCAGGTCTCCAGCAGCAGAGGGGACCTGTCTGGAGGGAAGGGAGGCTGCGTGGACAATGACAGTGTCCCAGCTAAGAGCGAGTTGAACTCCAGACCTGAATGATCCATACAGGCAAATACTTTGTGTGAAGATACTCCAAAACACAGGCTGAGGTAATCCTGCCTGTTTGGATGTTTTTGGATAACATTAAAGTCGTGGACAGAATTACTATGTAACAAAAAACAGCTGAAGTTTTTTTCTTTTCCTAAAAATGCATCATTTAATTTCCTTAGAGGAAACCAGAATTACTTTCCCTGAAACATACTGACTGAAGCACATCTATTTCATATGGTTTGCTTAACACATTCAGAGAGAAATACCGTTAAATTTCATTAATAAGATCCTTCCACTTGCATGCATGCCTTGATTCGGAAATTCAAAGTCAGTGAGCAGCTGTAATAGAAACAGTAGTCTTTATAGGGAGTTGCACAATATACAGCAACTTTCTAAATTGTTAAAAAAAAGGGTTATATTTTTCATTCCAGTGTCAACCTTGCTTTCTGCATTATAGGTCTAATACACAGGATGAATAATTTTATTCTGCAAATAATTACATGATGATTTATCCTACAAAGTATGTGTTGTCTCCATAAAGGAGAATTGAATCAAACTGGATCCCAAACCTCCTGTTATTCTTTACTGTAAATGTGGCACTAATTTGCCCTCAGTGCTGATTGTAAAAGGTAGCATATGCCATACTACTGTGGTAATAGACATGAATGTATCTGTGAAATGGCTAAAGCTGTGCCACTTGATGGGAAAGGAGAGAGGGCAGACACCAAGACACCTGTAGAACATTCCTAGTGCTGTGCACAGGCCAGACCCCAAGACACAGCAGGAAGGGTGATGGTCATGTGTGTGGGAAAACTAAAATTTTTACTTGTGGGAAAATGTTTCCAAATCTGGGAGAACTTGGAAAGGCAGAGGTTTGTGTTTACCACAGGCAAATCTGTAGGTCTTAGGCATATTAATGTTCTTCAGGCATTCCTCTCCTTTTCCATTTTTCTTTGCATCTCTCTCTTTTCTGTCCTTCTATTTAAACATCTGCATACGTCAGAGACATCTTAAAGGTTAAAGCAGTCCAGGCTGTATTTATTCCACCTGCCCAGTACTACTTGATATGTAAGATTTTCTGCCTCCAGCCCTGAATTTTTCTTCCATCAAATAACCCAGGGAGCAAGTGGATTCAGGGTATCTGAGCAGGAGGTTAAACAGAGGTCTTTGACTAAAACACTTGGAAACAATCTAACTGATCTGTATAACCAAGCACTCCCCTATAGGCAGGAAAACCACTGTAGTTTCTTAAAAACTCTAACTACTATTCTCTTATTTTCCTTCCTATTTGAACCCTGCAATCTTTTTAAGGTCTGATTTAACTGCTGGAAAGCAAATATAAGAGAAGTTATTCCACACCATAAGGGCAGAAATTAGTTACCAAAATTAGTTTAGATTGTGGTCTTATAAGCATAACAGCAACCCACGATTGGAAGCACTGTGTAGGAATATTAACCCCAAATTTCTGTTTTGAAGAATGTGCAGCAAATTCAATCCCTGTGTGGGCCAGTCACTTAAGACTTTGACTTGATGACCCTTGTCGATCCCTTCCATCTCCCTTCCTGTGAACTGGAAGTGTGACAAATATGGTTCTTACTTTAAAAACAACACTGTCAAGCTGGACTCAATGCAGTGTCACTCTGTCCTCAAGGCTCTTATATCAGCTTGGAAGACCATTTTTTAAAATTTTTGCCATGCAACACTAATGAAATCAATGGCGTAAATAACCCAAAATTTTCTGTGGGACTTTGGTCTTTATTAAAAATAAGGTTAATTAGAGTGATGAGTTTTTAATATGTTGCTATTTACCTTCATTTACAATGTCAAGGTCTGGTACTCTACTGGTCAATTAAATTTCATCTTCAAATCTGCAGCATCAGATTTTATTGACTCATTAGAGGTTTAGGAGTAGGGGTTTGTTTGTGTAGGTTTTTCTTTCTTTTCCAAATTTCAGTAGATCCAAATTCTATTACCAGCAGCTCTCACACAAGAAATTGTTGTTGCTTCATTTGAAGCTATGACCCTTGGATGTGTTGGGTGGGGAAGAGCAAGGACTCAGCTCTCACAATTGTATGGATCTGTAGTATTTCTAATTATCATATATATATATATATATATATATATATATATATATATATATATATCAGTTACTCCACTTTCCACTGAAGCAATCAAATGCAGAATGTGATCCATGAACGTCAATATAGGTTGGTCTATAAAGAGTTGACTTCAAGCAAGTGCAAGGAACTAAAGGTAGTGACACTCTCCCACTCTGTTCTGGATGATGGAAATCCCAGCTGGTAAATTTTTATATCTTATATACTCACTGTGTATATGTATGTGTGGAAGTCATTCATATGATACATGTTAAATAGACAATTTACATATTTCATTTTTATTTCATCTGCTTAGGGACCTCCATTTGCTTTACAAACAATTTACATTGCTAACTTTGGTCACAGTGACATTAGACCCCTTTAAGGGGCAAGTGTGAATTACTCTCCTCATTATGTCTGAGGGAGTGACTGGGAGATATTTGCATTATACATAATGGCAGATGATCAATGTCCCCCAGCAAAGACACAGCATGGGAGTAAGAACCAAAGTGTCCTCCTTTATGCCCAGCTCAAAGCACTTGGGAGCTGTGAATCTGCTCTCCTCACTTCTCCTCCAAAAACATCACAAGACTGACCTTCTGTATATCAGGTTGTTAATCACAGAATTGTTTAAATTACAAAAGACCTTTAAGATCTTCAAGTCCTGCCATTAACTCAGCTCTGCCAAGTCCACCACTAAACCATGTCCCCTGGAGCCACATCTACACCTACACATAATTACAGATCTTTAAAATACTTCTAGGAATGGTCCTTAGAACAGTCTGTTCGAGTGCTTGAAAACTCTTGTGGTGAAGATTCTTTCCCCAATATCCTCTGCAAACTGCAGTTCTGCTAACTCCCCTTCTTACTTCTCCAAGAAGTGAAAATTCAATAATTTCATTATGTCTTTGCTCAAGACAGAGCCCAACCGTTGCATCACACACCAGTCCTTCTGTGTTCACAAACAGCAGGTCCAGAGGGGCATATCCATGGCTTGTCTCCCTTGCCAACTGTGTCAGGAAGTTCTCTTCCACACACTCTAGGAGCCTCCTGGACTGTTTGCTCCCTCCTATGTTGTAATCCCAGCAGACCTCTGGCAAGCTGAAGTCCTCCATGAGGACAGGGGCCAGAGACTGTGAGTCTTCTCCCACTTGCTCACAGAATATTTCATCTGCCTCTTCATTCTGGTTAGGTGGCCTGTGGCAGAATCCCACTGTGCTCATCGCAATCAAGCTCTAGACAGTCAAAATGGTGCCTAACATACAGGGCTAACCCATCACTCTCCTTCCTTGCCTGTCCAATCTGAAGAGTTTATAGCCTTCCATTGCAGCATTCCAGTTGTGTGAGTCATCCCAACATGTTTCCAAGATGTCAGCTACATCACAGTCTCCTGCTGAACAATGGCTTCCAGCTCCTCCTGTGTGCTGCCTGTGCTGCAGGCGTTGGTATGGGTGCAGTTGGGCTATCAAGCCCAGCACCTTTTTTGGGGAAAAGGCTGTAATTTGTATGTGACTGTTCTCAGCTGCTTTGGTGTTTTCTAACATGGATAACCCCACTTCTTAATATGTATTTATGAAATGAAAGGCTGATCTCGGTTGACTTTTTTTTTTTTTCCTTTTGAGCCTTGCATTTTCTGTCTTTCCTGCCTGACCTTGAGGACTAGAAACTTTCTCTTTCTAAAAGAAAAAAAAAAATCTTATTTAGACACAGGATGTTGGGAGCTGGAGTTTGTGGGAAAATATTGGTACACTGGTGACATAATCAGAAAACTCAACAGAGCTTCCAGCAGTGTAGAATTTCTCTCAGCTTTCCTCAGCTCTGGGTATGAATACTCAACTGCTCTGAGCCTTAAACCACAGGCCTAGGGCTTTCTTCAGCTGTCTGCAGCACAAGGGCTGGAGCCCAGGGGTCAGCCTCCACCTCTGACTTGAAGCTGCAATTAGGGAAAGCATGGGCTGTGGGATGGACCCCACCTGGAGAGAAAGACACCACGGCTGTACCCTTTCCACATTAATTTGCACAGCTGCTGAGGGCCAGTAACATTGAGGTCCACTGGTTAGGGGCATTACCCAATGGCAGAAGGTTGTATGCTATGAAACAAGAAGTGTTTAATTACAAACATTGTTTTTGGTTAACCCTGACAGACAGCTAAGAACCTCAGAGCTGTTTACTCCCTGCTTCTGAACCAAAGTCCCACCAGGAAGGAGGAGAGAGAAAAGGAAAAGCAAGAAAACTTGTGGGTAAAGATAAAAAAACCCAAACCTAAAACAAACAAACAAAAAGCAAACTTAAAAAGAAGACATGGAAGAAGAAAGCAAACAAACAAGTGATACAAAATGCCTAGAAAACTCCTGAGCAAAACACAGGTAACTTACCTAAACTTCATGGAATTTACCTGCTTATGTGCTCTCCCAACTTATTGTGCAGCCCCAATCTATTCACCAAGGGTGGAGAGCAGAGTAAGAAAGAGAGAAGGCCCTGTTCAGCGACAGGTAAATCCCTGGTCTATTACTGGATTGTTTTGGTCATAAATCTAAATCACAGCACCATACAAGTTCCTATGAAGAAAATTGACTCCAACCTGGTTAGGACTCCCCTGTCTTTGAAAAGAAAAGATTAATCCAGGCCTGCTGTTAGGAAATGCTTGCAATGATTTCAATAGAATTTAGTACCTGCTCCTTATTCTTTTTCATTTGTATAGCTCCTCTGATCTGCAGGAAAGGACTTGAATAAAAGAAAAGGCAGAATAACCCCTCATCCTCCTGGGACAATATGTTCCTGCTGGTTTCCTACAATGTTACTTCAAAGCAAGAATATTGGGAACAGTTACAGCATGAGTATGATGAGCCACAGGTGTACTTAATGTTATTCAACAGAAAATGTGTCAGGAGAAAGTAATCCAGTAATATCAGTCACTGTTGTGCTGGGAACGATGAGTCAGATGGGTGCTCAGTGCAATACATCACCCACTGAACACTTGCAGGGAGGCTGAAGGAGTGCACATGTCACTCATTCTGCTTGCAGCCATGATTAAATGTGAGCTGGTACTGTTGTTTTTTGGTGCTGTTGGATTTGCCTGGAAATCCCGAGTCTTTGGCAGCAATGCTTGAATTTGGAGGGACACCTGTGTTTCCCATTGCTTGCCAAGGTAAGCATTGCATTTGCAGTCTTGATCTTTACTCAAGACAAGGCTGCCTCATTTGGAAGCAGGTAGGCTCTTTGTTGGTCCTATTTTAGTTGTGTGGAGTCTTCTTCAGCAAATCAGTTCCCAGGATCATTTTTTAAGCTGTTATTGAACAGTTTTAAAGGACAGAGGTGGGGTGGAGGAGATGTGTGAGCAGTGTTTTGGATTTTTTAAATGTGTGCTGAGCACATGTGTAAAGGATATGTGCTGCATGATGTGAGGGCAATACTCACCATGGACCTTACACAAGCTGATGACCCATGATCACAGAATCACAGAAAATGCTAAGATGGAAGGGACCCACAAGGACCACTGAGTCCCACTCCTGGCCCGATACAAGACTACCAAGAGTCACACCCTGTGCCTGAGAGCATTGTCCAAATGCTTCTTGAACTGTCAGCCTTGGTGCTGTCACTACTTCCCTGTGGAGCCTGGGTGTACAACCAACCTCTGGGTGAAGCAACTTTTTCTGATACTCAACCCAAACCTCCCCTGGCAAAACTTCAGGGCATTCCCAGTCACAGGACTCACCCCTCCAGGTTTCACTTATGCCAATGATGGCAAATTGCTGCAACTGAGAACAAAACCTCAAGCTCCTCTAGTTTGTTCCTTGCACTGCCTCATTAGCATAGAAACATTTCAGGTGTGGTACTTTGTAGCCAAGACCTCTTAAAGCAGATTGAGGGATCCCATTAGTGCTCATTTCCTCAAATTCTGGCACACCATCCCAGCACTCATCATAGCAAGCCTGCTATTTTCCCTTTCCCAAGCTATTTTAAAGTTCAGTCAAAGAGCCCTGTTAGCCCCTGTGCTAGACCTTTTTCCCCTCTGAGAAATCCTGGAGAATTCCTGATTAATGCCCATCAGGTGTCAGTAGACTAGGTGTTGAGTAGATCCTCATATGGTCAATAACCCCAAAATTTTTCCACTGTCACCAGCCTTGGAGCCATGCATTGACTTGATGCCTGCCTATTTCTAAAAATATCAGGTTTTGTTACTAGATGTGGATGCCAGCCTCTCCAGGTGAGGAGAGAGAAACAGCAATCGTTTCTCACAGTGGTTTGTGAGAATTTTTAGGGAGTTGTAGGAATGTGATAACTTGCTAGTCTAAACAATCTGCAGGTGGTGTTTTTCCACCTTGCTTTTCTGTTCCTCTCAAGGACAGTGTGTGAGCAAGATGTTTTTGTTAATTAACCAATCAAATAGAATGTGTTGGTCTATTTAAGCCGAAGCTTCCTTTCCATTAAAGCCTTCTTTTCTTCCTTTTTACACTGTCCTTGTCTGTTCTTGTGTCATTCTTGGCGCAAGGGTGACAACTAGAAGAATTGAGGAAATCACTACCTGTGCTACCTGATCCCTCTACTAATCATCCCAGGACCCTGAAGTCTCTTTTGATTGCTTTATTATTTCACTGCTGCCAGTTTGAGCAACCAATAGCAGATAGCAATCAGAGAGCCTTACTGGTCTGGAAAGTTTTGCAGGATGTCCCTTATCCATGCCCCTGGGAGACAGAAGACTTCTCTGTGTGAACCAGTCTGTGTATTGGACCCTCTGTTCCCCTTAGAAGGGAGTCTCCTATTACAACCACCCTTCTTTTCCTCTTAACAAAGGAGGTTTTGATGTGAGGTACACGTGATGTTGATTTAGGGAACTCCACTATCCCAGAAGGACCTTCACCCACCTTATCAGTTGTCTGGTCTTCTGGTTCCAGAGCCTCACACCTGCTGCAGAAGGTACCAGTCCTGTTTGTCAGATTCTGAGGAGGAGGAACCTTCTTCCTGGTATGTGCAGTGACCTGCTTCCAGCCTTTGTCTTTGAGAGACCCTGAGACAGAGTAAAAATTGAATAGGGTAGAAATCCATTTGCATTTTGGTGAAATGTGCCTCTTTGAGCTTGCTAACATAAGTAAAATATGCTGTTAATCTAGTAACTGCAGCACTAGCAAAACTGCCCCAGCTAAGGAGAAAGAATACAAATTTCCAAGCTAAAGAGA
Source organism: Anomalospiza imberbis (assembly GCF_031753505.1). Taxonomy (NCBI): domain Eukaryota; kingdom Metazoa; phylum Chordata; class Aves; order Passeriformes; family Viduidae; genus Anomalospiza; species Anomalospiza imberbis. The sequence continues at coordinate 11,166,163 of NC_089681.1, read as the reverse complement.
TAAACGATAAAAAAGACTCCTCAGACCTTGAAACAGACAGTGCAGAGTGACCCAGGAGTTCTCTCTGTACTTTCTAACAAAAACTGAGTACAAGTGTAACTAGCTGTGAGTGTAACGTGAAATCAGAAGAATAAATATACATGAACCTACTATGAAAGTCTATGAATATGTAAATTAGCTAGAGTAATAAAAAAGGATCAGGAGTTTTCAAGGGCACGCATGTCCTTTGAAGAGAAAACCCTAGCATGCGTCCAGCGCTGAATAAACATACTATCCCTACAAATCTTTACAGGAATTGTGGGGTCTTGCTTTTTACCGCAATTGAACCCTTGGCTAACAGCCCTTTGACTAATTACCCTGCAGGGTTCTGAGTCCATGATAAAGACACTACCAACATTTTTCTGCATGGCATTTTTTGAATCTCACGCTTTTTGATAACAATAAGCAGAGATAAAAATAGCAATTATACCACAAAGAAGCCTGTGTTTTAGAGTGTGTCCTCAGAAGAAGCAAACCCAATTGAGAAGACTGAATTCCCCATAAGTGTCAGGAGGCTGCACTGACTGCATTTACATGTGCTCTGCCCCATTCTTTATAGACTACAAACCCACAGCTAGGGACACTCAGCAGAAACAGTCTCTTCAAGGATCTTCTCATAACAAAGAGAGAGATCATATTTATTGCTTTTTTTGGAAGAAAAGTGTTTCCCTTACATATACAGTAAGGGATTGCTATACCTTTGTCTCTAAAGAGCATAGATGACTTTTATGGTACTTAAAAGTCTTTCCTTTAGTAAAAAGTTTTAGAATTATTAAACCCTTCAGGGGCTCTCATGGCAAAATTTCTCTTACTATGCAGGTAGTACAGGAGGTGCCAGAAGCAGATGTTGTGAAAGTTGCAGAGAAGAATCAGTGTTTAATACAGGAGGTAGAAAAACACAGTGATGAGAATAAATGAAAATAAATTTGTCTCAACAAACATTTGTCAAGGAGCCTAATTTCTGTGGTACAGACCAAAATTGCTGCTGACATTTTCTGTAATGAAGTTTCTTCTGATTTGCTCAAAGTCTCCATCTGCACTCTGACTCATCCACTTTATTCCTGGACTGGGCATGTAAGACAGACCTCTACATCCGCAGGACCCTGGCATCTTTCTGCAAAATGCTCCACTGAGGAAAGCCTGAGGCAGATGAATACATACAGACCTGGGGCTGTCCATTTGCCACTGTATAAAATAAGGCCTTGACTGAGAAAAATCAGCTTTGTATCCAGATCCTTTTTTCTTTTCCTAATATGAAGTGTTCATTAAACTGTGTTCTGAATGCTTAAAAGAGTGGTGGTGTTGCTTTTTTTCTTTTCTTTTTTTTTTTTTTCCTGGCTGGATTTATAAGAAATACAGGTTGGCATAGCTCTATTCAAATCAGAGGGACTATCCCAATTTCAACCAAATGATGCAGATCTGGGGTTTAAAATGCATATTCAGAATGAAAGAGTCATGTAAAGAAAGTAGCTGTGGGTAATGAGGCAAGGATTTCAGCTAGAGATTTCAGAAGTGTATTTATGAGCTTTAGAGCCACATTTCTCATAGCTAGGGAAATAATATCTGTTCTGTTGCTTGCTTAATAAAATTATTCTCTGTTTCAGGAGAATTAGCAAGTCACAGTGCATTCAGAAACTGCTACATTGGTGTTTTGCAAAGTTGAAAAAGGATAACATGTTTGACACATTTAGTGGTCCAACATGAGTGTTGTGTTTGTCTTTGGACACACATTCTGTTACCTTTCCTTCTCTGCAGACAATCATTGGCCCGTCAGCGTGAATAATTTGTTTTGCTCTGGAAAATATCAGCCCCTGCTAGGATTGACTAAGAGGAATTGTTGTTTCAGCAATAATCTCTGTTGATATGTTGTGTATTAAGCAATAAGCGTCTGTTGAAATTGATTAATTGTTGAAGTGGAGATGAGATTTTAAGGCAATTTCAAATTCTGTTCATTGCACTCATATTTTTTTATTAACTATCCTTTGTTATGCTGTTATGTACAAGATGAATAGAACTTTTTTTTTATAAGGCTTCTCAGTGTCATGCATTACCTTCTAAATGTTTGGGATGTTTGAAAATCCCAGATATCAGCAGCTCTATTTCCAAGCCTTCACCAAGGAAGGAGAAAAGGATAGCTTTGTCTTTTAAAACATATTTGTCTGTGGTTTCTTGTGTGACAGCAGACTCTTTTTTTCATTTTGATATATATAGGACAAGGAGAAGCACTAGAGCGGGTCCGACCCAAGGTTGATGAAGGCCAGTATTCTGCAGCTGGCAGCAGACAGCACCAGCTGCTTCAAAAGAGCAGACAAGAAGTTTCACAGCTAGTGGCGATTTGAAAATTAACCTTTGAGACATTTTCTTCCAGCTTCCATGGGTGGAAAATTCATTTATGCCTGGAGGCATTGCTTTTCTTTTTTTTCCCCCTCTTATTTTTTCCTTTTTCTTTAGGGTTTCCTACTATAATTCTGTTAATTCTTGATACTTGTAGAAAATCTTGAATCTTTTTGATTGCTGTGAAGCTTTTGGCTGTGATGGTATACTGTACCAAAGACAGATGAATTGAAATTGGTGTGAAACACCATGTCATCATATCATACAAAATATGTCCCCTTCCAGTCTCAGCAAATATTTTCTAATAGTTTGTGTTATCTGTGCCTAATTAGTTGCAAAGTTTGGGCCACAGTGGTTTGTTGTTTACTTACTGTTATCCCTGTCCCCTTTTTAGCTCTCAGGTCCTTCGAGTGCAAGTTCTTCAAAGCAGGCTGGTCTTTACACAGCTTTTATGCAGCACTTAGTTCACTGTGAGCATCAGCTATTTGCAAAAGAAAGATATGCATCAAAGTGTAGGGGAACTGTACATTATTAACATATTCTGACACTTACTTGACTAAATGTAACTAGAAAATAAAACAAACCAAAAAAACCCTAAGCAAAATTAACACCTCTGCAAATGAAATGTGTTAACGATGTCACTTGCTCACAGGGGATACCAAAGTACAGGGTCTTCTGGTCCACCAAAGACTTGAGGTACCTGGAGGAGTTGTGAGGTTGGAGTATTTTGATAGCCATATGTCTGATTTCAGGCCTCTGTTTTCCTCTTTTCTGGGGTTTCTTGTTTGCAATGTGAATGATCATGAAAATGATGGCATATTTAATTCTATGAGAGTGTTATATGCTGTCAGAATCCTTCCACTGAGACTCCTGGAGCTGCTCCTGTTTGCACTATGCAAGGTGAGAGTGCTGAAGTGCTGTGCTGGCTGGTGAACATGAGCTACTTCCCTGCTGCTTCTTATGGCTGATCTCTGAACTGTCCAAATTTAAGGACTCTAAGAACACCTAAACTTGACATCAATTTATACTTTCGCTCAGAGCCTTTCTGAAGAATTTGACTTAAAGGGAACAGGTTTCACATTAAGACAAAACTGAGTCTATCTTTATTATATTTTTGTAGGAGATAAGGTAGGTTTGCAGCAGAGACTGCATAGAAAAGTGTGTATTCTTTTTTTTTAACTCCTGATCAGCAGGAGTGGAGCTGGAAAGGTCTGTTGAGAGAGATGGAAAAGTTCAAGCTCAACATTAAGTAAAGGGTTTTACTCTTCTGGTTTGCCACTTCTCTTTGTGAAGAGCTACATTTTGATTGTTGCATGGTGCTTTCTTCAGAAGGGGTTTTGTGGGAAATCTAGAGTGGATGAAGCAAGCTATGGGTGACAATGCCCAACCTTTAAACCTGATGGAAACTTAAATTCATCTAGTGTAGCCATTATAAACTCAGTGCTCAACTCTTTATGCATCTGAAAAAATATCTAACTGCCTCTACAGTTCAGGGAGGAATCTGGATCTTAAAGCAACTTCTTTTTATGCAGAGACTCCTCATAGCAATTTTTATGGCATAGCTTGTCACTATGTTTGGTTTTCTTACAGTCCTAATTCTTGTGTGAATGTGGCTTGCACAATAAATACTGTCTGTGTTTGTGGAGGGGAGGGATCTGGGTTTCATCATACTTGTGAATTTGTGTGTGAGATTATAGAGTCACATCAGGGCAATAATGTTCTAGCTGATCTTTAAAGTCAGATCTCAAGCTATATTAAAATTCAAGGTAAATCAATGCTAGCCTTTTCACTACAAGTAATCCAATGTGATATGAAGTAGGGGCACAGTCCTGTAGAAAGGGAGTAACTGAGATTGTTTCCATTCATTGTTGGCAGCATGGCAGTGAGTTATACCAGCTGAAATCAGACTGGGTGACACCTCGTAGAAACATGGCAGTTCTGGTTTCAAATACTGGTGGGGATTTTGTGTTTGTGCTATGCTTTCCTGTTTTCTGAGTGCTACTTTGTCAAACAATAGCCATTCCAGTGCTGGTTTATCAAGTCTTCGTGGGTTTGTGCTGATCAGTATTTGTCAGCAACATATTTCTTTTCAGCCCAGGAAAATAATTCAATTGGAAAAAAAATTATTCTATTGCCATGGTTTATCTGCATGATATATATCATCAGTGCACAGCAGTGGTATCTCAGGAGACCTCAAATGCAGAACCTGTACTAAGAAGAAAATATGAGAACTAATTTTTCTTGTAAGTTACTTTTAGTTTTTTTCTTATTTCCATTCTCTGATGAGGGCAGTAGCCTTTCTTTCCGCATGCCTTTGAGCTCTATGTGTGCTGGTCTTGGTGGAGGTTTCTATGCTACAAGCACTTTCTGTTCAGGCAGAGACTTGTGCAAATCTTGGGCACCAGTCAGCCCTTCCAGCTCTTCACCAAAATAGGAATTACAGATGGCAGCGCAAGGAAGCATGGGTGGGGCCAGCACTCACAAAGAGAGGGGAAATACTTTGCTGGATATCATGAACATTTTCAACTTTTTGTATGATGACAGTGTTCTGCCCTCCAAATCTGCCCTTGAATGATTCAAGAAACAGGTTCAACTTCAGATGAATTAGATTATGGGATTAGAACCATTAAATTTCACAGAAAAGATTTGCTTCATATTCCAGATTTTTCTAAGCCTGGGGGAACCAAAAAGATGCAAGTAGTGCTTTCAGGGAGGGGAAATGTTGTAGTTGCATTGATTAGGGAAATTTCTATAACCAGGCCTATTTAATTTCTCTTTGGCCTCTCTGTTTTATACTGTTAAGTCCTGCACAGTGTTTTATCAGTTTCCTTGGCAGAGCTCTCTCATTTATGGTTATCTGACTCTACTTCATTTTTATGCCCATATCGTGGGTTTATTGGATTGGAAAGTTGACTACAAGCCATCCAGGGAGGCTGTCAGCAGTAGAATATCACATTATTGAAGTGAACAGAAATTCAGCTCCTGTATGTTTCAATGCTATTTGCTGAACTAAACAGAAACATCCTGAGATATTTCCCAGAAGGTGACAATTTTTCACTTGGATATGGTCATGCTATCAACAGGCAACTGGCCACGGCTAAAATAATGCCCTCAGCATCGTATAAACTCACATAAAACATGAGTTAAGGATGTGTGAAGCAGCTGGAATATGACACAGCTCAATGTAGTTTATACCCTAGGTCCAAATCTGGCTCTGCTCATGAAAGGGAACATCAGTGCAAA